>NC_143558.1:139882500-140219170 GCF_054136105.1 Typopeltis vanoorti | reverse complement strand
AATTTCTCAGAGTTGAAAAGAATTGATATGCTCCTTCTCCTTAATATCGAAGTGTTCATTAGGAAAACTGTTTTATGCTCAAAGTAGTTTAAATACAAACTACAAAAAGTGTCATGCGGCTGTTATGAAAGAAATGGAATTTTTGACTTAAACTGTTAACCACTATCTGTTATGTAAAGGAAAATGTTTAAGTTGAGTTGCTCACAAAAATAACTAGATCTACGTGAATATTGCTTCCTTTATATTTTTCTTTTGTCATTGATATACTTTTTTTTAAACGCAGTAATTTTTCCAGTATATGTTGTGTATAATTTTCAGTAAAAATTTTCGAATGCGATAGCAGATATTCGACAGACACGAAATGTGATCCATAACCAAATTTAAATAGGACGTCTCTCTATCAATATACAGTGAGTATACACACACACATATCCGATATATATGTGTGTGTGTGTACACAGACACACCGTATTTAATCGAATATAACTGGCCCTTTTTTCCCAAAAATTAAAGTTAAAAAATCGTAATGCAAGATATATTGGGGATTTTCCAAAACTCGTTTTTCAGGGAGGGAAAAAAAAAAAAAACTAAATTTATTTATAATTAAATCCTCAGTATTCATTATAATTGCTCATATTATTTATGAAATGAATGCATTTCAATGTGAATTATCCACGTTATTTACGCGACCCGCCGCTCATCTTCATCACGCGATATATTTGAATTTTTAGCGACAATGCTTCTCCAATCAAATTAAAACAAAACAGTTCTATTATTGTGTGTCCTTTTATTATTTCGGAATCATATGGTTTTTGAGTTTAAAACCAGCACTGTAACTTGGACGTGTCTCCATATGTCAAGCGTAAATTACCAGTAATTTACAAGACTTGAGATACGTTATGAACAGTCCTTCACGAATGACTAATAAGAAGTGAAAGCAGAGCGCGAAACAGACAGCAATGGTAGGCCGGTAGAGATAACGCAGCTATGAAGTCGTGCATATGATTGGTGCGGTATTAACAAAAGATCACGCGACTCAACGACAAAGGAAAGCCAACGACTGTTGAGGTGAAATGCTGATTCAACTGAAGAAACTGCCATAACATTCATTATCTATTTCTTAGAGTTCTGAACGTTTTTCGTATGCGAGGTATATGCGAAACTTTTTAATTTCTTTTTTTCATCAAGTAAAAATCAAGGGTGAAATATATACGCGAGATATTCCAGTAAATACGGTGTGTGTGTGTGTATATACACTTACACCCCGAATTACGTAAGTAATGAGTTCCGTAAACCTTTACGTAACTCGAATTTTACTCGAGTAAAAATTTCGGGGTGATTAAAAAAAATCCAATTATAAAAAAATATCAATTGTATTTGAATAATATACATACTGTAAATATGAAAATATGAAAAATACATAATATAAAAGAATATAAAAACAAACTGAAATATTCACTTCTCAAATAAAAAAAAGTTGGCTGTTGCAAGGAATGCTGTTCTGCAGGAAGTTTTACCCATTTTTTTTACATCCAGCACTAGCTTTAAATGTACTCTCCGCGTCCGTGAGCTCTTTTAAATCCTTATATAAGGATATAGCCTTCTCCTGGATAATCAGTAAACTTAACGGTATCCGCTTCTGTGTCAGATCATCGATCTAGTTAGACAATTTCTCCATCTCTGATATCGGGCCCGTCCTCTTTTTGGTAATAATTGTGCTCTTCAACGCTACCGCACCTTGCGTGAGAACTTTATCCCTCAATATTGTATTCACTGTCGAAATAGGTCGACTTATTTCCCGAGCTATCGTTGATAAAATTTTCCCGCTTCATACATACGAATTATTTTCAACTTTTCTTCTAAAGTAATTGCACACCTTTGTTTTTTAGATTTATTACCATTTTTTTCCTTTTTATTTATTTTTTACCTAGTCCAGAAACCCTGCTCTAGAGACCGAACATGGAACTGTTTCATGCCACTTCAGGCCTCCAATAAGCAGGGGGTGTGGTCTCTCACACTGGGAGATGAAATTCATCTTCCACCTAAGAACAGTCACACACATCCATGCCTACGGCGGGATTCGAACCAGCAGCGTTTTAGAGAGAGGGTACGCTAACCACTCGGTTAACAAACGAGTCTGTAAATATATATACAAACACAACACAGATGCTATAACTCATCACTGATTTCCTTATAAATCTGTATAATAACCAGACATTATTCCTAGCAAACATACATACAGACCTTGATCTAAGATAAAATTTCGGAATCTTGATGTTGCAAAAGTTCGATCACTGAACAGTGAAAGAGTTTTAGTTTTTTTTTTTTTTTTCTATTAGATTACAGTATTCGTATAGTAATATTTGAAGTATAGTAATTTTTTTTGAGGAAAAATAACATTAGCAGGATGGAAGTAGCAGAGATGAGAATGCTTAGGTGGATGTGCGGTGTGACCAGAAAGGATCATCTGAGAAATGACTATGTCAGGGGAACAGTGAAAGTTACGAACTTAGGAGCGAAAATACAGGAGGCAAGGTTGAGATGGTTTGGTCATGTGATGAGGAGAGAGGACGAATATGTGGGAAGAAGGGTCATGCAGATGGATGTGCAAGGAAGGCGGAAGCGTGGGCGGCCAAAGAAGAGATGGAGGGAGCTGGTAGAAGAGGACTTGAAGATGAAGAACTTGGATGTGGTGACAGCCCAAGACAGTAAGGTGTGGAGGAGACTCATAATAAACAGTGACCCCACTTAAGTGGGAGAAGCTGCAGAAGAAGAAGAAGATAGTAATTTTTTTTGAAGGAGTTTTTTTTTTATGGATTTACAATGATGACGTGTTTTAAGTCTGTTACCCATCAACTTCATGTTCATTTAAACCATCCACATATTACGATTTCATAAAATATGGCAAAAACGATAGTGTTGTTGCCTAATCATTATCAAGGGATTTATAATTTTTTTAGGAAATAACATCAGGAAGTATCTGCAAAATATTCAAGTTATCGCAGCAGTAATACAGAAGGCGCAATAGCATCATTTATCGGAACGGTCTGTTCGTATTGGTAACTTGGGGACTAAATTTCAGAAACTAAAAAAAACTAATGAATTCAGTAAGATGTTTTTTAATCCCTGCTGGACTATGTATTATAATTCATTCCTTTATATTTCTGAGAATTTATTACCTGTGTGTAGTTTTTAATTTACTGCAGGATATATAGTACAGTAGTGATTTTTATATCAGTTTCATTCAAACTGTCCCCGAAATATCATTTAGATACGAAACAATCTATTCTGAAATTATCTTTTTGTAATATCGGGATGGGCAGATGGAAAAATTCAGCATTTTTTTTTTTTTTTGAAAATAAAAGGGTTCGAACAATTTTTAAAGGAATATGTTCTAATTAACTAAAAAATATCTAGGCCTAGATAATCCCTTGTGCTGTTGGGACGCCTATTCTTTGGACATGTAGTCAGCATTATGACCATGTGATTATCATTCACGGTGATAATCCAATAAGGCAACCGATGAAAGGTGTCAGGTTTGATCGCCTGTCTGATTAGCCGCCCTCCAGCCAATGGATTGAGAATTCGAATCCCAGTTTGAGTGTGGATGTTTCTGAATGTCATTAGGCGGCGATAAAAAAGAGGCAGGAGTTCATTTGTGGCATTGTAGTTTACAATGATTATCAATAAACTTTATCAGTTATTTAAGTAATAATATGCTAGGCATGTTTAGGCCATTACTTGTCGACTAATTTTGTGTTTTTCTATTGTAGATCGCCAACTGGCTGTAATGCATTGGTTCCAAAAGAAATTAATCATAATAAACTCATTTTCATTTCGAAGAAAACATTCTCACTACAGTCTTATGTTCATCCAAGAGAAAACAACTCCTCCCCGTAATGCAAATAAGACTTAATTAATTCACATTGAATATTTTACTTCTGATTATGTGCAATGTTTATTTCAAAAATACCAGCCAACCATTAAGAAACTTTGAAGGATCAAGCCATTATTGAAAGTGGCTTGATCCTTCAAAAGTGGAGAAGCATTCAATTATTTTATTTATTCTATATCGATCACACTCTTTCTTTCAGTTTCTATATTACAAGCAACAGTAACTTATGCATTTGTTAAAAATACCCGCAGGCTAATTTCTAAATTTAACAGGAAAATTCTATAAAGTATTGATAAGGAAACATTTGCGAATCAGTGATTCAAACTATTGAGCCTCGAAGTGAATAGAAAAAGTTCCATATTTGGTCGCTAGAGCAGAGTTTCCGGGCAGTGCGGAATTACCGAATATCGAATTTCCAAATAGGCAGTGTAGGCACCGGCCTATGAGCCTCGAGACAACGGATCAAAATAATATTGATTTGTTCTTGAAAGAAAATTTCAATCACGCTTTCTTAAATAGTTTCCAAAAGATAGCAAAAATGAATCAGCTCAAATAAACGAAAACTTTACATTAAGGACTCCATGGGGAAAATACTGTATTAATGTAATGTACCCATTAACAACTTAAAGTACATAAACCATAGACATCAAGGTTCACATTACAGTTCGTCTCTTAAAAGCTCATTTTCTGTCAGCTAGGAGGACCCCAAGATTTCGACTGCCAAGAGGCCTCCACAGGGTTTAATCCGGCACTGTTTCTGGACCATATAAAGAATACTAAATAAATAATAAAATAAAATAATACATCTTAGCTCATCCAATGTACTATAGATTTCCTATCTTTCGTGGGTTGTAAACCAATAGTACCTTAATACTATAGGTTTACAACGAAGATATTACATATACATTTCTTTTACAAGAAATGTGTATGCAATACCTCACTTTTACTGCATAAATAATTTGAACTGATATCAATCCGCTGCATAATCAATAGTCGATTCGTGTCATCTCTTTACATAGTTAATTACGATGCACTATTTCTCGCTGCGAATGAAACTTGAAATAACTGAGATTATATTAGAGATACTTTCTTAGTATTTTTAAGTACCAGTACTTCTAGAAACATGATGCACTTTTACAGAAAACTTCTGATGAAAGTATTGTTAATCACAAGCTTAACATGCAATAGATAACGTAAGTGTAAATGCATATCCCTGGGTGTGTTTATAGTAAACAAAAGCTATTAGGGTAACTAAAAAAATTCTGTTGTGAGATTTTTAGAGACAAATATTGATTTTAGATTACATAAAATTAAAGTAACCGACTTAATAATTTTACCTGGTGAATTTAAAAATAGACTGACCATGTAATGTATACTAGATATCGGAGCTTTAAAAAATTCAGACAGAATGACAGGAAAAAAATCTCATATTTCGTGCACCAGCAGGGCTGCCAACATGAGCATATGACCTTTACGGTTGTACAAGCATTCCTCAGAGCCTTATAGGCAGTGGTGGGCGTTTCCCTGTTCCGTGACTCCTAAGTATAAGAACATGAATTTCATATCTAATTATATTGCGGAAATTCGTAATCTGTGTCCATTTTTACACTCGCCACCTACCTTGCATACCACTGTGAAGAGTTACAAAGTTGCTATCTAGAATAGAACAATTGAAAATATAATGAACGATCTCTGGATAAGGAATGCGAACTAAATGTTTAAATCCATGTCTGTTATCTAATTAATAAACGCATCGGAATATGTGTGCAAAAGTTTTAAGTTAGCCTTGCATATAAATAATGTTTGTTCGTGACCCTTTAAATGACAAAATGATGCCTAGTAATGCCCCAAGTAAGGTTTTGAATATATATAAATGTTAAAATGAAGAAAATTGGAAGATTCTGTATGCTTCATCGAAAAATATTTGCTAATTGAAATGACCAGTGAATATACCTTACCCCTATAGATTTAGGTTTGTTTTTTTTTTTAATGAAGTGGTGGAAAAAGATGCCAATGCAAGTGTTATGATGTTAAATTCTATATTTGGGCAAAACTTTCAGGGATTATATAGCTTGTATTTAGGGGGAAAATTCTTCAAGTTTTTCGATACATATCCCCTGCGGAAGATGTCTTAATTCTCTGTTTCCTTTAATAATTTTGTCCCATCCGTCTACCATTAACGTGTTAGACTAAATGGCTTATCACAAAGAACTTGATTTTCATTAACCTAATTTATGCTAAAATAGGGACATGAATGTCATCACGTTCTCTTTTCTCACCTGAACGGAATTCGAATTAAGATCTTTTCAAACAAAGTGCATCGTCACTAAAAAGTGAGTTTCTCTCTTTAATAATTATAAGTTAGGATTACATTTTATAATTATTTTATTTCACAAAATACAAGTTTGCAAATCTTTAATTATAAAAATAATAATTCATACGATGCTGAAAGACCTGATTTACATTCCTTGGAGAGAGGGGTGAGAAACTTTCGAAACAGCCCACTCAGCATCACTTTGAGGATTTTTCTTATTTCCTCGATTTCGCAGTAAATTCCTGTTAAATTCTTCGGTTTTTCTTTTTCATTCATATGAACAATCCTATTTATAATAAATACCAACCTAGATTAAGTTTTGAACTGAACTGAAAAATATACCCGATAATGAGCAGTTAAATTTATCACAAGAAGAAGAGGAAGGGGGGAAAAAAAGAATATAGATCTAATAGTATTTATGCAAGAAACCTTTGAAATACATTTCAAAAAATAGGCATATCTGTGTAGGGAGAAATGGAGCAAGTCCCCTAACCCTCCACACACACACGCTAACACAAAACACAATCGATAGCGCAGGTAGGGCGTTGAGGTCTGTGTGTGTGATGCCCCTCGATTACAACGAGAAAGGAACTGAATGATCTCAAACCTTGAAGAAATTTTCTATCACACACTGATATTTAGCAGAAACGAGTTCATTTCATTGGAAAGAAAAGCTTTTAAATATATAAACGTTGCTGTATACAGTTTATCGATTTAAAAGTTTTCTCCTCTCCAGAGGTGCGCCCTCTATAGTTTGCCTTAAATCAGGACGCCACAAATCCCCAATGTTCGTGGTCTTTAATAATCGATTAACTTCATTCATCTCCTCCTGCAGCAGGGAGATTACTTAGGAGATTAACCAAGTTAAGTTTCGAAAAGAACTTCCACAGCTTGGAGATATGGTGAGAAATAAAACGAAACTCGAATATTCTCACGAAACAGTCAGACAATGTTTATGAGTTTATTTTATTTTACGAAGTTTACGTAAGTTGGCAAGCAGTAATTTCTATAAGAAAGATAAAACCAAAAGGAAATTTCAGATAACGCAAGTTATCTAAAATAATAGAAAGTCAAAAATTGAGTTTCACATTTATATTATGCCCAATATAATTTGATGCAGCATTCTGATTGCATAATTATAGCAAACTTCACATAGATTATTATCTCCACAGTCCAATGTTATTACAAATATATATTACAGTCTACTTGCAAAAGTACCAAACGTTGCTTGGTTATTTTCATTTACTTATTTTTTAAATACAATTTCCAAGTCGATGCTCAAAGAATTTATTTACTTGACTTCTCTAATTTCAGTTTCACTTTTAAAATTTTCATGTCTCAAAATTTGAAACCGAGATCAAATTATTCTTTTACTCTTCTGAAAGATTATATAATCAAATTCTTATATATACTGCCATTTTGGACAGCATATTAACTCAAGAGACCAGTGTGAGATCATTCTGCTTATTATTGGAAGCCTGAAGTAGTTGAGATTCATATTTAAAAAAAAAAAAAGCTACCTTTGCAATTTAGCTTGCTCTTTTTGTTCTTGAGTTTATCACATAAGGAAATGGGGTATGAGATGAAAAAAAATTGAATTCCCTACTATATAAACAACATCATTTGTTGCAGGTGTCTGCATACAAACAGCTTAAAACATGTTCACGTTCTTTGCCCCATTAGTAGATTTCTTGAAGATCTAACCCATTCACGTACGAAACCTTAGAGCTGTTAGTGAATCTCATGGTATAATGTTTCTGCCGATGCATATACATAACAAAATCTTTCGCTTGCCAACTCTTGATGTGAGAAGGAGACCAACATAGAATTACATATAGCTGATCCTGGTTGAAGAGGTCAAATCTCGAGTCCGCACCAGTTTGCGCTTTATTGACTAACATAGCGAATCATGGACGAATAGGGAATAGGAATATTTTGAGATAGGAATGGTATATACATACGAGTTAATGAAATGCTTTCTGTCGATACAATTTTGTCCTTGTCGCTCAAAACAGTTACTTCCTTATGATGTAATTAATGCACAATCTTTTTTCATTGTGCTATCTTCTCCCAATTCCAGCCGAAGCAACACAACCTTCCGAATGCTTCACTAATATGCGTAGTCTAAGTAACAAACTCCATTATACTGATGTCTATCTCGAAACCAAGCCTACATTTCCTAACAGAAACTCAAATTTTAGTTTCTTTCTACACTGCTTTATTATTAGTTTGCTCAATTCAAGTCTGTTATCGTGGTCTTCTTACCAAACAAACAAAGCAATTATTTTATGGTCTTCCTCCTACCCTCTGTGAGTGGATCTCCAGCTTCTTCTACAGTTGTTCATTGCTATCTAACTGGATGGTTCTCTCTCTCATATTTTTTCAATCAATGGTGATATAATTGGAGGGCTCTGTTCTTCCTCTACATACTTCGTGTACATCAATGATCTCTCACACACATACATGCAATCCTATTAATAATTTGCTGATGGCACTCTCCATTCTTCTTATTCATTTAAAACTTTGTAGTACTCGGATGATTCAGGCTTCAAGCCCTTATATAATCAATGCCTTAAACAACAGTGCTCTTCCCAATCATAAGTAAGGAGAAGTTAACTTGAGTTTTAATATCAGCAAACTCAGTTCTCTCATTTTCCAGAAGAAAGACACACTTCACTCTTTCCCATTTTTGATAATATTCTGCTCTATTCCAAGAGCAGTTTTCTCTTCTTGGCTGATATTCATCTGTAGCCTATCCTGTCATAAACAGATCGTGTTTATAGCCTCTTAAGTATTCAAAATGTTCGATATTCATTTTCGTTATAAGAGTCGAGCAGAGAAGGAATGTTTATCAATTTATAAATCCCAAATCTGCACAACCTTAGAATGTTGTTCTCACCTCTGAGGGTAGCTCACCAAACCTCCCTCAGGATACTAGATTGTATCCATAAGAGAGCTGTACACTTAATAGATGACTATTCTGAATGACTCTCTCTCCAGTCGTTTCACATAGACACTCTGTTGCCGAATCGTCTTCATCTGTATTTTAATGGACGCTGCCTCACTGAACTAGCCACAACCATTGCCGTAATCATGTGCCAATCGATCTTTTTTTGATAGAGACATTTTGCTCAAAATGTCTCTATCCTTTTGTGTAAAATCCATTTATCGTTTTTGCCCCTCTCTCAATTCTCTGCCAATCATCCCTAACTTTCTAATTTACTTTAAATGCTGATTTTTCCCAATCTAATTTTTCTAACAGTGAAGTCATCCTACTTGGATATTTGAATGTTCACAATTTCGGCTGCCTTTTCCAACTGCACTTATCCAGCAGGTAGAGATGCTGAGATATTTGGTTTTACTAATATAATCTTTCATAAAATGTTTCAAAACATCTCAGAATACTAGATAACTCTAACTACTTTCTAAACTTGATCTCTTCCACAGTGGTGGTCCTAAGTATACTATGCATGTTTTATCCTCTAGGCCAGCGCTTCCCAAACTGTGGGCCGCGGCCCCCTTGGAGGCCTTCGGTTTTGTTGAGGGGGGCCGTGAAATAATGAAAATAAATGTAACATGTTTTAAGACTAAGTAAATTTTTTTTATTTTGAAAGAAACGTATTTAACTTTTATTATTTATTATTTCTTTTTTGTTATTTTTTATATTTTAATGGAAAAATTCACACATTGGTGTTGGTTCCCAAATTTTGCTTCCTGTGTATTTCGGCGCTTAATGAATATTAGTAAATATTGCTTATTCATATGTTTCATTTCAAAGCAGTGGTTAATTGTATTTACTTCGAATGCTCTCAGGGAAGCTCCAAATCTTCCTGTCCCTTTCATCACGCGTTCGTAATCAGGGACTTTATTTATCTATTGACTTTATATACATATCAAAACTCGTTTTATATTATCACCGTCATCCGAGCTAGTTTTCTGTTACCAATAAAAGTTTCGCATATACTTCACACATGAAAAAAGCTTAAGCAGGTTCATGTAGGGAGATAGTAACTCGCTTGCAGTGGTAAACAACATGTCCTCCCTAGCAGCAGAGGCAATAAAACAAGTACTTTTATTATGCCAGTGAATAAAGTATGAGGAGTCTGTGTAATATATTTCTCAATAAATAGTGGAATTAGAGACAACTGGGATGGGAAACACACTAATTAATGAATCACATGTCCCCTCATACAGAAACTATGCTGTGTAGACTGAAACAAAACCATATGTTGCATGGGCAAACACAGAGTCTAACTAAAAACTATTGTTATTAATTAGATGTGTGTGAGTTCGATTTCCCAAGGCAGCAATAAAATTCAACCGGAACGTGTTAAAATTCGTAAAAGTGTTAAAACTAAGTACTATACATATATATAATGAATGTTATGGCAGTTTCACATATGGAATTCGGTTAAAGAGAGTTAGCATTTCAACTCAATTGTCAGCTATGCTTTCATCTTTCGGTTGCGCGTTCTTTTGTTAATACCACACCAATCATATGCACGTTTTAATAACCTGCCTTTGCTGTCTGTTTCGCGTTAGGCTTAATTACTGTAAAGGGAGAAATGTCACAAAAGAGAAAAATGTTCCTGGTCCGGGTATTCCCTTATTCAGGTAATATTCACTAATTTCATGTTATCAGTCTGTGGTGTGCCAGTATCGGTAAGTGGTGATATTATTTGATCTATTCTACTTTAAAAAATTTAACCCTGAGATGGATAAGTGGCTGATAAAAAAAAAAATCCCGCGAACAATCAGAAGAAGCAGAAACAGACTCAAAAAAAAAAAAAAAAAGGACAGTATTTCATATTTTACCAGAACAGCCCGCATCGTCTTCAGAACCAAACGGTAAGAGGCAAAAAATGTAATATATGCATTTGATTTTTGCAATATTCGCTGTGTATGTTTTGTATTGAATATAAATACAATAAATATTATAATAATATATCTCTCTATTACGATTTTTTTCGAGCGGGGCCGTGAAATATTTTAATTTTTGCAAAGGGGGCCCTGACATCCAGAAGTTTGGGAAGCACTGCTCTAGGCAATTCAAAGCACATGACAGACAACACGCTCATCAATGTGTTGTCTGTCATTATAAGAACAAAAATGGGATGATTTCTTAACCTCTGTGGCTCTTTTCTTCTTATTATTCACATACTTCAAGTATGTGAATAATAAGAAACAAATGGCAACTTATGTACTACATTGTACCCTATCAACTAATAAAGGATTTTTAATTGTTTTTAACTGTCTTTGAAATATCATTTTGTTGCTTCTATTTGCTTATTTCCATCTTCTACCAATTCAAAAACATTTAATCAATCTTTTAGGCATTTCGCCACAGGCGTGTTTCTACTTCAAACCGATTATTCTTATTTACGTTCCCTATCTCTTGTGTCTTTCTGCGTATGTTTTCTTGTAACATAGTTGTAATTTCGTTATTTGCTAGTCCCTGCCACAAATGGTTGGAAACTAGTATCATACTTAGTACTTCACACCAGGAGATTATTTGGGAATCATAATCTAGAAACTAAATATAGAACTTTTTTTCAAGCCACTTTAAGCCATAACAGCAGTCTCACGCCAGTCTGTTGTATAGGAGAATTTATTTTCCTTTGTAATAAGGTCTCCAACCTTTTCTTTTGAAATACGTGATATTTCTCGTTTTACCTCAATGGCCTCGGTGGCCGAAATGCCTTGACGTTATCAGAGAAGACCGCTTACTCTCACGCTGATAGCGAACTCTATAATCGATCAAGAATTTGCAATTTATACTTTAAGATTATCTTCATATTTTATACATGTTCTTCAAATCACATAAGAAATATAACTACTTCAAATATTATCCGGAAGAAAATAATTGCGAATTCATTCGTTTGTTCTAGCAGTATTGCTTTTTTGTAATTAAACACGGTGAAATAAAAAAGAAAATGTACACTTACTTGACGTAAGATGGAGCCACGATCAATTTATTTCGGGAAGCTTAAAAAAGGTAACAACATTTCTAATCCGTAAATTAAAACTCGATATTTCATATAAAATTAAAAAAAATTGACAACAGAATAAATTTTATTCGAAACATTATATACATATTAACAGAATCTTGAATGATATAACACCTTCTGAAGTTAGAGAAAAAGTTATTTCCATTATGCGGCTTAAATAGCAGCTGCAGAATTCATAATGAACAGTAACAGTGGCAAACTTTAGTTTTAAGTTTCTATTGGTTTCTTAATCTTCCAGAATTAGTTCGTACACTTGTTTGAAATCATTGAGATTTATACTGCTTTTTAAGGTTACTCAGGGGATTAGTTGCTTAGATATGCTAGGCGACGAAGGTTATGGGACGAATGTACTTGCAAATTCCATGTGTTCTCAGACTAGTGTGCCGTTTCGAGACTGAAAAATCTTCCACCTCCGTGTGAGACTGGCGTATCACCAGAACTTGTATATTAAGTATTTTAATTTGCACAAAAAGATTTAATATGTTCGTCGCATAGTGGGCAGCGTTCGAAGATAGCTTATTTGTACAACCATCGCGAATCAGTCACAAATTGCTCGACAAGGACGTTCTCGGTTATACTCGTAGAAAAAGCATATTGCATGATTCCTTCGCTTTTTATAAACTTATGCTAAACATTGTGATGTGGTTTTTCTAGATTAATGATCGATATTGTATTGTAATATATATTTTAATGTGATTTTATAGTACTAATGCATGTTTTTAGGAATTGCATTTTTTTTCTTAATATACAAGTCACTCAATACTTTATCGATCAGGTTAGTCTTATATTGTTAGGGTTGTATGTTGTTAGCTCAAAGATTTTATTACGGAGAATTATTGGAAAACAAGAAATGCCGAAAGATTAAGGGAAGAGGACTAGAGAAAATGAATCACAGATGGAAACAGGTTATAAATTAAAATGGAAGATTCCAGGAACATGGAAGTGTTACAGACTTGACACTCTGATGACTCTACCGCCCTGACATAGAGGATCTCTGAAAGCACTTTAAGAAGAAATAATAGTTGCTTGCGAATTTAAACTTTACGGTTCGTACTTGATCAATGGTGTTTTAGAAGATGATGCAGAAAACAAAAACGATTCCAAACGCGTGAACACTTTTTAATCTTCATAAAGTAGACCCACAGTTAATGAACAAGATCATATGGTTTGACGAAGTCTCATTCAATTTAAATGACGAATTTAGCCGTCAGAATTGCGTGTATTACTGATTAGGAAATCCTAATGTTACATGGAACACAATTAAACCAGCCAAGAGTATGGGGTGGGATATCCACTGAATGGTTAATTGCACCTTATTTTTTAAGGACACGTTTACGGAAGAGAAGAAAATTACTGCCATATGTTGAACCTCTTACTTTTTTTTACAATACTAAAGAGATTATAGTCCTGCATAACGATTGACTACTTAGGCAATCGTTATGCAGAAGGGAGGACCACACTGCTTTGCCAAAGTATGCAAAATTGCTCGACTCTGCCAGGAAGTTGAATCGGTAGACGGGGGCCCAGCTGAATGAGCAGATCGCTCTTTGCCTCTGTGTAATTCTGCTTCTGGAGAATGCTGAAAAATTAAATTACCAAGAGAAAGTCTAGGACACGTTTAGAATTAAGAACAACAAATGCAGTCTGAATTTGACAAAAATCAATGCAAATAAAGCCGGCCTGACTGGCCGAGTTTTTAGTGCATCCCTTCCCTAACAGGTTCTGATCCCGCAGTGGGCATGGATATTTGTGATTTTCTTTAGATGGTAGATACATTTTATCGCCAGGTGTGAGACCATCTCTAAGCGCTTATTAGAGGTCTGAAATGGCTTGAAAAAGTTCTGTTAGGTCGCTAGACAGGCTTCCGGACTATGTAAAAGCTTGGAAAGACGTCACCTTACACCATAGTGTGAGAGACAAACAGCCATGCTGCTCACCTTAATAAGATGTCAACTTCCTTTCGCTGCGATGATTGCAGCAATCCTATGGGATAAACTTTCTACAGGCGTACTATAGCGATCAATAGGAATTTTGGACTATTTTCCAGTAAACATATAATGAGATCCTGGACTGTTGTGAGCAGGACGTCCCCTGACCTCACCCAAAGTTCCAGTTCATCCCACAGACGTTCACTAGAGTTGAGATCAGGACTCTGTGGAGGCCAGTCAAGTGTGATGACGTTCATGTTCACAAACCACGCATTAATATCAGTAGCCTGCATGGGTTTGTCTTGCTGAAAGAGACAATGGCCAGTTCCGTAGAAACGCCACAAAATAGTAAGCACTGCATTGTCCAGATACCTCTCGGAGTTTAATGTTCATGGTACCAAAAACAGAAATTCGAGGTCAAACCAGAAAAAACAGGACTAATACCATCGCACCTCTACTTCCGAATTTCATTGTTGTGGTTACGCACTCTGATATGAGTCATTCCCAAGACATCCGCCGCATCCATCTGCTTGGTAGAGGGTGTAGCATGATTCGTCGCTCCATAACACAGTTTTCCAAGTTTTCATGTCCCACTTTACACGCTCTTTGCACCACTGAGGAAGTTGTTGCATGTTGGTTCGGGTAATGTGGGGCTTGCATATTGAGGTCCTACCATGATGGAAACCACGTTGTTCTGATTTTTTGTGCAGATTTGTGTTCCAGTCAATTCTCGCATTTCCACATTCAACGTGTCGGCCGACGAATGGTGGTTTTACATATTATCCTTCGTAGCACCTTAGGGTCACGTTTGGTGAGTAGTGCAATTCAGGTAGCACTTGTTAACTTCCCGTTTCCATCTCAGTATGGTATCACTGATTGTTGACCTGAGATGGCCCAAGTTGTCAACAACTGATAGAACAGATAGGCCTGCAATATGGCATCCTATCACAACGCCTCTTTTAAACTCCGTCAGTTCACTGTTCGTAGCCATTTCACTCGGACACAGTTGCACTGACTTTGGAGCATCATATTCCTTCAATTTATACTGGCCACCAACACGTGACTCGTTACATGGCACGATGCACCTTGCCCATGGGGGGGGGGGGGTATCCGTTGACCTCTGTCTAAGCAGTGTGTGTTGGTAGTAATGTACTTAGGCTTGCAAGCTTTCGTGAGTAGGAGTCATATGAAAAATAAATAACTGTATTGCAGCATATGCTATACAGTAATAGAGAATGGAAAAATATGTTGAAGCAAAAGGCTAACCAATTTCAAATTTTTGTTCCATCAATGATCGATAAATTTGTAGGTAAATGTTCAATAAGTTTTCTGTTTGATAAATTTGATGTGATTTTCAAGATTTTTTTACATCTATTAAATTTAACTATAGGGTGAGCTTTGGACACTCTTGCTTGCGTGTGTGTGAGAGAGAGAGCTCACGCCATGAATATTTCGACTTGATGAATGTTTGGTAATAAGAAAACGACAAATTTGGGACTTAGTTAAGTATATATCTCTGCTTGAATATTTTGTTGAAGAAAAGCTACCATTTTAAACTAAACGGCGCTACGAAACGAATCTAAAGAAATTCACAATGTATGAATCCCAAATATTAATTACTCGACAAAATCCAATGTTATTGTGAGGATTAACTTTAGCATTCTTCAATCGCAGTGTAAGTAAACATCATCATCAAGAATTCCCTGATATGCACTGCCGAGGGGCATACAGAATACTATGACAGTGCTACACGATTAAGTTTGATAGTTCGTGTTTGACAATATGAGAGCTTTTTATAACTCTCTTCGCCACCCGCCGATGTACTTGTTTACTTTTTAGACTACTTTCTCAATGCATTTTCACACGGACTAATATAAAGATAAGATATAAACCATAACGACGAAGCCGATCGAGCGTCATTTTGAGGTAAAGCCAACGCATAAAAAAATATTTCCCGCAGGCCATGATATCAGCAGTTGATCACACATAATGCGATAAAATCTGCACTTATCGCAGGAAGACGAATAGCTCAGTAAAGCTTATTTCCTGAGTTATGCTAACACAGCGCAGATAAAACACCTTCTACATATATAGAGCAATAACATCGTCTCTTCTGTGACTTTCGTAAACGAATACTGAATAGTACTTTATCGCCCAGAAATAGTATTTTAACTTGAAAATGCAAAAAAATTTCCACATTATGCTGAGAATGAGTGAATAACAACTAGAAATCGACAAGTCATTAGGGAAATCGCTCACAGACACGAGTTCCGTCAGGGGATAAACAGTTATGCGGCAAACATCAATCTCTGTCTTGATATACTGAAAAGTGATATAAAGAGATAATTCTTCACGTTCTGGGAGAATATGTTAGGAATGGGACGGCAAAGCATATTAGAACATCGTTTCACTAATACAATATATTTTCGATAACGGACATAACTGATTTAATATACCACATTTAAACCAGTTATCGGCAAATTAATCACTAGGAGTTGCAGAAATGACAAAATGCGCTCTTCGTCGTTATCGAGTCAAATTCACGACTGTTTAGTGAAAGAGAAGACGAGAAAAAGAAAAAATTAAAAGAAACGCATGAAGGAAAGTTTTAATATTTGCGACTATCATAGAAGAGTTCTGTTTAATTAGTTGAGATTGCTATAACGCATTGGCTTTTTATAAAAACGTGATAAACAGCTATTCATAGATTGTTATTCATTCGCTTATATAACTGTAATAAATAAATATTAACTTTAGACTATGTTTCGCCTCAAGGAACCGTCCGCCAATGAAATAACTTTGCAAAGAGAGCCTAAAACTGCTTCGTATCGGTAAATGTTACCAAGTATTTTTATGTAAATACCACCTGCTTGAGGTTGTAAACCTTAGATACATTTAGTGCGGTCCGTGGACTTAAGGTTAAATAGTTACATTCCTTCATTCTAGGGATCAAAACGTTTTCAAGCCACTTCAGTCTCCAAATTAGCCAAAGTTCGATTAGAAACGACCACATATTGGTTGGAAAGATGCCATGCTGTCCACCCTGCCAACTAGAACGGCGTTTCAATCAGGTAAAAAGCTACCTTTCTTTACAATGAGGGTTAACTAATATTTTTATAGTATTTTAGTATCACCTTTGACATGCGTTGCTTCAGAATCCGAAAGATAAGATAAAAGGTACCGTGATTAGCCGAGCGGATAGCGTTGCCATTCTTCATCCAACCGGGTTGAATTCCCATCTTGGCATGAATGTTTAATTGAGGCCGCTTGGCTTCTTTGTATGTCAAGAAATGGGGATGCCATTTTCTTTTTCATTTTGGCTATGACCAAAAACGGTGTCCATTGTAATGTCTATCGATAGATCACAGCAGGATCAAGTCGTTTGAAGGCAGGCTTATTTCCACTTTGATTTATCGAGCGTTAACCTCAGTTGAGATATAGTATGGAGATCAGTGTTTACATGGCATATTTTCTCCATATTGGGATTTTTTTGCAAAGGTTGCCAACAGGAAAGATAAATTATCATACAAGAAGAAGAAATGTAGCGGAAGAAAACAAGAGAAGTAAGGAGGGAGAGAGAGAGAGACTTTGGATCCTTCCTATCTTAGCCAAGATTGAGGTAAAAAAAAATCGT
The DNA here is from genome assembly GCF_054136105.1 of Typopeltis vanoorti. Taxonomy (NCBI): domain Eukaryota; kingdom Metazoa; phylum Arthropoda; class Arachnida; order Uropygi; family Thelyphonidae; genus Typopeltis; species Typopeltis vanoorti. The sequence continues at coordinate 140,201,391 of NC_143558.1, read as the reverse complement.
ATACGAAGACACCTAGTCAATCAGCCATATAAGAAACTTAACTGCAATGGTGAAAAAAAACGTAATATGTACTCATTTATATACTGTTAAAATGCCTTATGAAAATATTGAGAACGGCAGTCTGAGGTTTTCTGATTCTTCCATGTTACAATTCATAGCTCAGGTCATCAAGATTAAGAATAGCGGGCTTCCAATGTAGCGAAGGGATTTTATTTTGAATAGAGCGAAATACGAGCAATGGAACAGTAACAAAGTAATACGGATTTGTTTTCATTTTAAAGAAAGATAAATATGAACACCTTCCAAGTTGAGGATAGACATGAGATGTAATAGAAACGTATACAGATGCGGGAAACAGGCATCGAATCCGTATGAATGCAGTTGGAGATTATGCTCTCAGAATACTTTTGGTATTACAGCCTAATCAACGTTCTTTGGTCTCTTAGGGGCCAAAGATCTAGAGGTGTGTTTTAAATATGGCAGGAATGATTTACATGTATTATCACTGCAGAAGTAGGAAGAGAAATCTGATCATCTGCTATTCGATGATACTGTGGTAAAACTACCTGTGAAGACAAAAGGAAATCGTTTACTTATTTTTATTCTTTTGCAATAGGCGAATTCAACTGGCTTTTGCAGCTATATATTGGCAATATTTATTACGAGCTTTATTATAGGCGGAGAGGGAAAAAAAAGAAAAAAAAAAAGAAAGAAACTCACTCATAATTGCATAAATTTGAAAATTTCAGATCACTGATTCTTATTCATGTTTACATAAAGTAATGCAAAAATAATTAGGTATTGATTGTATATCCAGGATATTCCAAGAGATCACTTGCTGAACATAGCACTGCATGCTTTCGTTAAGGGGATTTCGGTTATCATGCATCTGCTTACATTTTATGAAGTCACGAAAAGAACAGATCATGGGAATCGCTACATAATTTATTTGGATTTCATGAACGCCTTTAAACAGCATTCCGGATAAGAACATGCTTCAAGGCTCGGTAATAAGGCCTCTTTCAGTTTTAAGTTGAGACCAGTGCATTATGCTTAAGTTAAAGGCGTGTGTTCGTTTGGCCACGTTGACTGTTTTGCCTGATGAAAAATCTAAGTTCATGGGAAGAAAAGTTTTGCTACCTTCGTATGAGACCTGCTAATTCACCGTAAAAAAACCTTATTAAAGTCTCTCAATTTTTTTTTTGGTTTTAGAGAATTTAAAGTTCAAAGTTCAAGAATCCTACTGACAAGGAAGCTAGTGAATCTAAGTCTACTATGGGTCAAATTAAAATATTAGCCTCAGTTATAGGAGAAAAGGAAGTTATGATACTGTTATTCAACTTTTTGATCAAAGTAATATTGGAAGTTTATTTTTCACTTGGTTAGAGTATAATAAATTTAGTTTAATCCTTTATCGAAGTGTGAGCAAACAAAGTTTGCGCCTGTAAGTATCTTCAGGACTGAGGTAAGGTAGTGTGCAACACCGGGCAACTCCGAGCAAAGGTGGACCAAGCTCTCATCACTCCTTGCCTCAGTATCTTCCATAATGCAAAGCACATCTCCTTGCGGACATGTATACTGCTATGCATTAAGGGAAGGGCCACTGGCCAAACCGATCTGGGTAGTGGCCCTTCCCTTGATGCATAGCATTATACATGTCCGCAAGGAGATGTGCTTTGTATTATGGGAGATACTGAGATAGGAGTGATGAGAGCTTGGTCCACCTTTGCTCGGAGTTGCCCGGTGTTGCACACTACCTTACCTCAGTCCTGAAGATACTTACAGGCGCAAACTTTGTTTGCTTACACTTGGATAAAGGATTAAACTAAATTTATCAAAGCAATATTGGTTATTGCCAGTGGTGAGCTATGGAAATTTTAACAAAGGGCTCGCATCGTCGAGAAAAAAAAAAAAGCTTATAATGCTTATATTGCGACTTTGTAGAGCTTCTGACAGATATGATAATTCCTGTAGGATATTAATCATTAATGCTAGATCTTTTAAAAATTCGAAATTGAGATGTCGGTTTAAAAAGCCTTTATATTTATCGTTCGATGCTAAATGCTTGCATAAAGCTTCCAAACACACGCCCTATCTTTAAAATTTCGATACCAAGGTCTTTTGCAATCGTATTTAATTCTCGTTGATTTTTTGGTGATTGATGATAAATAGCATATAATTAATCCATAAATATTTCAAAATGATTTATTTCTTGAATGTTTTTTTATCGAATCGTCTAATGCTAAGTGTAAACGATGAGCGCAATGCCAAATCACAACGTTGGGAAATTTTTGTAGAAGTTTGATTGCAACACCTGATTTGTCTCCTAACATTACATTAGCTCCATCAGAACAAAATGCAATGAGATGTTTTTTTAAATAGTTATCAGAAAATCCATATGAATTTAAAGTAGCAATTATAGTAGCATGTATACATTCCGCGGTGGTATTTTCTAGTTCTACAAAATTATTAAACAAGAACAAGGGGCTCGCAAATTTGAGAAAAATTTAACAAAGGGCTCGCGCGAGTCCCTTATAGCTCACCACTGGTTATAGCTGGCAAATTTACTCACTTTTTTAATGTTATGTCAAGAAATCACATATATTTAGAGAATATTGAATAAATACGTGGAAAATTGAGTCGTGATTTATGAAAATTAGTCACTTAGCAGTGTGATGAGTATTTAATACGAGATGGAGAAGAAATTTAACCAAGTTTACAAATTACTTGTAATTGACCATACCAGGCTCTTATCAGTTATCCAATTTCTATTAGATAAGATAGAAAAAAAAAACATACGAGATTCATCTTTTGCTGAAAATATATAGAATGGACTTCAACAATATGTTTGAAGCGGTGAATTCATGTAGCGTTGAGGGGGGGGGGGGATTAGTGATATGTCTGGAGGCTCAAGTTAATTAAGAAGAGTATTTGGATTTCCAGGATTCTAATTTGGCATGTTATGAATAACAAAATTGGTGACGTATTCCAGACAGATATTTTTGACAAGCCTAACAGTTTGTCAAAACCGAACAACCGGAGATATTCTAAGAACTTTAATAGAATTGGATTAAGTTCAAAGAAAGCTCGTATGCAATTTTAATTTGAACACGGTCCCAATAATCTTTATCCAGTTGCATATTTATAGTGTGTTAAACTCATATATAAACAGTTTCTAATGTGAGTGACATTTAAAATAGAAATTGGAATGCCCACAAGGCAATTTTATGCTCTTATTAAGAGGACAATAAATATTAATTTATACCAAGTAGAACACAAAATATCTGAATTTATTGAAACTTCAAGTTTCAAAATTGATGTAAATTTTACAAAAATATAACTATCTCATGATACCTCGATATTGTACCTCTTTACAAAATCTTCTCAAGATCTTACGGAAATCTTTTATCAATGCATTAGATTAGCGTTCAAAGGAACTGCTAGCGGTTCGTGAAGTTGATTATATATTTAAAATGATTGCTAATCATTGAACTGATTTGCTCTGAGACTGGGCAGAAACCCAAACCATGCTTGAGTGAACTCTCCATCGGCGTCAGTGATAATTTGGCCAACCTGGCTGGCCGAGTGGTTAGCGTATCCGCTCTCCAGCCAAAAGGCTGTGGGTTCGAACCCAGCCGTGGGCGTTGTGATTGTCCGTGGAAATACTGGTGGTGGTCGGTGGTAGATGGCGTTGGTGTAGTTGCAGTCAGTTGGTGGATGAGTGGCAGAAACAGTTGTAGAGCAGGTACTCTCCCTCGATGAGTCTTTGGACTCCCTTGAGGTGTCGTGTAATAATAATGAGGAAAAGAGCCTAAAAGAATTTAACTTGGCAATAAAAATTATTAAAATAGATGTTTTTTTTGATGTGCCAGTTTTATAAGTTTTAAATGAGGTTAGATAAGTTTTGTTATAAGTAGCGTTGATCATATTATCTATACGATATGTTACGTGAGAGAATACAATCCACAAGGTGTGCACAACGAATCAACCAAGTTGATTTGTTGTGTCGTGATTTGCACTGCAATCTAACTGCATAGATGCTCACCTATGGTCTCGTATAGATAATATGATCAACGCTTCTTAAAAAGAGATGGTAGTAAATGTCTTATTTTGTACCAAGTAAGCAAAACTGCTTTTAATCAAACGTTAAAAGTTTCTGAAGTGGCTAAAAGTTTACTGAACTGCAAATCTTCGGATTAGGTAGCTGCTTCAACATTTAGGATAGCTAAACAATTCTGCCAGGAGCAGCTTATTCCATTTTTATTAACGTTCAGATTAAGAGATTTTCAGCTTTCGTGAGAGTTACAAAGGCTTAACAAGCCAGTTAAACCCTTAATCTAAGGCAACAAGTGCCTTAATTAGTGTAATATTAAGATAACTCAAGCTAAAGGTTGACATTTTTATAAACTGTTGATCACTTTCTTTGAAACTGTTTCAAAGGAAACAATCTGCCTACTCGGTATAAGATAATCGTGGATATCTATTATCCTGAATTTTAACAGTTCTCATTGCTAAGTTGAAACCTTTTCTCATTTCGTACGTAATTTCATGCCTTTATTTTTGTAAGGACTGAACTTGCGTTCAGTGCGAATGATCAAATCTCAGAATGCTTGAATGTGTTCTGATTATGCATCAAATGTCTTTGCACTGTCACATGTGGTTCTCTGGGAGACTTTGAGCCAAACGTTTTTTTACATTGTGTACATTGCAAATTATATTTGTAAATGATTACAAATTATGATTGTGCAAATTATTGTCGAAGGAATTACAGAAAACTCTTCTATTAGTTGGACTATGGATATTCAAGACCAGATAGTTTTCAGACTGACAGAGAAAGGTAAGGAAATCTTTCTCATAGTGATTGCAGAATTGGAATATTATGCGTAAATAATTTTCCCAACATTTGGGATGCTCCCGAAAATTATTTACTTTCTTTAGCTAAAGTGCAAAAGAATTACAGCATCTCATTTTGGTATATGCGTCTTGTTGATTGTTTTTGTAAATAAGTGTAAGCGATGAAAATTTATATTTCTGCGTTATTAAAATCAGAAATGCTTTTCTGCTTGTGTGGGAAAACTAAAATCATACCCTAACACATCATTCTGGTTCTGAAAAATTCCAACCGTTCACTCTCTCACAAAGATAAAAGTGGTGAAATGTTAAACAGCGATCTAAACTTTCTCTTCAAACACATGCATCTTCCAACTAATATAACACCCGTGTCATCGTACCTCGTCAAGCATTGTGAATCAGACGATAGAGCTCTTAGTAAACAACAAACGAGCCCACTTCCTTTTTCCATGTAAAGTCCTTGTTCAAGATAAGTGACTTGTTCCTGTCAACAAAGCTATGTTGAGGTATGACCCATAAATCAGCGATATATTGTTCCCGGTCTCTCTTCTTCCGCTGCTTGGGTTACGAGGATTAAATCAGATCCGCTGGTAGTACCGTTGCTGTTGTCAAATGGACTTGTGAAGACGCTGTATATAGTTAATTTATTTGCTAGAGAAAAAAAAAGATAAAAAAACTTCAGCATTAAACAGCAGAGTAGATCACTAACGGTTTTGAAAACTGTAATTCTCGCTTTCTTGTATACGTAGCAATTCATATAAGCCGTATTAATGTTAATCTACATTACTGTAATTTGGTTGTTTCCTTAATAACTTTCATAGAACCAAGTAAAGCGATAGTGATGGTTATAGACTAGAACCGGATCGAAACGAAACGGGAAGGATGCATTATTTACATACTTGTCGATTATTTCGCAATTTCTTTGTATTAAAAATGTAGCGTGTATGCTACTTACGTAAAACTATTTTAACAGGAGTTCATAGATCATTTCTATTCCACAAAATATCAGTTGAAAATTATACCGAAATATTATTTAAATATGGAGTCTGAGATTAATGTTAAATTCACATCATAATTCCGGTTTTGAAGTCCTAGTAATTTTCTTTAATTAAATTTTATATCTAAGTGTCATACATTAAAGTGATTATTTGTTTGTTAGACAAAATTGAACCATTAAACGCATCATCACCAATTCTGCATGGGCCCCACTTTTATTAGAAAACCGTACGGAAAATTTGGTCCAAAACTTTTACCTCCTAAACTTTCTATTTCACCACACTAATAAATTCAGAAATGTATTTTGCGAGAATGTCGTTATTTTGTTAAGATATGAGTCAGAAATGAAAGCGTACATATTACCTGCCACTGAATATATAGTGGAAAGAAATTAAGAAAGAAAGAAAGGGATTTTTATGATAATTCTAGTAAATGAGAAACAAAGTATGTTAAGAGATTATGTTTTGTCATCGGTAGCCTGAGCAACGAGGTATAAATCAACTTTCGTAAATACAAGACGTTAGATATTTATTTTTTAGCGTTTCTATTTCAGGATAGTATTTAGTTATTTAAAATTAAAATGTACAGCATTTCTTTTTTTTTACAAAAAAGTGCATTACTATTCTTCATTAGTGTATCATGCACCGATGCAAATGTTTGCGTTTTTGGATTCTTTGTTATAAAAATTTGTGTAGCCTTCCGTTTGGATTTGAGAAGATCATAGCCTATATAGCCCAAACTGAGAAATACAGCTGAAACAAAAGGTAATTTTTTTTTCAACTGTGAATCCGGATTGGATTCACACTGATATGATTGGATTAATAGAAGTTGGATCATTTATCGGCCAAGCGCTTAGCATACTCTCTCTCTCCATTCTACAGGCTGCTATTTTGAATCCCACCATGGACATGGATGTTTTTGATTGTCTTTAGATGGGAGACTGCCACCCCGCTTACCGGAGGTATGAAGTGACTTGAAAAAGCTTGTTTGGTCTCTAGAGCAGAGTTTCCGACTATGTGAAAAATAAACAAAAAAATCCCGAAAAATATATAAAATTAATAAAAAAAATCCTTAGCTCACCCACGGTACCAATGTGCTAGAAGTTTACAGAAAAATTTTTTTCGTGGGAGAGAGGTAACTACATAAAAAAATTACATATAAAAAGCAGGTAAGCAACGGATTTAAATCCATCCAGAGCGATCTTTTTCTAGTAGATTCAGCTCATGAGACATATTTCTTGAGGTTTGTCATAAGGATGTGTGTCTATGCGAAAGCGTGCTCATAAGAACTGAGGGAAAAAAAATCGGGTGATCTGGAATATCATCACTAAATTACAAGGGCGAACAGATATTGCTTTGCATATTTTCTGTTGGAAGCTGTATCCACTGCGTAGCTCTTCTGGTTATTCTTTCAACACCATTTGAGATCTAAACAGTGGTGTTTCAGAAAGGAAGATAGACGTTTTTTGGACACTGTCCATTGCGTTGCACTACATTACATAAAACCATAAGGCGAAACCTATGAAGAAACAGTTGAATCACTCTTTATCAGCTGCCTCAGAGGTTCTAATTTGAAAATGCTTGTACATTCATCTTCTTTCACCTACTTCCCTCCATGAATCTCAGTAACCTTGCTCTCTCCACTAATACAAAAATCCTTTTCCAAGGAAAGCGCTTCTGCAAGCGAGATATGCTGTGCGCTATACAGTATTCCTTTGATCTAGAAGCACGTCCTGTAGATAAAATTTCTCGGTCACCAAGTGTGGGGAAAAAAGTTATCTAGATGACAATGATTATACTGATGGAACGAAAACAAAGTACATAAGTCAAGGCTTTTTAATCACAATAATAAAAGGCTTCATTTCTTCACAAATTTTGTAGTGTCTGGAGTCTCCAATTTAATCTTGACGTGATTGAAGTATTTCAGAAAGCATTCCTCACCAATTTCCCAGTCAAAGATATCCGAAAAAACAGCAACAGAAAGAACGTCTTTATTGCACGTTGTTTTATGTAACCACCTTAAGAAATTACTAAAATAAAGAGCCAAAAGGCTTCAAGTTCGGTGAAGCAAAATTATATAAACAAAGATTAGAGTCAGCATTATTTCAAAGCCGAATGTAGAAACTATGAGAGTTTCGAACGGTAAGTTGACCAGAGAGCTTACGGGAATACATTCCCCGGCATTCACGAGATGCCTTGGTGTGGACTACTTAGAAGATATGGGGGCCGCCCAAGTCTATGTATTCTCCTTTTATCAGTTCATTTTGATAAGTTTCACTGACCTGACAGTTGTTTCGAACTGGTTGGTTCTCTTCAGAGACCAGGTAGAAATCTTAAGAGAGCAAAAACTCTCATTCAGTACTATGGAATTTGAAATGTATTTTTTAATACAGAAATTTTATATAAGCGCCTTCAGAGTCCGTTTGGAAGAATGCAAAGACACCCACTCTTGTTTGTAGGATGTTTCAGTTGATGGTGAGTTAGCCAATCTCATACGGAGATGGTTCCCCCCCCCACCACCACCACCACACACATCCTTTTGGCATATACCGACAAATCGACTAGAGAGAACAGCTATTTAACAGACAGAAATGTCCTGCGGTTTGTGGGGCTGTCGTATGATAGTCCGTATAGTGTTGTGGAATTCCACGATTAATCTTCTAAGTCCATGCAAATGTCATTTAACAATAGTACATTTTTCTTCCGACTCTTTCACCTCTTTCCTGGATTTTCTCGAATTAATTAGAACAGTAGAAATGACATGCAATGTGATAAAATATAATAAATCTCGTTTTAAATTTTTATAACTGATATACATCCTTCAAAGCCAAATAACAAGCGTGAACTCCACAAACCTACGAAATTTGCTGGGATGGGAGGATAAAATTTGCAATTGCGGTATAGCGTATGGAATGCCGCCACACAAGATATTTCATTGCGAAACTGGACTAAAGAAAATAATATCGATTCAGAGGTACAATACAGGCTATATATTACTGTATATAGTCGTTATAAAGTTTCAAATAAAAATTTAAAGATTATAAAAAATGTTTCGATTGCTAATGTGCAGTGTTATGTAAACATAGTGCTATGAAAGGAAAAGAAATTTTGCTTTATCACACTTTGTTTACTCTCTCTCTCTCTCTCTCTAACAAATACTATTTCTAAATGTCTAAAACACACGTTAGAGTAGGAAAGTTGGGAAATGCATGTTTGGAGGAGAACTAACAAATGCTTACTTTTTTAAATTTTTATAGAGAATGCATTATTGCAACAAACACACCCTGTCAGCACTTGTCTCTGCATGCTGTCCTAACATGGGTTGCTGCCGATCACTAAATATAATATCATGCCATTTGGTTTACTGAAATGCATGCACATTTTCTCCTTCTCACTATATCATGAACCAATTATATAAACTTGAAGATTGTCGAATGATAATTCGACAATCTTCAAGTTTATCAATCACTAAATAAATAAATACATATAATAAATATATATACACAAACAATAAATACATACATACACCAAATAAATCAGGCGGAATTTAGTCAAATTGAAATTAATCTAGCCCGACTGAATGCAGAAACGCCAGTGAAAGAAATGTAGCAACCAAAGATAATCAGCAGTAAAAATGATTCTGCAGAGAACGACTGGAGTAGATTAAAATTGGAATGAGAGAAAGTTTAGGTTGATTGGGAATTAGATTGTAGGAGAAGAAACTGTATCGAAGTGCTCAGAAAAAGGAGAAGAGTGCATGTAGAGAAGGGCGGAAATGCAGCTGAAAGTTTTTATCAGTAATGGGGCAATAGAGGAGGGCGAATAGCAATATTCCAAGGAATGACAATGCCATGTTGGGACTGTTTCAAGTAATCAGGGTTAAAATATGCAGAAACAGTTTTAGCAGTCATAATGAATTGAAGAAGAATGAATGAGGAAACGTGGATGTTTTAAACACGTTTAAGAAGAATAAGGATCTAAACTAATACCAGTAGCATCTGTGTGAAGAAGTCAGTTGGCGAGAGCGATTGGATGAAGAATATCTTAAGCAAAGAAATACAGAAAGAGAGTGAACTGAATTTTGTGGATCTTTATGCTGGTGGTTGGAAAAAAATGAAAACGCTATAAAAATCTTAAACATATAATGGACTAAGACATTGTTCAATCAAGGTGGAGTGAGTGGTGCTGTACAGGTAATAATGCTAAGACAAGGTAAAATAATAATAGTAAAAAAAAGCTAAGTCTAGAGGCAAATTATGTTAGTTTACGATTGCAATAAGAATTCGCAATAACAGAGAAGAATTTGTGGTGTTAGTCAGTTCAGTTTCAATTCAACCTGTTCATAAACAGTTGAAATGAGAAAATTTTGTTGTTGAGGGTGATAAGGATAGAATGTGAAGAAGAAAGCATTTCCCTGGAAGATAGAAAACACAACATAAAAGGATGCGACTTCAGATGAGTTTTGATTAAACAAGAAAAACCAAAATAAAATAAAGAATTATTTTTGGAACTGTTTAGTGTGTAGTTTAAGATTAAACGGTACGACAATGTTTGGTACGGTACTGTTACAAACTGGAAAATGTTGAACGCAGTGATTAGCTTAAATAAAGGAAGATCATTAGCACTTCAACTGCAAACAAAAGAGGAAATGATAATTAAAAAAAATCAGAAAGTTTCTTCAGTTCTGACTTCTTGTAATTACGGTAGAGGCTAGTGTATTATGTGTTACACGTGCCTTCCAGTCAATTTATGTTTCACTGGGGGAGAAAGAAGTTCCTGTGAGAATAACAGGCTAGAAATACGCCAGCTACCGTACCTTTAGTCGAACGGCTGTTATCCCAAGGCTGAAATCTAACACAGGCCTTTCCAGCTGAAGAACACTATCGTTTTTCTTCGTCTGTTAAGCTGGAACTCCTAATGGATACCACTTTTCCAAAGACATTTGGCAACAGCTTGAAAAGGCTATCATTCATTTTTATTATCAATGGTCACAGCCTATATTGAGATCTTATTATCACATTCTATGAAACATATGTGACACATACACACACCGAATGAACTGGATGGAAAATAATCGGATGTTCATCTCACCTCATTTCATCGAATGAATAATGTATTGGTGATAAGTTCTCCATTTCGATGGAGAACTATGCGATTACTTAATGTTAAACTTTCGTTTCTGTGCTTTAGTCACAATGAATACGAATATTTTGAAGGATTCAGCTACTTTTCCTCGATTTAAATTTCCATGTTTCCAAGTTTTTGGGATTCATAGAAAAATTTTTCCCATGATTACAAAACTTACAATTTTAGAATCAAATCTGCAAGAATCGTTAAAAGATTCCATGCAACAGTTAAGCATTCTTTTCTAAAATGCAATTTAAATTTCATCCACCAAAAATCCAGTTTTCTTATCATAAATAAACTCCAATAATGAAACTGGCTCACATTACTACTTGGTTTAGTGCCTCATTCTATCTGAAAGAAAGAAGATATAAACGTGACGTAAAATGCTATCAGAATGATGGGAATAATTAATGTAGTAGACATTTTGACTAGTACTCAGCAAACTGAATTATCTGCTTTGTTACCGCCATTTCCTGCATGAAGGAGAAAGTTTCCTATTATAAAAGACATCATTAACGATGTGGAGAGTGCATGGTGACGGTCGTTAACTTTTTTCTCCTAGATATTGTGCATATTCCGAGACAAGTTTGTAATTTTCCGGCAAAATAACAAAGAATATGCTCTCATTATAAGCAACTTCTGTAGATAAAAGGACATTAAAATGGAAATATTATTGCTTGTTCATCATTATGCATAACTATCATCGTGCCTCGAGCCTGCGTATATCATTCTTTTGTCACCCTCATTAGAGAAACTGTTTGTAACACTAATTATTTTCATCAAGTCATGATTCTTGATAGCGCCGCCACTTCATGCTTTAGTAGGAGAGACCTGTTTATTTTTGTCTGTTTACTTTATCTGTTATTAAGAGTGATGTAACACTTGAACAGTTAACTTTTAACGGACTTCGATATATCGACCTGGTTGTTCTTCAAATAAGTTAGACATTATAATCCCCGAAGATAAAAAAATTTTAAAACGGATATTGCAGCACGGAATAGATAACACAGACAGTGTACAACATGTAACAGAGCTGCAGATGAGTTATTTTGTTGTTGTTGTTCTTAGTCACATCAAAATTTTATTTATTTCTTAAAGTAGAAGCATATGAAGCATATTGTGAAAATAAATACTCACTGACTGACAAAAGAGTTGTGATAATAGTAGAGAAACATGCTGATCAATAATATTAAAACAGAGAAGAGATTGTAAATTTCATGAAACTGAATTTCCAAATTTGAATAAAATTCGAAATAAAATTTCTTGATTGAATTTTTTTTATAATACATTATACAGATTTTATTTTAGAATTTTATGTAAGTCGATGCGATGATATTCACAATTTATTATACAATCACATTAGATCTGCTTTAAGATTCAGTATATGCAGAATAATCTTTTATTAAACTTTGAATTACTCTTTCAAAAGTGAGTGTATATATATCATTTCTGATATAGAATCTACTGTATTCAGTAAAAGAAAATATTTTCTCTTCCTCCACCTCCAGTCTGTTTATTATTTTCACCTCCTCACATTCTGGTACATTAATCACAGATTCGCACCCTAGGGAGGGGGGTGGATTGGAAAAATTTTCTTTAAATAAATACCGAGTCTTAAAAGGGAGAAACCGTTTCAGTCGAGCGACTTTAACTATGGAAGAAATCCCATGCTTAAAAAGGAATTCTACACCATCAGCAGGTTTTATAGCTGATCTTAGGATTTGTGACCGTTTTTGTTCCCAAATAATCCCACACAGCAAATTGAGGTTTGTTCTACCTGCAGGTAGTAATCTCGTAGTCTTTTCAAACATAATAGCTAGTATAGTCTGTTGGTTTAATTAATCCCATGCTATTGGGAGTGGAAAGGTCTCTACTAGCAGAGATAGATGGGAGGGGGAGAAGAGTTGATATGTAGTATTATGGATTACTTTTAATGAAAATCTTATGCTAGTGGGATCACACAATTTTGTCTAAATGTGCGGGAATTGTCGGGAGCCTTGAACATAAAAAAAAAAAACTTCTTATACTAATTTCATCAAAAACAGCAGAACGACGAGATTGAAGTGTCTGCAGAAAATGAAAAATGCGATAATTCCATATCCATTTATTTCAGTCCAAACAGCCTGCATTTCTCAGATGTCTTTTGCAACGCACGAAACATCTTATTTGAAATTTAGTCATCAGAGATTTTTTTGGAGAAAATGCTTCCAAACCTAACTATATTTTAGTCTGATTAGGCTGGATTTTTTTTAAGTTCAGAAACGTGAAAAAGTATAATAGGGTTTAATAATTTAAATTTCGTTGTTTGTCTTCTGTCTTAAAAACATCGATCCATCACACTTAGTCGAGACAGTATTCGATTTATAACTGATCGAGGATCAAGCTGTCACCCTCATGATTCTTATGAAAACGGTAGTCAGTAATTCGTAACAGAGTGACTCGGTTAGAATCCCTACCTTAACTTTTTATTGCAAATAAAATGCTACTATACGATTGACACTCCGGTTGAGATGAGTTCTTGTCCAAAGAGACCACTTTTTCTTCTTTTTTTTAAAATGAACATTCGTTACTTACTGCTTGCCTTTATGTGGCTATGTGTAACAGCTTTGTCAAAAATCCTGCAGCATTTAGTTCCAAATTCAAGTGGAGTCCTGTTATAGATTGCTCTTCTTTCTCAGTAAGGTCTCATCGATATCATTCCGTCCATTCAATTTAGGTCTTTCGCCTCAGCAACTCCATCTCATATTTTGACGATCTATATTCTTTTTGTGTTCAACCTTTCTCGATATGAAATATTGCTTCTTGGTCCTATTTTGCAGTCTCAGACATTAATTACTTTTATCCTCTCATCTAATTACATTTTTATTGGTAACACCGCACACCTCTCTGAATATCTTCAGTTTTGCAACGTTTAACTTATGGTCCATATTTTTTTATTATTAGCCATCTTCTCACACTCTACAGCATTGTCAACGTCCTCCTATCTTAAAACTTTACTTTTCATCATCCCTCTAATGCAGGGCACACCCTTTGTTTCCTTCCAACCTGGCTGGATTCAGCTGCTTAATTTTCCTCTCGCATCTTCATTTTCTTCCAACACCGATCCCAAGTAACTAACACTGCTGATTTGATTTTCTTCTTTTACATATTGCAGTACATGCATTCTGATTTAGTTATGCTAATTTCAATCCTATATCTTGTTATGCGGAGGTTCTCCAGTTTTTCCTTCGACTTCGATTTTGACACAGCAACACAACATATTTTCAGCATATGGTTTAGTATGGCATCCTCCTCATTCAAAAAAAGAACTAGATGCTGATCATTGGTGTTTAACTTTATATCGCGGGTGTTAAATAAATGAAAAAAAAAATAACCTGCATTGCTTATCTAGGACTCGTAACTGTTGTCCTAAGACAGTCTGTCAGGAACGAGATCGCTGCCGTCTGAGAAAGCTTGTTCGGACAAATAGAACTTCTTGTGAGCAGCAATTCACTGAAGCATTTAACAAAAGGCTGTTCCCGACCCATATCTCACCGAACTAGGCGCAGGGAATTGAAGATTGCGATTAGCAGTCGCATGCCTATACAGAAACTGCTGATTTCTGCGAAGAACCCGAATGTTTGTCTACAGTGGTGTCTGGAATACCCTAACTCGACACTGGGAGATTGCAAAAAGTCATGTTGTCGACTATCACGGTGCACCTTATTCTGTACTGACAGTATGAAGAGTTTTGCGGGAGCCCCATGAAGCAACGAACCCAGCTCTGAAGGTGGTGTCATGGTGTGAGTATGCTTTGTTGGTACGGAACGAGAACCCTGATATTGATGGAAGGTCAGATGTCTTCCAAGAAACAAATGAACATTGTTGCCGATTAAGTCGACCCTGCAATGTTAATTTTTTATCCAGTACTTGGCGGTTGTTTCATGGACGACAATGCTGCTGTCTATCGCGCAAGTATTGTTCAGCAAGCATGATAATGACTTCCATCCTCTTTCCTGGCTATCACAAAGCCGGATCTGAACCTAATAGAGAATGTATGGAACATGATACAAAATGGATCTGCTATGGAGATTTGATCCATAGCAGAAACTCCAAATTGGTTAGTACATGGTAAAAAACCAACTACATCTGCATGAGTATAGATGTACTGTAGCTGATTTTTCCCCCACCCAGAAAACGAGGTTTCCCCTCCAATCAAAGTATCGCATTATCAAATATTAGTAATATAGTTCTGCCATTGAATATCTGTTTACTCTTAATTTTCTTCAGAACTGTCATCATATCTGTAGTATCTAGTCTTTGATCAAATGCATCATTTCTAACCTAACTCTCAGCTCCATCGGATAAAATTGATTTTAATTTCGTCTTGTACACTACCAGTTTAGAGTTTGACTAATTTCTCTCTTATTTCATATAAACTTACTACTTTAACACTTCAAAAGTTTCCAACATTACAATCTTTTTAAGTGCTACTTCTTCAAATACAAGCATTCACAAATTCCAGTCGCACATGCTTAAATGCCCCCCCCCCTCCCCGTTTTTTTTTTTTAGCATTTTAATGTATGTTGAAAAACAAACATTGAGAAAAACACGAAAATATGTTTACATATTTTTGTGCGTGTATCGATTCAATTTATTATTATTACATAACACCTCCAGGGAGCCCAAAGACTCATCGAGGGAGGGCACCTGCTCTACAACTCTCCATCTCTCCACTAACCGAAACTACCTTCATCTACACCAGCGTCGTCTACCGCTGACCACCACCACCATTTTCACAGACAAACATCTATGCCCACGGCGGGATTCGAACCCGCAGCCTTTTGGCTGGAGAGCGGGTACGCTAACCGCTCGGCCAATCATTTTATGAAGATTTATTTCAACCTAATCATTTAGGCCCACCTTTCTTACAACAGTTGCGAAGTTTTCTGTTTGTTTTTATCACTTTATTGCGTATAGTAGAAGATTTTATACACTATCTGACACTATCTCAGGAAGCGATCATCTAAATCAGTGTTTCTCAACCTGTGGTCTGCGACGATGGGACAGATGGACCGCAGCAGTAGCGCAGTCAGGATTTAATCTTTTTTTTGGGGGGGGGGGGGCAGTTGAGTAGACGATTTGAGAATACACACTACGCATCGCCTAGGACCTTTGACTGAGCATCTGCAATGATCGCTAATTCATAAGTAGTATAAAAATAGAAGACACGACACAACATAAATAAATAAAAAAAAGGAATTTTAATTAGGAAAATATTTTTGGAAATTTTCTAGTGTTTTTTTTTTTCCCTTTTACTTTTGGAGAGCAGGCCCCTTTATCCCCCCCCCTCTGGGTGCGCCACTGGTCCGCAGGCAGACAAATATTTTTTTAATTATCCAAGCAAAACTAATTGAAATTGAATAAGTAAACATTATTTAAATAAAATGGATACTTAAGAAAACCAACAAATGAACATTCTGCCGCTACAATAATTTGTAGCGGCAGAATGACGAGTATAAAAGAGAGGTGAAGTAAACAACAACATGGTTTTATTGCTTCCGCCTTCTTGCTGTTTTGTCAGATTTGAAGTAAACATGTGTTATCCACATTTCAACCAATTGCTTGTTGTTTATTGATTTTTATTACTGATGGTTTGCCTCCTTCAAACAAGGCTCAGTATACCTTCAGAAGTGCTAAGTGATACTCGAACAAAGTGTGTCGCGAGTTAACCCCAGTATTTATATATTTTTCGGAAACGTTTTTTAATATGGGAAAAGTGGCTTAGAACTAGGAATTTAAAAAGAAAAGCAGATGAAACAGGTATGCTAACCCTAATTGTGATACACGTGTTGTAACGGCGAGTAAATCTGAAACTATTAAAGTAGAAAAAACAAGCAGTTAAAAAAAAAAAACAGTAGAAATATGACATATAGTTCATATTTGGAATTCGGTTTACTTGGTGTGGAGATGAAAGTGAACAGAAACCTCAATGTGTTTTGTGTTACGAAGTGTTGTCGAACGAGTGTATGAAATCTGCGAAACTCCGACGACATTTAGAAACCAAACATTGTGATGTGAAAAATAAGCCAATTGAATTTTTTCAGCGACGCTTAGGGACATTAAGTCATGGGAAAGATATAATTTCGGCCATGGGTTTTCGATTAATAGCAAGGCACTAGAAGCATTCTATATCTTAAGTTTGCGCATAGCGAAAACAGGGAAACCTCATTCTATCGGGGAAAATGTACTACTTCCAGCTATAAAAGAAGTGGTAAAAACTGTGTTTGGCAACAAGTTACTAAAAAATGTTAATTTGAGTCCCCTTTCAAATGACACTGTCAGTCGCAGAATTAATCATGACGTAGAATCTCAATTAATCGAAAGAGTTAAGAACCCTTATTATGCGTTACAAATAGACGAGGCTACTGATGTTACAAATGATGCGCAGTCAATGCTACGTAAGGTATGCATGATAACATTCATGACGATATTCTGTTTTGCAGAACTTTGCCATCCCGAACAACTAAAGAAGGAATATTTCACACACTCAATAATTACATAATACACAAAGGGATCCAGTGGGGAAAATGGTCAGCTGGAGCTCGCGGCCTTACAGGCAGGTATAGTGGGGTTGTTTCTAAGGTCAAAGAAGTAGTTCCGGATATGAACTGGATACATTATTTCATACATAGGGAAGCGCTAGCCTCCAAAGGAATGCCACCAGAATTTAAAATTATGCTATAGATAACAGGTTATTTTCTGTACTCTGCGATGAAATGGGCAGTGAATATACACAACTTTTGCTTCATTCTGAAATTCGCTGGCTTTCCAGGGGCAAAGTACTAACAAGGTTATTTCAATTAAGACATGAACATGAAGTTTTATTGTTTGTAAATTAACGTAATAATTCGGATTTTGCGTCAACACTCCTTATTGACGAAGCACGGTTATCAACACTATCCTATCTTGCAGACATTTTTTCGAAATTAAATGAACTAAATCTCTCTCTTCAGGGAAATTCCTCAACTGTTCTTGATGCCTACGACAAAATAAAGGTATTCGAGAAAAAAACTGGTGTTATATAAAAGACAGACAATTTGCACCTTTTCCAACATTGGAATCCTTTTTAGTGGAAAATGACATTTTTGTCGATTCTGAGTTTCTGGAAAGGGTTTGTGACCACCTCAAAACTCTGAAACAGAATTTTGAAATATATTTTCCGAATAACTTTTATAATAAATTTCTGTGGGTTCGCGATCCATTTCAGGCTTACAGTCACGAGAACGACCTTTTGTTATCGAAAAAAGAAAACAGTTAATTGAGCTTTCGAGTGACAGTGGACTTAAATGCAATTTCGTGATCTTAAACTGAAGTTGACCAATATTGAGCCAGATATCCAGCAACTCTGCAAGAGCCGAGAAGCTCGACCATCTCGTTAAAAGTAAGTAGTAACATAATTATATCATCTTATTTATTTGTTTAATTAAAAATTTAAACTTTGTTCAGTGATGATACTAACAGATGGTACTAACTTTTAATCGTTTATAAACATAATTTAATTATGTTTCTGTATGTATTTAAAACATGCTTTTAGATTTATTATGTTATAAAGCACATTTTTTTCCAAATGTTGGTAATCCCCCCCCCCCCACAGAGGTTTTTAAAACATTACATAACATAGTGGTCCGTAGACCACTACGTTATGTAATCAATCACCTTTAGTTGTTCATTATAGTTCCTTGAAGAGTTTTTCAAAATTCTGATCTCGTAATAGTAAAGTTTACTGTTATTATCGATTGCGCATGCGTGTAATTTCGAGAATACAGCATATTCCAGGGGTGTTCAACCGGTCGATCGCGGAGCGATTTTTAGTCGATCTCTTGTGTATTCCTCCTTACTTACAAATTTAATTAAAACTGAAAACAATATTTTATTTATCATTATTTTGTATTATTTTTAATTCGCTTTAAGTGTATTGCTATTGTTTATTTATTTTTCGTTAAAACTGTCAAATCAGTAATTTTCTTATAAGTCCGGGTAAATGAATTAATTTGGATCAGTGAAAGTCAAACAGCCAGTCGAGTGAATACGATTATAAGCAAAGTGTAAAAACTCGATTGCAGCTTAAATATTAAATATTCCAAAGTACATTACATCGATTTTTTACTTAAGTCTCATGTGAATATTGTAAAAAAATAAACTTTGTTTGTCTCGGTATAGTTTGTATTATATGTTTTTGTAAATAACTGTTTTGAAGCTAACTCTACAACTGCTTTAATAAGAATATGTTAGTGTTAAAAACAAAGGCAATGTTTTTGTCGCCGAAGCTGTACATGGCGGCATTAGAAAGATTGTTATTGAAACTTGTATGTATGAGAAAGGCTTGCAGGTTCTAAGTGTAAACATCTCCAAAGTCAGTCAAGAAAGAGTTCAAACAACTTTCCGATGGCCGTCAAAAGAAAGCGGAGGAGAACAAAAGGCGTGCCTAACTTGAAATTTTAAGATGAAAGACTCATACCCATTCTCTGGGGGTTGCCAGACTTCATGCGAGGTCTCAGAGGAGGCCTAGTAAAAAGGGACTGAAGCAAGCAGAAGGGGTCCCAGTTCCAGAATTGCTGTCAGAGAGGAGGTCGCCCGGTCCATAGTCGCTGTCAGAGAGACTGCCTGGATCCACGTTGCTTGAGAGAGGGGTTTCCCGCTTCCAGAAAGGAGCTTCTCGGTTCGAGACGTACCTAGAGAGAGACTTCTTCTAGGCCGCAGACAAGGTTTCAAATTGCCGAAAGAAAGAGTTCCAATTGCCGGAGAAAAGTTTCCAGGCAAGGTTAATGTCAGACATTCAGTTTGTTGCGTTTTCATTACAATTTGATGAATCAAACGACTTCACTGATATTGCCCAGTTAATGGTACTTATTCGCATAGTATTTCAAGATTATTCAAGTAAAGAAGAACTTTTGAAAATTATACCATTATTGGAAAGGATAGGGAAGAAGACATTTTTTCGGCATTTGATGAATTTGTGAAACAACACAAACTTCCGCTTTTTAAACTTTTATTTATTACTACTGATGGTGCTCCTGCAATGATAGGTAATAAATCAGGCTTCATTTCATTATATAAAAACGATGACAAATATCCAGATTTTTTAACGTATCACTGTATTATTCAACAAGTACTGTGTAGTAAAAGATTAAACACAAAAGATGTTTTGGATATTACATTTAAAATTGTAAATTCTGTTCGAAGAAAAGCCCTGCAACGGCGGTTATTTAAATTACAGGCAATGATGATAGGGAACTTCTGTTGTACAATAATGTTCGCTGGCTCAGCAGAAGTCAATTTTTAGAACGATTTCTTGTATTCATTAGCGATATAAAATTTTTCTTGATGAAAAAGGAGATATTTATCCACAATTGAGTGATAAAAGATGGTTGGTTGTTACACTTATCATTTTTAGTAGATTTCTGTACGAAATTAAGCAATTTAAATTTAGAGTTACAAGGTAGAGATAAAAATTTAATTGTCATGTTAAGTTCAATAAAAACTTTCCAACAATACTTACTTTTATTAAAGAAAAATATAAATGACCGCGAATTTAGACATCTCCCATATTTATTAAAACTTTTTGAACAAAATCAAGGAATGCTTCGCTATGATTTAAAAGAATTTATTCGCGAAATAGAATTAGCTGAGGAAGAAATAAATTCAAGATTTAAAGATTTTAATAAAACTGAAATGATTGTATCTTTTATCAATAATCCATTTCAATAAAACTTGAACTTCACAGAAATTTCAAATAAAATTATTGGGCTGTTTGATATAAACCAAGCTGAAGTAGAACTTGAGATAATAAACATTCAGAATAGTTTACATTTAAAATCAATAAACAATGAAGTCATTTGGAAGTATGCACATGAAAAATTCCCAATATTAACTGATATTGCGCGAAAAATTCTGTCGTGTTTCGGATCGACATACTTGTCAGAATTCGCTTTTTCAAATATGACCGTCATAAAAAATCAATTAAGAAACCAAATTACAAATGAACATTTGGATGATTGTCTGCGATTGGCCACTTTTTTTTATATCAACTCTATGAAATTATGGAAATATCAAGACTATGAAAATATTGCGAGGTCCAAACAATGCCAAATTTCATATTAACTTTTTTCTTTTTCAATCAACCAGCATTTCCTGTAACTTGTGAGTTTGTAATCAATCTGTTGTTTTTTCTAACTTTGGTTTTCCAAAATAGAGAAATAAAATATTTTATTCCAATATATTTTTTTTTTGTTGTATTAAAATAATTAAAAGAGATAAATAAATTTTTAAATACACAAAAGTTTTTAGTTGTGTATTTTTTTTTTTTAGTTGTTTGTGCGTAATCAGATATCAGGTTGGGGGAACGTGATCTATATACGAGAGTAGATCGCCGAATAAATTTTTATAGAAAAGTAGCTCGCGTAGTGAAAAAGGTTGAACACCACTGGTATATTCTATTCTTCCTGCGGAGGTTTCTGTGGTTAAGAAGTTGAATATAGTTATTTCGGTTTTGTGACCACATGTTTATTAAAGAAAACCGTTTTTTAAAACTAAACAAGTACTAAAAACAACACCCGACAAGTTTCGATAGTCGTCAGACTAACATCTTCAGGGGTAAAGAGAACTAAAAGTTTAAAGCACAAACTACTAGAAATTACGAAAATTAGTTCATGTGTTGGTATTGTGAACGCGACAACAAATAGAATGGTCTCCAACTAACACGCATTAACAGTTGTATAGATCTGTTATTCGGTTTTTTAACGAACTGTTTAGATGTTCACAATACCAACAAATGAACTAATTTTCGTAATTTCTAATAGTGTGTGCTTTAAACTTTTAGTTCTCTTTACTCCTGAAGATGTTAGTCTGACGACTATCGAAACTTGTCGGGTGTTGTTTTTAGTACTTGTTTAGTTTTGAAAACAGTTTTCTTTAATAAACATGTGGTCATAAAACCGGAATAACTATATTGATATTCTATTTTTGCATATATCACTGACCATTCTACATGTAATTTCTTACAGGAAAGTTTACTTAACACTTTTACAAGAATAAACGTTTAACTGGGCGGTTTTTAAAATAGATGAGACTGAAATATTACTTTAAGGAAATAAAGTGATATGAATTATTGCGACAATCAGAAACCACGTAGATTTTAACCCTAGCACAAGCATGTATTAATTCAATTTCTGTATATGTTATTTCGAAATAAAAAGTTATAAAATTACCCTATGAAAATATAGACACATTTAGATGAAATTGAACTTTATTTTTATATTATTGTCAATTTTTTTTTGTTTGTTTCTGTTTGAGTGCTGCTCAAGTTGCAGCATAAATTATTACCAAAACATCCGTAAATAAACAATGCAATTTGCACACTTGTAATGCTACTACAATTTAACAGTAATGAAAGCTGTTATATCTACGTGTTAGCAGTCCAGAAAATAAGTCAAAAAAGTTGATAACCAAATCTTAGGTATGCTTTTTGAGGAAACTGCTTCTCTTTTAATAATCAACTGAAAGTGGCGCAAGGAAACATATGGTTCCCAGAATGTTTTCGCTTTAATAGGAAGCAACCATTGTCTGCCCTTATTTTTCTCCTGCTGATTTTGGGGTGTTCCTGTTAGGTAAAACACCGTGACGTGAACACGTGAAAGAGATCGAAAAGCGTGTGGATCATAGCGTGAAGCCCAGTATCGCTCGTCAACCAGGTGGTGCTATATTTCACGATTAGGGACACTAAAAATGTTATCGTAATTTGTGAGTGCCTAGAAAGGAGAGGGCATATACGTAGCACAGCTTGTATATAAACCGTACAGTATTAGGAATTTATGTACATATAAACAGAGTAACGTGGGTGAAATTGGGGAAATGTCAAGAATAAGCTAATAAATTATGTCACAAGAAAGTTATTATATCTCAAAACGAGCTCTAAATGTGCGCATTAAAATATAATCAGTACCGCAGCGCACTTCGTGAGCGTGCGGGCACACACCCCGATTAAAAACTAGAAATAGTCCAGTCAGCCTTCATATTTAACAAGCAGAACTATTGCAAAGGACAAGACATAATGAACTAATAATAATTAAGCTACTGGAATTCCATATCATAATGATCTCAGTCTAACACCTGATTTTATGTTTCTGATAATGTAATCAATAAACGAAAAGAACTGGCAGCATTACATTTGCACACCGTTCTCTTATAATTTAAAAAAGGAAAATATTTTGGACCCCCTAAGATTTCTTAAGGACATTTACCTGCAGGACAATGAATTTCATTGACATCAGATGATCTAAAGTCGTTTCCCATTTCTCAGTATGACGATGGTCAGCTCTCGTAATATAGTAGTTGGAAGTGGGAATATACTGGTTGCATATATACTGGAAGACAAAAAAAAAACCTGCAACCAGTCATTTCTTTCATATAGTTTAATACGAATTTTCTTACCTTCGTTTTTTTTTTATTTTTTTATTTAAAGCAACTTTAAAATTCTTCACGGTTTAATGTATAATGCATATAATATTTTTATTTAAAAAATGAAATAAAAATAATTTAATTAACCAACCCTGGGTAGTTTTGCTGGTATTTTATAAAAGGACTGGTAAAAACAGCACCTCCTACCTTCTGAGAATGAGTAACACGACATTGTTTCTTCAAATCATAAACAGATACAGTAGGCCCCTCTTATCCGCGGGGGATACGTTCCAAGATACCCCGCGGATAGTACCGAACCCTATATATATGTTTTTTTTATCCTTATACATACATACTTATGATCAAATTTAATTTATAAATTAGGCAGAGTAAGAGATTAACAACAATAACTAAAAATAAATTAGAATAATTATAACAATATACTACAATAAAAGTTATATGAATGCGAATGGAATCTTAGCAACCTCAGCATACGTTTATTATTTTATGAAGTCGAGAACTTTCACCTTTTTCACTTTAAAGAAAGCTTTTTACGGCTTCTCTTTGGAATATTCGAATTGCCAGCATCACTACTCTCGCGCTTTGGGGCATTATTAAGTATTATTAAGTAAAATAAGGTTACTTGAACACAAGCACTGCGATATCGCGTGCAATTTAAAACTTATGAATTAAAAGAAAGAGCCATATGGCTTCATTTCGACGATGTAAAATTACATTGGCAAGGTGGATATTAGATCTAGCATTTCAAAGCCGAGTATCTGTAGAAACTATGAAAGAGAGCGTACGAGAACACCCGAGTTGCCTTAGCTTGCATTACTTAAACCTGCGGAGGTCAGAGCTGAGCTGACAGATGCAAACAAATTGTTTAATATAAATATTCTTATACATATCCAGTGTATAGCTCATGAGTAGCTGGCATGCATATATTACGAGTGATATTGCATACTGTTTTTACGGTCAGTTTTGGTTTAACACGAGTTAAATAATGGTTTGTGATATTTGACAGTAAATCGTATCTTAGAGATTATGCAACCTCCGATTTCAGTATAGTATTGATTTAGTTTTTTTTTTTTTTTTAATTTACCGTTGAAAATGGCTGGAAAAATATATTGATAGGATAATCCATCAGATGTTGAAGAGATTCAGCAATTTTGTTACTCGAGTCCGATGATGAGAATGATAGAGTCGAATGCGAAAGTGATATTTGACAGTAAATTGTATCTGAGAGATACCGCGAACTCCGATGTCGTGTACCGACATCGGAGTTCGGTATTGGTTTAGTTGTTTTTTTTCTTTGTTCAATAATTTCTAGATTGTAACTGAAAATAAATAAATCATCATGTATTATATTTGCAGTGTTTTTTTTTTTTTTTTTTAAGTTTTATCGCATCTTAGCAGATACTAGTAATGAATGTATCTCTCAGATACACTGACCTACGCTGCAATTTTTTCGACCGCGTAGCTAAGGCAACTCGGGGATGCCGAGGATTGTATTCTCGTAAGCTCTCAGGTCAAAAACTTTCATAGTTTCTACAAACATTCGGATTTGAAAGAAGGTTGGATCTAGTATCCACTTTGGATCAAATGTGGAATCAAAGATCCACTTTGCGATGTAATTATAAATTGTTCATTTCTGGAATTTTCTATTTAATATTTTCGGACCGGGGTTGACCGCGGATAAGGGGGGGGGGGGGAACTACGGTATTTCAAATCGAATATTTTTTAGTTTGTTTTAAATTGACGTTTTTCTCCTCCTTTTTTTTATTCTACAAACTGATAGCGGCCTAGATGGTCTTCCCACCCATTTCCCTCTGAGTGACTCTGAATAACAGAGTAATATAAAGTGATCATAAAATCGATGTTTGGTTTCTGAAGAAGAGTTCTTTGCGCGCAACATTCATATTTCAAAAGGTGACAGCTTTTCAAAAAGATATAATAACTACCATTTTTTTAATGTATTTTCAAATTTCTTTCGACAGCTTTTTTTTTTTTTTTTTGTAGAGATACATAAATTCAACATCTCGATTTGATTTTGCCTGCATCTTACACAACCACTAATCCATAACGATTATGTGGGAGTTATGATCTTAGCAAATTGGAAAAACGATGTAACATTTACAAAATTATTTATTTTGTTTACAATTCCGCTTCTGCTCAAATTAGGCAACGTATTTAGCAATAATGAGGATAACTGAGGATTTGTTATTCTGATTCAACTATTGAAAACGTAAATTTCCATGATCCAGATACTGAAGAAACGAAATGTTAAAATATTAGAAGCAAAAGAAAGTGAATTTAATATAGATTCTAATTCGAAACGGTTATCACAATATGAAATCTAAAATACATTATAGTGTACCGTCATATTTTTGCAGTTTTGATCTTTTAAAGAAATTTCTATATTTCTATTCCTTTTCCGTGAGTAATATTTTGTTCTTTTATCGCACAGCCAAGAAAATCCAAGACAAGATTTCGATGTTTTCTACTAAAATTTGGAAATAAAATATTGCATTTGATATTACACTTTAATCAACAGTGGAATATTTGATTTAAAGAGTGAAATAACTGACTAAAAAGTCAATTTTTTTTTAAAATCTTTCTCTATGGAATTTATAAACACTTCGCAACAGTGGAGTTAAAATTGACGCTAATACCGACATTTATGTATGGCACGGACAGAAATGAATGTAATAAAGTTCCTGGTATTTATGACACATTTCACGGAATGAGTGACATCACAGGGAAATTATTATTATTCTGCGCTTTAAGTTTTACGATTTCGCACACGACAAAAATATCAAGAAGGGATGAAAACACATTGCAATCTCCACTGTAGATAAATAAATAAATTTGCTGATTTAATATATAATTAAAATAGATTAACACTGAAATATAGTTTTTTTTTTAATTTTATTTAAAAGAATAAATGAAGGATTGTACAATAAAATTATAAACAGCTATTAAAATCTAACTTTTTTTTTTTTTTATTAAGTGCCCTGGGAATTACGCACAGCGGTTTGAAGAACCGCTAATCAAATACAGAACGTTAGTTGCTATTCGTAACACGAGACCAACCAAGTAAGCTATCAAAGTATTTTCATCCCGAGTACCACACAGTCGAAAATGTTCCATCTCCCCCATGGCGCAGGAACGAATGATTAATGAGGTTGTTGTTGCTCCCGCCATACAGAAAATGTAATGGAGTGAGGGGAACTGAGCAGAAGGCGTTTCCCTTAAGGTGACAGACATGATCGCCTTTCGATCGAACCATATAAACTGGTTTCTGTAGTTTCGTGTATTAATTACCTGGCTGGTTTTACGTTTAAAAATAGGTAAATAAAAGCGTGTATGTGTGTGCGTATACACACACACACAAAGTAAAGGTACTCGTATTTTTAAAGTGTCAGAACAACAGAACCACTATTCT
This sequence comes from Typopeltis vanoorti, assembly GCF_054136105.1. NCBI lineage: Eukaryota > Metazoa > Arthropoda > Arachnida > Uropygi > Thelyphonidae > Typopeltis > Typopeltis vanoorti. Next base: position 140,174,532 of record NC_143558.1, on the reverse strand, counting down.
GTACACAAGTAGTGACAGAGCAATGAGGAGTTTTAGTCAGGATGTGTTGTAGTCTTCGCTGAACTACCAAAAACACTCTTAAAAATTACGTCAGAGAAAAATGATGAGAAACTTATTGACAAGAAATCAGATTTGTGAAGAACCTGTATCAAATGTAAGAACAAACAGAAAATTCGCACAGAAGACTGAAATATAGAACGAGTTCGTGAAGGTTGCATAATTTCATCAATTGATTTATCAATTTTTCTGAGTAAACCTTTTCTAAATGGTTACAAAATAGAGGAGATAGAAGGTATAAAATTATCAGACGTTATGATAGTGTAGTACTACTAACAAACTCGAAGAAAGACCTACAAGACTATGGAAAATTTAAAAAATGGAATTTAAAATACCATCATTCGAAACGAGATGTATAAACTCTGTTTTGGATATCATTATTACAAAGCGACCGATACGGCGATATTAGAAAGAATGAAAAAAAAAAAAAAGAATTAATATAATTCGGAAACGAAGTCATCCTTGGATACATTAGTAGGAATAAAAAATGCTATATAATACTAATAATTATGAACAACATTTTGAGAGTGTTGATTTATGTAAAAAGCGTAGAGGAAACAGTTATAGCTGAATGTGGGACCATTGTATTATGGTTTCTGGCTCCAACGTTTATTAATTCTGCCATATATTTTAAATATTCCAATCGAATCCAAAGAAAATATTTTAACTACTCTCACGCTAAAGTACCCATTTCTGGTCGAAGAGAGTTCAAGTTTTCGGTTCACACCAATTTAACTGTTGGTATCATGAACCTTTGCTATCACGTTCGAAATCGTTAAGCTGTGCTCCAATTTAGTTGTGAAGGCGAGTTAACCACGTTTCATATGAATATTGCAAACTTTTTTTTCCCATAGAGATAAGCAAACCAGAAATCATACGTAATTAACAGTCATATAATAGTATCCCTGATAACAACAGAATTACAGTTGAAGCGAGCCTTAATCGCTTCAACTGTAATTCTGACACACTAATCCTCGTGAGTAAAATAGAGATATACAATGACGTCACCTGCTGAATTTGATAGGCCTAATGAGCCGTGAGGAACTAGATGCTCTGTTCACCATATTTAATATTCATTACATAACCAGTTTGATGTGAAACTATGGACCTATAAAAATTAATAATAAAGAAGTTATTACAAATAATGATTTTTGTGTGTATTTTGCGGGATGAAAAACTAATCTCCATATGACACCGACCTCAGATGAAATGAACTTATAACAGTTTCTTCACATCGTACATGGGATTCAAACCCCGGTCTGTCTTTCCAACCAAAGGATATTGTCAGTATTTTGTAAGAGAGAGAGAGGGAATATAATTATAGAATTCGGTAAAATCCAAAAGAGTTATTCGTAGGACTGCACTGTACTAACTGTAAAACATTATAGTTGAAGCGTAATGGCGCCGGAATTTTTATTTAGTTTAATTAATTTATTTAATTTGGTTTGAGAATTTAGTTCATTAGTTCAATATCTGTTGCAGTGTTGAACTCGAATAATTATTGAATACTTGTGAGAACGGCATGTTAAGAATCGCCTCTGGAGCCCAATATCGCAGGAATAAGTAGAAAGTTCCGGATATTAAACAAAGGGAAGGTAATTTCCACGAAACTTGTCAGAAGTACATGAAAGTTGCTATGAAGATCAAATGTCTAACATTGGCCAACAACTGGTCTAAACCTTATTAGAAAGCAATATTTTGAACCTAGTCTGTTTTTTCTTTGGGTCCAATAATTTCCAACAGTCTATATAGGTTTATTGCTTCGTAAACATTCATGTGTTTACAGAAAGTATTAAATGAAAATATGATAAATATTATTAACTCCGAAAACAGATGTTTATATTATGTTACATATTTTAGGAGATTCCCTTCCTCACAAATGTTCAGTAAACTATAATCGCGCCTCCCAATAACATTATATCATACGAACAAGCCATGGTGCTGAAAAGATTTAATACATTTGGATTCTTCAGTTTGAATATCATTCTTCAGTTATTTGGATTCAATTAGCTATTAAACTATCATTATTGTCGTATAAAAATTTTTAAACTTGTCCATAACATTGTACACAAATGTACCATGTCCGAGGCAACTTGCTAACTGAAGTAACTTGGCCATCGAATACGTTCTGGACTTGAACATGCTGTAAAATTGTTTTGTTTTTCTAATGTAGTAATGCATTCCGAACTCATTTATTCCTTTAATGCATGTATCATTTCCTATACTCTTCATCGTCCATTAGTAATGAACTATCTTTCTCATTAATTGTGTTTGCGCACATACTTGACCGTTAAAGAGCATAGACAAACCCCTGGTGTAGGCCAAATGGTAAACAAGGAAACTCGTGATATTACAACTTCTATAAATGAATTTATCGTAGGGAAAGTGCATTTGGTGAATTTTAATCTGTACAGACCGTTTGAACATTTCTTTGTGAATGGAAAATCCAACTACTATAAGAAACAATTGGTAAAACAAATTTCAGATGAAGAAAGTACCGGCACGAACTGTCGTATCTGAACAAGAATCAGCAATCACTGAATAACATTTACATCCCAATTCTATATGGAATGTAAATATTCAGCTTTTATCAAACTGTCGGTCGAATGCATAAATCGGGAATTCGGAGTTTGTGTCATGGGTCAGTCTACAAGATCCATTTCACTAGTAATGTGTTGAGCACAGACACTGAACTGCTGATCAGTAGTGGAAGATGATATGATCTGACAAATCATAATTAATATTATACAACCATTATCTCCGAAGTATTACACAATTAAGCAGGAAGAAGAACGATGTGGAGTGCTTTCTGTTGTGAAGGAGAATATTCTGTGGTATGTGTATGTATATATTAAATCCTTGAAGCTTCATCATCATCTTCTTTATACCCTCTTTTACCTTGCGGTGTCGAGGGTCCATTGATCATCGGACCTCAATCCGTTTACAGGATAAGGTGGTCAGCCCTATGCCCGGTATATCCTATGGCCTGTAGTGTTAAGTTCTCAAGGCCAGTTTGCCTGTTGTGCGGGATGAAAAACCCCAGAATAAACTGAGGAAAAAACCCTGCTGTCCACGCCCAAGACTTCCTCAGCCATAGCCAAGTTTGGCTATGGCTGAGGAAGATCCTTCAGCTCCTCACGTCACCGACGGGAATCGAACCTAGGACACTCCTTCCCGAGGCATATGGTTGCGATGCGCAAAGCCACTAGTCTAACCGCGCGGACTATCCTTGAAGCTTGACTAACATAATTAGTCAGGAGGTTTCCGGGATAAATAAAACCATTGTTCGTCATTCTAGATATTAGAATAACACAATGAAGATTGCAGTTGAAAATTTTAATAGATGTGACTACCTATATAACATATTAAAATTTAATTTTTTATTGTTCTGATTCCTTCAAAGAGTTTGACTAATGAAGTCAAATGTTTTAATTTGACTTCATTAGTCAAATTAAAACAAATCAAATTTAATTTAAGCAGTATTTTGAGGGTCAACTCCTTATTGTGATTTGGTGCTTTTTATGACAATACCTTTTGTAGCGGAAGCATGTTTTCTGAAGATAGAACAGAGTATTTTTTCTTCTTTTTTTCTTTCCTCGATATGCAGTCAGATGAAAGGTGCGACCTGCGCTCGAATATTTGTGCCCTCATTAAACTATAACTATAGATACGAAACTTGTTCGATCTTTACTACCATTTTTTTTTTAAATAATGACACCACACATGAAAATCGCATGACATAACACAACAGTGCCATGTGTGGACAAGTGATTAAGGTAAAAGAATTAATCTGTTGATGTGTTTCTTAAAGAGTTGGGGATTGTACTTACTTCGTGGGAAAAGTGCTATGGTAAAATTGTTCCAAAGAACAGAAGTGCATAGAATGAAAGACGAGAGATTCATTCGGTGTGTTCGTTGTTTGGTGTATTCGGACTGTATATGATTGTTGGCCAGCAGCTGCTCTGTTTCATAGATGATTAGAATAATGATAGTGGAGCAGTTCCCATGAAAGTACCTAAAGAAAATGCACAATGCGGAAACAACGCCTATAGGAAAATGACTGAAGATAGACTGTGAGCAAGGGATCACCTAGTAAGCGGACAAGAATTCTTAGGATGGTTTTGGGTGTGCTACCCCAAATGTGAGAATAATATTCCAAGGATCGGAGAGTTGTTCCGTATATGCTACGATACTTAAATTATCGAGGTTCCAGTGGGAAAAACTTTCATGCGTATTTGGCTTTTTTATTATTAGATATTATACTGATCAGATGGGTTCGTTTGTACTCCGCCGGTACAAAACGAACCGGTGGAGTACAAACTTTCATTCGAAGAACATTAATAGCATTAATGTGCTTCATTCGAAGAACATTAATGCTATTAATGTTCTTCGAATGAAACGTCGAAGAACATTAATAACATCTCGTGTGGAAGGTTCAGTGGCTTTTATGTTTCTATCAAGAGGGAAATAAATTAACATTTTTAAATATCTAAACTGGAAGAGATTTCACAAGCTCGCAGCATATTTTGATTTTATTTTCTGTTTCGTCTGTTAATTTAAATTACATCGGCATTTTAACTTTGTCACTAATATGAAATAATAATAAAAAAACTTTCTGCTGCCTCCCTCTGTGTATGTGTTTACTTAGAAATGAAAATTTTTGTTTTTCTATACCAGAATATTTGATCGCCATATGGAAAACAGACTATTAAAAAGGTAATAACTGAAAAGGAATGGGAAAAACCTCACGCTTGTGAAATATTTGGAGTTACCAGCACCACGGAGTTAGGTCTACACTGGAGCAGCACAAGAAAATCATTACTTCTCAGCTGATCTATCGTGTGTACACAGTAAAGAGAGAGGAACTTGGTAAACACTGAAAATATAGAGGGGAAAGAAGTTTGTTTTTTGTAATTCTGTTGGAGGAGATATTGTTACAGCTATAGGCTATAAAAGTTCGACAACCAATGGAATTCCATTTTTGAGTATTGCGGATGAATGAAAATTACGAAAATCCAGATTTTTGTTCAGTAGAATAATTTTTTTTTTCTACTTTGAGGCCTCCCATAAGATACTTGCCTTGAACGATGATAATCACCCATTTGCAAATTCATAAACAATCAATGCATGAAGCGATTTCAGTGAAACTGAAGAATAAATGCCATTTTAACAGTTCATATGAGTGTTGATAGTTCTGAAGTAGTAACTATAAATAATTCTCAGTACGTTATTAGTTTTCTAATATGTCTTGTGAATGATGTATCATTATATATGAAAAACTGTTAGATATACAATGGAGCAGCTAGTATTACTCATTCTATGAAATGCGAACAAGGTAGGTTTATTCTAAAAATTACTTACCCGTTACATTACGTTAATTACCAACACTGGTTACCTACATCAAATTACAAATAATATTAGAATGAACAATATCTGTAAACAAACGTTTTGGTTAAATATCCATATATTCTTTTAAAGTGGTTATTAAAAACTAAATTTAAGTAACGGATATAAATTCGTTGGGTTATCTATATCTAAAATGAACTTTGCTTTATCAGTTCACTTTGAAATAAATACTTAAAATCTTCATTTTAGAAACGGAATAAACATGTTAGACATTAAAAAATGCATATTGATTCACCAAGAAAAAGAAAACGAGATTTGCATTAAAAATGAATAAATAAAAACTTCTACTTTGTACAAGTTAACTCGGTATAATGTCTATGGAAAACAACAGTACAACGTCAGAGATTGAATGAGAAACATCTAAACATATCACCAATACAATAAACATCAAGACATGAAAGGAAACATTGGAAGTTGCCTGCAAGCATAAAAAATACGAGCTGTGTGGTAAACAAAAATTTAAGAAGCTCCATTAAAAGAAATTATGTACAGCATAAAGTTCCTTTATGTGTAAAATTAACTAAAAACAAGAAATATTTGGGGAAGAAATAGATTTTCCTAAAGGCTACTTCAAAACAATTAACCTGGTAATTGTTTGTTTTGAGAAGTACCAAAAAGGCTTTAATGACCATAAAAAGCTGATAAATCTAGAGTAATTTACTTTGAAAATAATATCCAGTTAGCTGATTGAAGAAATTTAGAAGTAATGCAGGTATGAGCATATTTAAATACTGGAATTAGAAAAAAAATGCTATTAAAAATTTGGAAAGGAATATTGTGGCCTTGGGAAAGAAAACAGATTGGAGGAGGATTTAAACATTTTAAAGAGATTCTTTGGAATGTGAACAGCGTAGGTTTATTCAAAAATACTTCCTGTTATTTTACTATGCATAAAGGATTGGAGCCTGTAAGAATTTAGATTTTCTGTCCCAACACTTGAAACTAAGAAACATGTGAAGAGGATAAAAGTAACGTACGATTTCTGCAACAAGAGTTGTCAAATTTTTTACTTTAAAGCTAAAAATTTGAGACAAAGCAACTAAAGGCTGTCAGACGAATATACTTTTAATTTCTTGCATTTTCCTGTCCGATTGGCCTTTTTTAAGAGAAAAATTGCATTTTCTGTATGAGACTACATTCTCAGTTGAAAACTCATTCCCTTGGAGGTCTTAAGATCTTCCATGCAGGAGAGCTTGACCTAATAGGAACAATGCCATGAATCGATAGAACAGCTAACACATTTTTGCTGCTTATGTGGCATAATTATAAATGAAAAGCAAAGACTAGAGGAAAATCATCAATTATTCTAGAAGCCAAAATGTTTACCTACTATATTCCTCTTTTCACTGAGTAAATAATAAAAATGCAAATTTAACGAAAATTTTTTCTTTTTAGCCATGATATTAACAAATCAGCCAAGTGTGAATGAAAACGAAAAGTACGTAGTAAATACAGAATTAAATAATCTTATATAGCAGGGGAAAAAAAAGAAGAAAAATAAAATGTATTTTAAGACAATTTCACGTAAATTATCACAAGAACTTAAGTTCTTAGCAGGTTGGCAACTAAGCATAAAAGTAGGAAATATAGCAATAGGAATATAGCAAAACACATCTGCTGCTAAGGATAATTATTTTTTACATATTAACCCTAAAGGTAAGAGGTAAAATATACTGCGCTTATGTGAGGTGTGTGGGTAAGTAGCTAAGAAGAAATCTGCTGATGGGTTTCTTGAACAGTCGGAGGTATCAATCCTTTTAGAACTGTTTTATAGGACACAGGCAGATGGCGGGAAAGGAACGAAACTAGAAGATGGTATGGTACGTTAATATTTGAGGTGTGAATGAATTTTGACTAGCTGTTGATTGTTATTCTAAAGGCTTGAAAGAGAAAAGAATGGTTGGAGGCACTTCAGCAGAACAGCGTCTATGAAAATATCTACAAAAATACATAAGGTAGAAAGAACACAAGTAACAGTCCCAGATTCAGTCAGTTTATTATAACCTCTTAAGTCTTGGAGTGAGTATTTTTTTTTTTTTTTGTATAACATTAAAATTTTTCTAGTTTAGCATTCGTCCTAAATGTGATACCATGCATTCTAAAGTACGGAGGGGTTTGATTTGAGGTAAGTGATAAGGCAATTTATGTACAGAAGGAAGAGTGTGGGTGAAAATATGCAGATAAAGAATACTTAAGACATTTGTAATGCAACAGGTAATGACGTATCAGGCATTTGTCATGTCTAATACGTAGAGAGAGAGAGAGAGTCATCCACCACAACATGTAGTATATAAATAGAAGAGAAATTGGCTTGTATCCGAAAGTGTGTATTAATGGCCGGGGGGGGGGGCATGCGTAGATAGAGAGATAATCCGTTTTGGTGGTTAATAATTAACTGATGTTAATTCTATGTAGTGACGAATTTTGCTATTGAAGACTTCCCCGATTTCGAGAAAACTGAGGTAAGAGAAATGGGATGATAGTTTAATGCTTAACGTTTTTTTGATTGGACAGAATATAGACTTGATTTCATGATGTCGGGCAGATACTGTATGACAGACTGCAGAAGACGATGCAGTAGGAGTGGTAAGTTTTAATCATAAATTTTGAGCTATCTTTTATATATCGGCACCAAGCTATTCTTGATTATTCTGATTGTTTTTCTCTTAAGAAAGATCAGACGTGGAATACAGGTTTGCCTGGTTATCTAAGGATTAGATAACCAGGCAAACCTGCTCTAGCTGCTGTAAGATAAAACACGGCACTGTTTCAGGCCTGCAATAAGTAGGGGGGTCTCATACCGAGAAATGATGATCCACTGCCTTTGTGGTACTGGAACTAACATGTTCATTGGAAAGTGGATACACCATTCTCTACCAACACAGCAAAAAGTCGTATATTGAGAGGTGATTTACTTGATCATCTAGGTAGGATTTCCAGGAAAAGGATGCTAGGAAGTCGATCTTATTTTCGATGATATTAAGATTATACCATATGGATGCGAGACGTGGAAGCATGGAAAGGTAGAAGTTATTCCTATAATTTTGTGAAGGGACTAGAATGCTCGGGTTGTTTGGGCAGCATGCAAGAGTCTTCTGCTCTTGGTTTTGATGTTATTTTGCAGCTGTTGTCTAATGCAGTGTAACCAAATGTGAAGCTATCTACAATTCTTGTCTCGAGCTGCTTGTGATATGCAAATTTTGGCGGGCTTGTTGGCGAACTATCGTTTGGCTGATGTGGGATTTAGAATAAAATAGAATACAAAGAAAATAATTTTAAATTATTCTGCCAAAGCAGATCAGGATGAAGAGAAACATTAATCTGATCATGTAAAGGAGGAGGTCAAATCAAGGAGCCCCCCCCCCCCCATTTCGCACCATTACAATATCAAAACCCACAAGCATGGGAGTGGCTAGTTGAAGTATGTTTCACTCTACCGAAACTGAACGAAATCAGTATAAGCTATATGTTCCTCCGTATAATTTCTCAATTATATCATATTTCATACGACACAAGCTGCCAGATGTCTAGAACATATTTAAGATGAGAACTGGTTAAGAAAAGCATGGGCGTGATGATCGCGAGCATTATTTGATATTCTGGTGAGTAGATGAATAATTTATGCTAGTTATTGCTGACTCCAAATCATGAGAATGTAACTAGTATATCAATAAAAGTTTTGTAGAAAAAAAAAGAAACCACATTACACACATATATGTTATAACTGAGAAATGATACGGAGAAAGATATAGCCTATACGTATTATAGCATATATAGCGTACATCAGCTGTTGAAAATGAAGGATGTGCGGGAGATGGTTCGATGTAAAATCAGATTTAAATAACTGCTGCTATTTAAAATCTCTGTTGATCACGTGGTGAAGAAAAGTCATTAAACGTGACACTAAAATCGATCGCAAATGTCGTTACATTGAAATCAGCAATGAAAAAAGAGAAACTGTGAAAACAGGCAGACTAATGGAAAATATCTACTGCAATGACATAATAATCAAATCGTTTGATAAAGTTTTTTACAATTTTAGTTACGATGGTAGCAGTGCATTTATGTGGAATAAAATATTAAGAAAATCGAAACATAAGTTCTGATAATACTGAACACCTCAAAAATCTGGAAGAAACTTATCGATAGGAAGTTTCTTTCAGATAAGTAATAGTTTAATCTTAATTATTTAGTATTATAACAGTGTACTTGGGTACATATCAAGAAATGGTGAGGTTTTTTTTTTTTAAATATGAATCCTTCCTACAAAAGAATGCAAATCTATTGCACATTTAGTGCGTTGAGCGGGTTGATATTAAGTAATGCTCTACAGAATAAATATGAAACATTTCAAGTCATTTCAGGGTTCCATTGAATAAAGTGGTGGTCCCACAATGGTTAACTAAAATCGTCTACTAACTATGAAGATTTATAAACATGCATGCCCAAAGTGAGACTCAAACTCAGAGCCTATTGGAGAGTGGGCATCAATCCACCCGGTCAACCAGGTGAGTGATGACAATGACAAATATAAATAATCAAATAAAAAATAACACAGTAGTTGTCAAAATCTGAGGACAGCGGCAGTAAATGGATGCAAACGACAGTAAAGGAAATTGTAAGTTTCAACTAGTAAAAAGGAAATTTCTGAGTTTGATATATTCTAAACAGATATTACATCTGAGTTATGTATATATGAATATAACTGGAATATAACTCCGTTTATGCGGAGTAAATCTGATATTTGAATCTGCCAGTTAAGGTCCAATTAGAAATAACATGTCTGGTTCAGATATCCATAATTGGCTCTGTATAGCGTTTATTTGTCGAGTAGAGTATAACATTAATCGAGTAATAAATGAACAGATATACTATAAAGGTCAGGAATTAACATTCGTTGCTTAAAGAGTGTTGGTTCCTGACTTTAACAGTACTAATGTTAGAATTTATATGCTGTCTTTCAAGATTGTTGACTGAACAGTTACTTAAAAGTGTGGACAAACAATGCTTAAGAAAGATATCTCAGAAATTAGTAATTTGAATTTCCATCGATTTCTGAAGTTATGAAATATATCGACAAATAATGGCAGAGATCCTTTCATTCTGTTAAATCGAAATTTGCACTCAGATGATCTATTATCTGAATTTGATATTAACTTTTTTTTTAATGTCGATTCCTTCCCCTCGAGTGGACTAAGGATCAGCTAATTCGGAATCTTTGCTCTAGAGAACAAAAGCGAAATTTTTTTTTCGACGCAGAGTCCGTTTGTATTGTTTTAAAAGGATACTGAGATAACAAGGCAATGAAATTGTTTTATTTTTTATTATTTATATATTTATTTTATTTTTAGTATTTTAATCAGAGTTCACTAGCTTTACTTTATGTCATTGCTGTTGGTGGGTGTGTCGGGAAATCTGAATTTCTGGGAGGAGAAACTGCGCCTTCGTACGATACTAGTTAACTTATCTGTAACTAGAAAGTCCTTATGCTCCTCGACTTTTTAACGAAATTTGAACTGAAGTATTCTGCCGTTTACACTGAGGGACACACTAGGAAACTAGTAATAAAATCAATTATTTTGGATTACATACCATATTACAGTAGGTGAGAAAAATTTGGAAAAATATTTTTCTGGTATTCCAATTTTCATAAGTGTTTTAAGGGCTTTAGTAACAATCGTTGTGGATCAGTAAGGTCCAAAATGATTTTGTTTTGAGTATAGCAATGCTAATGGAGTAGTAAAAATAGAATGAGTGCTTATTAAATCTAATGGACAAAGAAAATATGAGTGCAATTTCTGAAAGGAGAAACAGATTCGATTTTTTTGTGCTTTAATGAAAAATATCTGATCGATTCTAATTTTTAATCAAAAGCGTTGTATTCATAAATAAATCACACTGATATATTTTGAACTGCAAGTGAAATTCATCGTTTCCTGAAAAAGATAAATGTTCGACCACTATAAGCATGACAACAAATTAATACGGTAAAATGAACAATGAAAGAAAAGGAGCATGAATTAGTAAGTGAAACAAAGAAAGCAATATAATTATAAAGAAAAGAAATCGTTCATTCGACAAACAGGTTTTCTTAGCCGTGCGATAATGAAATTTTATTATTTCGAGGATTTTTTCTCAGAAGAGGATGTCGTAATGAGTGGTTGCTTATTCTAGCACAAATACGATAATTCACTTTTCAGAAGAAAAATTATCTTAAGAGCATCGAATAAAAATGTCTAGCTCTAGGGAAGGGATATATAATTTAAAAGAAGGAGGTTCGATCATAAGGTTTGCACTTTATGGATAATTTCCCGTTGCGCACAATTTCATACCGATAGGATGATGTGTACTTAGAAAGCATTATCATCAGTGATGAGACTGTCTGTCCTCCTTATGTAACGTAGCGTGTATTAGCTTGATGAAGTGCTTGACTGCGTTTATGATCGAAATAATGATGCGCATATTTCCTTTTTCGTGTCCAATCCTACAACATTAGATTTAGAATAAAATATTAACCCTATCCGGTGTCGTATTCTGCTGAGAGTATACTCGGAGGAAACATTTTTGTAGCTAGGAAAATAAGATATTAGTTTGATTGATTTCTCTTTGCTTCACACACTGATTTGCCTCTTTGGGAAAGAGGCGCTCTGCTATGTCCGCCCGAAGTCATTTAACTAAGCCTTGTTTGAACACGCCTCAAAAATCAACTCGCTCTATTCAAACATTATTCTTCGTTCAAGGCACGCTGAAGAAACCATTCTGCCATGAAAGTGGCGAAATATTGAGCATTAAATAAATTTTCGACATGATTAAGTTTATAATTAATGATTTAGCTGTTTATTGCTAGTTAGTGGAGCAGAACATAACGTTAATCGAAAAATAAATGACAGGGATACTATCAAAGTGCAGTACAGTACAGTTCAATGCAAACTTGAAACCAGTGAATATTGAAAACTTAAAACTGCAAATAACTAAAAACAGCGATTGTTATTGGACAAAAAAAAAAAAAAAACTTTTCGCTATACCTGTTAGTTAAAAAGTGATTTAATAATGAATGTTTTGAAATAAAATGCTAAATATGTACGAGCTGCTTAATGGGAGTCGAGTTGTTTGAAATTACGACCAAAGCTGTTAAAAAATATGAGAAAAGTGAGTTATGTACGTTAATTACTATGTTCTTCTGGCGTGTTTCGTGAGTTTAAAAATCTTGGTAGCTCAGAATGAGTCTGACTAAGTCACCTTTTTAAGGTTTAAATGCAGCCTTCACAACAGTTCGCGCATTATATCAGCGGTTCTTTTTTCCAGAATTTCTCTCTTTTTTTTTTTTTTTCAAGTTAAAGGGAGAAGACCTTCTTTGACTTGAAAATCTATCATAAACTCAAGTTTAAAAGATCACCTTATATGAAGATGGCAGAGATCTTCCGCGGAGAAATTAGTTTATCCCTCTCAAAACAGATCAATTGGTGATAATGTTAGTAGTAAAAGGAATCAAAGTATCCTTTGATTAAATAAACACCGAATGGTTTAATCGAGGAAGTGAGGAATTTATGATTAAAATAAAGAATTAATACATTTCAGAGCATGTAGTTTTTCCTTCCAAGAAACTTGATTTTTTCACCCACTCCTGAAAATGTAGAGAACGACATGGAATTAACAGAAAAAAAATAATATATAGGTTACTGTAAAAGGCCGAAAATTGGTAAATCCTAAGTTTTACCGGTAAATACTAGCATTTACCATAGTGAGGTGGTAAAAGTCCGAAAAATGCTTGTAAACGCTTCCATTTCGGGCTTTTACCAAACCATTTCGGTAAATGCCAGCATTTACCAACACCAATTGGGAAACGCCCGAGTACAATGCGAATATAGACGGACGGGAGCAGCTACGATCTAGAATCAGGTTAGGTTAGGTTCCAAAGCCTACTCTAGGACAAAATGTTAGAATAAAAATACCAGGTATTAATAGAGCGAAGATGGATCCAAAATCAATAACAGCCGTCATCACAGACAATGAAGACGAAGAATTTTATGAACTTGGTACTAAGTTGGGTACCAAACCATTTCGTAAATGCTAGCATTTACAACACCAATTAGTAAAAGCTCATTTTGTTTACATTATAATAATTTACCTTTGTCGATTTAAATTTCAAAACGCAATGTCCAGAATAACATTAAACATAACTGCTTTATTATTTTACTACATTTAATTAATGTATTATAAGAAAATGTTCATGAAGTAAAACTAACTTATTAATGACAATTTCCTTCAATAATTAATCAAATCATAATTAAACTTATTTTTTACAGCAAGGTTGACTGTTGTGACATTTGAAGTTATAAAGTAAATTGGCTGATTTGCACAAACACATCTTCGTGGTACACGTCTTTGAACAGTTGCATTTTTAGAATCCTTGTCCACCAACTAAAGAAAGTTTTTTACCACTTCACGTGCACTTATTTCTTCCTTTCCGACTTCTTCGATTCTTAAAAAAATTTCTTTGCACAAGGTAAATTGGTTTCTTGTGCACAACGCTCTAAGTTTACCCAACTTAAGTTCATAAAATTCTTCGCCTTTAATGTCAATGATAACGGGCTATTATTGATTTTGGATACATCTTCGCTCTATCAATATCTGGTATTTTGTCCTAGAGTTGGTTTTTTGGAACCTAACCCGATTCTAGATCGTAGCCGCTCCCACCCATTTAGACTTGCACTGTACTCGGGCTTTTACCAATTGGTGTTGGTAAATGCTGGCACTTACCGAAATAGTTTGGTAAAAGCCCGAAATGGAAGCGTTTACAAGCATTTTCGGACTTTTACCACCTCACTATGGTGAATGCTAGGATTTACCGGTAAAACCTAGGATTTACCAAATTTTTGGGCTTTTTACAGTAACACAAACATCCTTTAGCCGCCTAGTAAATGAATACTAATAATCTGTAAGCTGATAAATACAAATTTAATAGAAAGCACATGGAAATAACAAAGCTTATATGATTTCCCAAGGCGATATGCAAAAACGTATACTCTTGTAAAGTACTATTCCTGAGTTATTTTGATATATATATATATATATAAAATCAATGAAAATAAATATAAAATAAGAACGTTTTTGCGAAAAAAAAATCCAAAACCATTTAGGATATTCAATATATATATATTTTACATTATGATATTCACAGTTAAACTGCTATCTCCAATTGGCCTTTTCCCTTTATTTATATTGTATACTATACGATCAAAAATATTCGACATCCTCTTCTCGGTAGTGCATCTGGCTATATACATCACAGCCATCGCTCATACAAGTATAAAAGGAGCACATGGTCTTGCAATCTTCATAGACTAACATTAACAGTAAAATGGACAGCGACGTCAGAACTCAGTGATTTTCGACGTGGAGGATGTCATCTTTACAACTCAACTCCGGAAATTTCTGTCCGCCTGGAGCTGCTGAGATCAACTGATGTTATTATGAAGTACACTCAATTAGAGAGCAACAAAAGCACAATCGCGACCTGGTAGGCCACAAAATTAAAGGGGTAGCGCTGAATATGGAAGTTCGGGCGGGAAAAAATCGCCTGTCATCAGTTTAAACTCGCTACCGAGGTCTGAAATGCCCCTGCAAGCTCCACAACTATTCGTCACAAACTTAGCAGCAATGGCAATAATAGTCGTGTGGAGTAGTATTAAGATCACCGTCATTGGACTCTGGAGCAGTGGAAACGCGTACAATGGAGTGATGAATCACACTTTACCATCTGGCAGCCCGATGGACTAGTCTAGATTTAGCGATGCCAAGGAACACTGCCCTAATGTTTTTGTGCTAACTGTGAAGTTTAGCGAAGGCATCATGGTTTGGAGTTGTTTTTCATGGGTTGTGTTAGATCCCCTAGTTTCACTGGCAGGAATCTTAACGATGAAGCATATAATGTTATCTAGACAATTATGTGCTTTCAACTTTATGGCAATAGTTCAATGAGGGCCCTTTCCCATACGACAATGACCCCATCCACAAAGCGAAGTTTGCGCAGGAAAAGTTTGATGAGATGTGTGTTGAAGTTGACTGGCCTGTACAGAGCTTTGATATGAACTTCATCGAATACTTGCGGGATGAACTGGAACGCTGATTTAGAACCAGGTCGAATCGCCTAACAATAATGACCGACTCCACTAGTGCTCTACTGGAAGAATGGAAGAAAATTAGTGACCACCATACCAAAATCTAGTGGAGAGTCTTCCCAGAAGATTGAAGGCTGTTATAGCAGTAAAGAATGGCCCAACTTCATATTAATGCTTTTCATATTAGAATGAGAGTTAGAATGAGTAGGCGTCCGTATATTGTTAATCAAGACTTCATATTGGAGCAATACTCCACTCTCTGCTGCTCATACAGAGGTGGCAGTTTTTTTTTCCCATCTCGCCCAACAAAACAGACAAAAAAAAAAAAAAAAACACCCACTGCACATATACCTAACCTTAGTTGCTTACAGTGTCATTGCAAATAATAGCGGCCCTTCTCCACATATTGCTTAATAGCTGTTTCTTGATATTTAACTAACTGCTATTTTCTAATATTTCTAAGAATTCATGTAAATGTAAGACTTTTTTTTTAAAGGATGTGTAAAGAGATATCGCATTTAATATTTATCGCTGGTCTTAGCTAGCATCCAATTGTCCACTTCCCATGTGATGATTCTCAAGAAATGAAGTGATGGCGACACCGAGATATCATTGCCGGATAAAATTCTGTTAAACATTAATTCCGAGCAGGCAGTAGCCTATATGATCTTAAGACAATTTTTTAAAAGATGCGTTTTGTAATCGCATCTCGATATCATTCATTGTCACGAACATTTTTCAGAATTTGTACTTAAAACAAAATTATCGCCATCTAATTTTGCCATTAAAATCGTCAAATTAGAGCGAAAAAGAATAAACATAATTATCCTGCAAAATCATTTTATCAATAAAAACGGAATAAGGAAAATATAGGAAAGCAACATTCCTCTAGCAGTCACGATCCAATGAAACAACTATGAAAACAATTATGCCGATCAAGACTGAATGTTAGATTATCGATATTTCTATTGTTTTCTCGAGAACCATGTTTGATATCTGAGACCAAGTCATACTATTCAAAGGACCCTTATGGACTGGCGGTATTTCCGTAAAATATAAAAAAATGCAACAAAAAATAACGCGTTTTTAAATCCGCCCCGTTTTCGCCTTATGCACTCTAGACCTATAATCATTATAGGTCTAGTGATATTTTACATAATTTAGCCGATACAGATGTTCGACTGACTCGATTCGACGTATTTTAATACTGATCTTGGGTATGAGTGGCTTCTAATTCTTTCATTGCTGGAAAAGTCTCTCCCTAATGGGGGAGAGTTAGGTGTACTTCTCAAGTGATCCAGTCCATCTTTGGTGGTGGTGGTGAGGGGGTGCATATATTGTGTGCATGAAAGTGTATGAACAAAAGGACATCACAAACATCCATTCCCAAGGCAGAATTTGAAACTGCGCTCTTCTGGCTGGAGAGCGGATACGCTAACCACTTGCCATCCAATACAGCAATAAAGATCTTAGCAAACACCAAATTTCAGTAAATCCATCCAGCCAGTGAGGAATTATTAAATAGCAACTATGTAATAGTAAACTGATTGATCGGTTGGTTGCTTTGATTACGCCAAAGTAATTACAGCAACGAGACGAGTAAGATTATGTCTGTAAATTGCGTGTGTTCTGTTTTGCAGGGTATATAACTTTCGGTAAGGATAACAGCAGAAAAACAACACAAACTATAATAAACAACTTGACAGTAACTGGTGCTTATTGCATATTTCTTTATATATATATATACAACGGTTATGCACAAGTACACTCTGATTCTTTTATTGTTGGAGAAAACATGAAACAGCAATATATATCAGTGTACAGGAGGAGGGGGGAGGAAGAAACAAATTGAATTCAGTGTCATAAAGGACTATTAACAGCAAATGTGGTTAATTAGATATAACAATTGCTTATGAATTAAGATATTTTAATTTTCATTAATAAAATTGTAAAACATTACATATTAAATGAGTGATATATAACGATATATAACGATAGAAAAATACAAAAACAGAATTAGAAACTAGCTAAAATAATTATAGATGATGTCATACAGAGGTTGTGAAACTAGTGATGACCGATAAATATTTTGGTTTAAAACAAAGCTTTCTCAACTGAAGACGAGTCAGTTGGTCTCCTACAGCTGTGTAGGGTTCCTTCCAGAAACTAGTTTTTACCGCTAAACATGCAAACTGCAGAGAATAAACGCGTTGGCAGACATAAGGAAGTGTGTCGAGCGGATTAACGGATCTATTATGACACTGACGAGGTTTATGTGAAGCCAAGTTCCTTGGCCGTGAGAGGGCTGTGAGCCTACACTAAGTTAAAGAGTAAGGTGAAGAAACAGGGCTACTACGTCAACATAATAAAGAAAAATAGGCACTTAAATTTCAGATAGCTATAAGAATCAGAAAATATAAGAATCAGAAAATAATTTTAAAATGAGGGAAAATCAGTAGGAAAATATATTATTTCAGATATTTTATGCATAAAGATAACTGTTAGACGCTGTAAGTGGAAAGTACAATTATCTTTACTTCGGGCGCCTTTGTAGCACAGCGATAATAGCGACGAGTCCTTAAGGTTGGATTGCGTTACATTACAGTCTTGGTTACAAGAAACATTTACAAGGGCGATGGTCAGTTAAATTCTCTCATATTAAAGGGGAAGAATTTTTACTCACGAAAACTTTTCCCAAAATTCACCAGTTCTTTTAATTTTTCCTTTAATTATTCTTTTCACATACGAATATCTCTGTAGTCAAATGAATATTTTGCAGTTCTGAAATTTCGTTCGATTTTATCCTTTATCATGTTAAGTCAATATTTCACTATTCTAGAAATGTGGTTGACGAGATTTTCTTAATCGTGTTTTTGGCACAAAATTGGGATTAACTGTTCGTATGAAGTCTGTGATTTATTAATAATTTTTTTATTATTAATTTAGGCTTTATATGATACCAAATTCGTAATAATGTTCGTCATTTTGCTACCAATGACTATGGTGTTGCAAATTGAGATTTGTTTACAAAATACTATTGCCTTTGTTATTAGATGCATTTTGTAACATCGTTCTGTGGACTGGTGCATCCGTATACAAGTTATTCCGGGAGTCAGAGTGAATGTTTCTCAAATTTTGTATGGGCGATTCCATCCCCCCCTCCAAGTCAAATTATTTGCAGAGGAATAAAGGGAAAAAATTGTCGAAATATCTGCAGTAACTCCAATTTGAGACATAAGACCTAGCCTTGTCTACGTCCAGATACAGACAAGGCTGAACAAAATTAATAGTGGACTATCATCTTAATAAAAGATGCGGTTCATGGAAATCTGAAAAATTAATTCTCTAAGGCTTTTTAATTCCCAAAGAGAATACGTGGAATTAGATTTTGGCGTGGTCTTCGCCCTAAGTCGTCCCAATAGTTGAGTTCCTGGCTAGTAACAGTTTTGAAAACTTTGGGAGCGTATGGCTGACTCTCATCTGATTAATGTCTGAAAGAGCGTTATTATTATTACGAGAGACATCCCGGGAGTTGGGGACTCATCGAAGAAGGCCACATACTACACGCACCAACTATCAGTACTTATTCTTAAATTCATTCACACTGCTTGCACTCACAATATCCAATGGCAATCCAATCACGCACAACCTTATGAGAATAAAACTAGCCCTCACCCCCAATTCATTCTCAGCTTCCAAGGATACCCTCTTGTCCTTTCCTCATTTGCAATCTTTAAATTGAAAAATTCCATTAATTGAAATCCTGTATGATCCTTTCAGAAATTTGTCTCAGCCTCCCTCGATGAGTCCTTGACTCCCTGGAGGTCTCAGATAATAATATAACCCCTCTCTTTTTTCTGTCTTCATAATCAGTATTCCATAATCCTGATATCATTTTTAACACTCTCCTTTGCACTCTCTCCAATATACCAGAATCACAACGGAGGCCAGATCTGTGCACATTTGTCCAAGTGAGGTCTTATCAATACCTTAACAAAGAGGCAAAATGACATCCTTATCTTTACATGTGAACGGTCATTTCAGCAGTGCAATTATCTTTTGAGTTCCATTTGCAATCTTTGCTCCATGGCTCCTGAACTTCAATTTCCTATCTACTAACACTATAAGATCCCTAGCCTCATCAGTTTGTTCAAGCATAACCCCACCAATATAATATGACATAAGATATCATATGTCATATTATAATCGCACTGAAATGAATGCCTTTAACATTTACTGACACTGAACTGACGTCCATTTTCCCATGCTCAAAATTCCAGCCTATTCAAGCATTCTGCAAGTACTGCATATGCCTTTGTACCAAAATGCGTTCCAGAAAGAGTCTTTAGTACACCTCCTGAGAGTAAGTCAACTTGCTATGCGCTAAATGAAAAGTAATACACATAAATCTTACCAGACCCGTCTTTCCCAATAGCCCAACATTAAGAACTGAAGAGAGACGAGATAACATTCCACTTTAAACAAATCCTTCTTACTCACAATAAATTTAACATGTAAAACGTTTTTTTCTATAAAGTGCATCTTGCTTGTCTTCCAACAAAAACATGGGGTGATGGTGAAGAGCATACCGCTGGCAAGGCAATTTTTCTACAATCTTCTGTGGTCAAATGATATTTCTCAAGTGCAAACCATGTACGTATTCTTCGATGATTAGGCATAAATGTGTACTTTGACTGTGCGCCTACTTGGAGACCATAAGGAGGAGGATTATTCGTTGGTTTATGGTCTGGGAAACACCGCAATTCGTCCCCCTCCCCTTTGTTAAATATCATGGTTAGTAGTTGAACAGTTTTTCGTCTATACGGGCTGCATAAGGCGGAACAACCTGCCTTCACCATGGTAATCCTGAAATCACCTCCCTTGCTCATGACGATCATCAACTTGGAATGACCAGTACGCCTACTTGGTGAGGTCGAATGGCCGATTATGAAATAACCAAGGCGGTGAATGTTTTGAATGCACCGTGTATATGATGAAAGCTGAGTGATTGTAATTAAAACTCTTCACGAGTACGAGACAAAAGGGGGCCCTCCCCGTCAATGGGTTGTTTCTTATTGGGGATTGACGCGTTAATGAAGTAATAAACACCAATAAAACAATTCAAGGTACGATATTCATGAAAAAAGCTTAGGTAAACTGCTAGCATAAGTTGGTGACGTTATTCTCAATCAAGAGACAAAGTCCTTGAAGGAAATAGGGCACATATTAGACGATTCTGGAAAGACCCCAGGTCTTAAACTAAACCTTAATCACATTGTATGCTGATTGATGAAGGAAAAGCTGCTTATCAGTATTAGGAACTAAACAGTTCTCAACAGCAAAGCAAAGAGTTTCTTGGATAAAAACAGACATCACACGTAGAATACAATTTTCCATGATAGACATAGCCCATGCCGTGTAATATATATCCATCCATGCAGCTGTGGTATAAATACAAAAAAATCTCAGCACAGAAAATGGGCAGATAAAAATTCCAATACTTCGTGCAATCTGTATACGAGGCTTAGAATATGAACTGATGTCCCGTGAAATACTGTTCCATGAAGAAGAAAGCTGGAGACAAAGCTTTTCTGATATATAATATTCCACTGGAATTAGAAAAATGGTAAAAGACTTATCACTGGAAGGCGCTGCAAATTTCGATGCTCCAATGACATAACTATTTCACAAAGCGAAAGAAATCTGGGATTTATGATATCACATCTGTCACAGGTCCCAGCCTTAAAATGAAAACATTACCCGGGCTGAATGAGCAGAGTTCCAATAATCTTCATCGTTACAACTGTGTATGCAATGGCGAAACAAAGAGTACAGTGGGGGTAGGAGCACACCATGTCAGGTCAGCGTTCTGGAACTTTTTTTTTTAAATTAATGTTTCAATTTTTTTTTAGCAATAAGTGGTAAATTTAGAGTATCAATCAGTATTGCGAAAATATTATTTAAAACTGCCATTATAGTATAAAATTCATTTATGCATTTTTTTTTAATTTATAAGAAAACCTCGGATGATAGTGTGCATGAATAGAACAGTTCAGTAATCCTCACGAAATTCACCAGTACCTTAATGCAAAATTACATTCTTTGGGGGGGAAAAATGATATCCGAGGAGAGGATCTACTCAGATTTTACTTCATATCAGATCCATCGGATGATCATCTAAGGAGTGAAGTATAAAGATAATTGCATAATAAATAATCGACAGAAATAACTGTTTTGGTCTGACTGTGAGTCTACAACATGCGGGTTTGGATGACCACTTCCTCCTCAGATACAAACATTTTTGGACAGAACTTTTATTCTGTACAAAATTGACAGCATGTATGATGTTTGAATAAAATCACGTCACGACTTCCGTAGAAATCTTAAAGTTAAAAGTAATAAAGGAGTTTATGAAAAAATAATTCCCTGTAAATGTTAAGATCCCACAGCGGTAATTGGCACTTGTAGTAAAATGCAAAGAAAAACATACAATAGTGAAGAAATTAAAACATTTCTTCCTTAAAGTAATTAAAACTTAACACACGATAGGATTCTACATAATTAGAGAAAAAATTATCTGACTTGTATACAAAACTGAATGAAATAAAAGTTGTGTGCATAATGCATAAATTATTTATATACTGTGCATATAAGATGTTATTCTTTAAGAGGGTAGTATTTAATGTAATTTAGTGCGATGCATATATAGTGCTGCGTAATAGTTTTCGTTGTTTAACTAGTCCTATATTCAAGACAGATCGATGAAGGAATTTCTCTTTTCATGAATCACTCTTAAAGCTAGTCTTTCTTCTCAATCCATATTGGTTAGCATTTTTTTGCTTGACTGTATTTTTTAAGATGGCCAATGATTCGCAATAATATTATTTTTCCCTAAATACCCCATTTCATGAAGGAAATGGAGTATTTAGAATTACTATTTAAACATCACATTTAAATAGTATTCACTTCATTCTGGACCATTTCTATGGAATAAAAAAGAAACTGTCCACAGTCGTTTGCTAAAAAAAAGCGTTTAATAATTTACTTATTTCAGAGATGGCCCAGTTTCCTAGAACAAGAACCATAAAGGCGTTTTTCAGATGTTCGCGAGTCGCATATTTTCTGAAGGAAAAAAAAATCGTATTTATTAAGATTATATATATATATATATATATATATATATATATATATATATATATTAGATTTATATCTATATTTAAATATTAATATAAATATAGACTAAGATAAGATTATACATAAATTTAGACAAATACATATATACATTTATATGTCTGTAAAAATATAACATATAACAGTCCGCGCGGTGAGCTTAGTGGCTGTGCGTTTCGCAACCATATGCCTGGGGAAGGAATGTCCTAGGTTCGATTCCCGTCGGTGACACGAGGAGCTGAAGGATCTTCCTCAGCCATAGCCAAGTTAGCCAGTCTTGGGCTAACTTTGCGGGATGAAAAAACCCTACTGTTAAGTGGGGTTTTTTCATCCAGCAAAGCAGGCAAACCGGCCTTGAGAACTCAACACTACAGGACATAGGATAGACCGGGGCGTAGGGCTGACCACCTTATCCTGTGAAGGATTTGAGGTCCGATGGTTAATAAACCCTCGACACCGCAAGGTAAAAGTGGGTAAAAGGAAGATGAGATGAGAAAAATATAGCATGTATCATGAATTTTTGCGTTTTATAACTCAAAAAACCACAGCCTCATTTGATTTATATTTGATGTTTTCGTTATAAATGGCTTAAATTGATTACAATGTATTTAACGTATTGATCTTCGTAAAATTATTTTCCATATCTGACACCACGTTATCATACAAATATATTAAGTGAATTTTCTTTATCTCTGTTTTCGAGTATTCCATTGTATTAGTATTAATATTCCATACGTGTGTATTTATATACACACATGTATATAACTGATTTAGGATTATCTTCCCATCCATTGTCTGATGTGCTTTTTTGGAGGAAAAAGAAATTCTGCACCTCCTTAGAGCACATGGGCGTTCTACCCCACTCGCACTTCGATGTTTTAGCAGATATTTCCCACTACTGCTGAGTGCATCAAACGGTGCATGAAATATGTACCTTTTTGGTTCTCTTAAGCCTGAAGGGGGTAAGTGATGAAACGAATTACAAATTATCTTGCTATTATTAAGGCTAACGGGATGATCTTAAAATATTAAGATCATCCCGTTCTAAAAACTATTGTACAAAAAGAACAAAAATAAGTTAGGAAATTTTCTACTATGAAGAGTAACATTCTAGGTGGATTCTCAATATTGAGATGTTAACTGATGAAAAAATACAAGAAAATTGGTGTTACATAACGAGCACTGGGTACGATTAATATTTTGAATATTAAAATTAATATTCAAAAAATTCTGTTTATCTCCTTCTCGGGTTGTTTCATGCGGACGAACGAGCTTGATACAAAGCTGCACTTGCTCGATTGCGAACGCCCATAAACTTACTGGTATATGGATTAAGAAGGAAAAATTAGTTATGGTCTCGAAAATTTCAGTAATGTCACTGTGGGAATTTGAGTAACTACGACTCCGCAGTAGTACTTTTTAGATACTGAGATAATAAAAATTTAGAAAAGTTACACTTCAAAATATTGGAATCAGATGTCTAAGGCTGCTCTTGGCACTTACACCGCAGAATCTGCTATCTATTGTTGAATGATTTATTTTTAGTAGACAAAGTTTGTCACTTGGTTTGGCATAAGGGATTATGGTTAGCATCGGTTAAAAAATACTGAAGGATTTCAATTATTTGTTTATTTTTTAAAGTTATGGCGCTGGAATTTTTCGAAGCACTTACTGGCACTTAAATTCATCGTTACCTCATGTTTTGTGGGATAGAATTCATGATCTCATTATATTTCTTATGTTTTCCGTAATACAAACATTACTAAAAATATCACAAGAATTATACAATTACCAGAATTATGCATTCATGTCAGAAATATGTAACTTGCAATAAATACTCATGTGTCATAATTACACTACGTGACTTCGTCTTTTAAATATTATTATAACGTAAATTACTATTTCAGTATGCCTAATATCTTTTTTCGACTCCAAGCACCCCTCTCTGCTAATATTCGAGTTGCAATTACTTTTCTGTATCAACACTAACGTTATCCGTGTATTATTTTCACTTAAACCACGGGGATACCGATGACTAAGCTCTTTCAGCGTAATCCCCGCGAGGAAAAGCAATGTGCTGGTAATGGACACCCAGGCTTCCTCTTTATTGGAAGCCATCAATTCTCCGTCGGCTGGAAGTGACGTCGATCTGTTCAAACCTTTACAGGCAATGGGTGGGACTGTTTCACTTACAGGAAGTATCGAAGAGTAAAGAAACGAACGAAGAAAGAAAAATGCTGTGTCTATGTCTCTTGGGATTATTGATAACAACCTGCCTGTAATTCTTCTCATAATAATAATAAATAGTGAATCATGAAGAAAGTTATTCAAGCAAATTGTATATTTGTGTGAACCCCTTGCAATAATAAGGGGGATTACAAAATAGGGGATTAATTATAACGAAGACTGCGGTTAATTCCCTCTTTCACGCATTACAAGTTTAATCTCTAATTGATGACTGAAAGAATATGCTCACTTTCATATTAATTTTCAATCCTATTATATTTTTCACATTTTTGATTGCTTATTCTATACAGACTTTTCTGCTTCATTTCTCTTCCCCCATCTCATGTTATCTTTTTTGAACATTCATCTCTAATTCTCTTGGACCGATTCAGACGAATCAATCTTTCACTTTTCTTCTTTCTGTTCTCGTCGTTATATCAATAATTCTATCGCCATTTACTCTATTTCTGTAGCGGTAGAACCACTTACATATACAGTTAAGGAGTATTTGAATGTAGCTTTTAGTATATCAACAATAAGAACTTTGGTTCAAATACCAAGTAGCAATATTCTCTCGCTTTATTATAACATCTTAGAGAGGCATATCTAGATTCAAATAATTCACTCCAAGCGAAACAGAGTATCTAAACCTTAATACCTAAGATTAGATTCTCTTTACCGCTGAAAGGATAATCTAGGTCTTTTTCAGGCAAATTTATTTTGACAGGGCATGGAATGTGGATTTTATCAATAACAATACAAACAGCTGATCTCAGTATACACAAGCTGACAGACATTGTTAGCTCATTTGCTTCAACAGTAATTCTAAATACACAACCCAACTATCGTAGCAGCTATTTTTTTACATTACACATTGACCGTTAACAGATTTTTAATGCAAGAAATCAATGGAGAACAACAATGCTGAACGAATACCGATTTATTACTTTACTATTAGTAGTCCGAACATAATTTTCCGAAATCTAAAATGAATTTCTGAGGCGAATATTTTCTTTCAAAACTAAAATGGGAATTTCTGAAGTATGCTGCGAACGTTTTTCCTTTGACAAGCACTTAAAAATTCAGCGTAGCATATTAATGCATGCAAACGGATGTATTTATATGGATATTGAACATTTAATATCTTCCGCTTTTCAGGAATAGTTCTGCCTAAAATATACTATGATAAAAGATAATATGATATGATAAAGATAATAAATGATATACTATGATCATTAGGACAGCACCATATTTCAAAGAAACTTAAAGACATTGTAAAGATGTATGATTCCAGCATACTAACCACGAGGAAATTAGTCAAGTATTTTGAAACCGCTCATCCTTCAATCCTTCATGAGCTACTGTTTGATACAATGGTCTGGTCCACCTTCAACGTTTCAGTTCATTCTAAAAGGTGTGATATTGGCTTTTACTCAGTAATTTTCCGCAAACCATGTTACAGTTGCACTGCAGCAAGACATGGTGACTTTGTCTGTTAAAAAAGATGTCTGTTCCGTAACACTGCCACAATGAAGGATGTGCCGTTTTATCCCCAAATCCCGCTTATCAGATCATTCGCACAGACGAGATGACGCATTCAGGCATATAACGTTCCTCATGCATCATCCTGAGCTACACTCGCCTATCAAATTAGATAAGGGACTACTAAAAGAGTATACTCTGATATATCAAAGTATACCTTTTTGTATATATCAACCATATTAGTCTGCACTAACATGGTTGATGTTGAGCTGTCTTTCAGTCAAAATTCTTCGAAACTACTACTGATCGTTTTCGCATTGGAATGTCAATATTTCCTTATCTTTCAGTACCTTGTCGTTAGATTCTAGTTCTTCTAGTGGGTTTCTCTAGTTGTTTCGTCTGTAATGCTAATCAACTAAAACCTGGCTGAAGTGAGTGACACCCTCTTGTTTCCATTTTCTAACAATGTTGCCTACAGTGGGTAATAGTCTTTGACCGGTGCAAAGATCTGATAGCACACTGATGTGGCATCCTATCATACAACCTCCTTTTGTGTAGTCCAATTAATTTTTTCTCTACGTACAATTCTAAGGTATATATCTTTGCCTTATATAGTACAGAACACGTAAGGAATAAACTTATTAGGATATTTATTTTTTAAACTGAGGTGTCCTGAAAGTGTATTTTAATAGTGTGTTTTGTAAATTCATGACTTCAACTTTTCTGCTCAACCTATTTAAAGTTTACAATTTCTATTCGACACCTAAATTAATTTTCATTTGCACAACAATTAAGAATTACAAATTTCATAGAGCACTAATTACTTTTCAGATGTGATAGTATTATTAATAAGTTTAGCTGGTTAAATTCCGATGTCAGAATGACATTAAGATTCTAAACTATTTCTTGATCGACAAAGATCTTATTTAGAACAAATACTCATACCACTTATGCAGAAAGAAATTATGATAATTATTAAAACATTATTACTTAAACAAATATAATGTAACGCGCAGAACAGGTGAAAAAAATTACTTTTACCTCATAAAAATTTACAAAAATGCCCATTTTTTAATTCAAGTTGGCATACAATGTTACGCTTCGAAACGTTAAAAATTTCGAAAGTGATCGACAGCTTAGGAAGTTTCAAACTTTGCTCATAGCGGTTTGCTAGTACACTACATATTGTAATAAAGTACTATAATGATAAAGTAAGAGGTTTTACTGGAATGGAATGACAGCACTGTTTCGAACAATTTGTTCTCATTAGTAACACCCAAAATTCTGAGATCTCATGTATGAAGTTGCGCATTATTATCGATAGGCGAGTAAATCTTAAGGAAAACATGCTTCGATATATCATTGAATTCGTGTTTAAAAGGATTTATTTCTATTTTCTTTAACTTTCTTTCTGTTCACTTTAAGCAGACATTTCGAAAGCAATTGCTCAGTCATAGCTCAAGTGTTTGTCCCAACAGCCATTGGTGGTTTGTAAATTTACTTATAAAATTAAGATTATAGGTTTACCCTTTCTTCCATTAAGGTTGCGCTTCATCTTTTCTTTACTTCAGCTGCATCATCATTGTCCGTTCCAGAAATTTGCTTCCGTTTAATAGTTTCTACGGCAAAAATAGAATAATATCCTCTAATATTCTATTTTTTGTGAGTTCCGTTAAACTGATTGGAATTACGCCTAAACAACTAAAGCTATGGAGACCAACGTATACCAATTTTCCAGATATCGGTTTAGTGTCATTATTTTTCTGCAGTTTCCTTTGTTTAATTGAAGAAAACTATATAATAAAGTTAATTAGCGGATGTTTGGTAAATAAATCCACATCCTCTGGAAGTTTCCACATGTGATGTTTCTTCTTCTAAAAATTACTTCTCTCCAAAAAACAGAGTAACTTAGTTCATTTTTTCTAAATCCAGTGTCACATTTATTAACTAACACATTCATATGTTCATTTGTGCTTTATGGATATTTGAATTATGAATAAGGAATGTATTAAGTTTGCGAACTGGGCTGAAAGCGACTTGTACGTTAATCTGTCGAAGTAATCTTGCTATTTTTTCTGAAAGTCTTTTACATGTCCTTTACACCTAAAGACAAATATCCTCCTCTTTCTTGTCCTGGAATTTATAGAATCCTTGTGGCTTATGGTATTATGGGAAAACTGGTCGATCTGCACAAATTCGTCTAGGAATACAAGGAACCCAGCAAATCCAGTTTAGCAAGCTGCACTTTATCTACAGAACACAGGATTCAGTGGAACAAAACCAAAATGGTTCACAAAAGTTACTTTCTTCTGGAAAGACTACAAAGAAAGCTGTGAAGCACACATTTACAATCCAAACCCGAACAAAAGCGATTGCCTAAAACTTTCTCAAATTTGGGAAGTTATATTAACTAATACTCACCATTCGTGTGTTTCCTTAATTAATTAAGTTGTTTATATTTAAATAACTAAATCCGTAATTTATTTTGAATATCCATTAATACACATGGAGCTATTATCCTGCAACCAATAGTGTACATAATATCACGTGCTTTCAAATAAATTGTTCTTTCTATAGTTGTCCTATAACTGTATCGAGAATGGCTTTGAAACAGCCGAAAATCGTACAAATAAAAATATTAAATTGAAGTGATTCTAGTAATAATATTTTATGATAAACAGGTAAAGTAGTGGGCTATAAAAATGTTACTGAAAAATACTACATGGACAATGAAGATTATTTCTTATGTTTGAATCTATTAAAAAGGATAATATCTATTTATTTTACATACACTGGGCTTTATGTTTCAAAAGAAGTCTTTTGTTTATACTTTCTTTAGGAATATAGCTCATGATGCCAATAACTTTCGGGAAATAAGTCGCCTTCATATTGCATTGCTAAAAAGATGAACTCTAAAGAGTCCGTTTCATTAACTTTTTATTAGTGGATTTTAAGGCCTCCACTAATTAATTGGTATATATAATAAAGTTCTCTCCTTCATTAACGAAGAATTATACATCAAATACCTAGCTTCCGGCGGTATTCTGGTGAGGAGAACCAAATCAATTTACGAGGGAGGAATCTGGAAAGTTCTGATAAACACCTAAAACAAAAATGATATTAAAGCAGCTGATATAACCACAAGAAATAACATAAGATACTTTCATGACAGTGCTACTAGTATGTTCTTTCTTGTGTTTATATCAATTTCTTTAATATCATTTTTGTTTTAGGTGTTATAAGAACTTAGCTTATTCAAATAGTGAAAAAATTATCCCTTCTGAGCTGGTGCTTTAATAATTATACACCAAGGCAACTAGCACTGAAAATTTTATAATTCTGTAGGCTCTCACACACTTATAAATATTTAAACTACAACATTTTATACACGTATAGAAAACAAATGGATATTAATTACCTTCTCTTTTGCTGTAGTTTTTCTATCGAATCAAAATCGTAAAAATGTCTATAACACAAGAAGAATGGTGTGATGCACATTAATTATGTTGACACATCCAGGAGTTCAAATGGCATAAAAATAAGAAATGCAATTCATATTTCCGTTGAAAAAAAATTAAGAAAAATAATATTATTAACTAATATAGCATGTAATAGCTCCGCATGTTCTTTATCTTCTCTCCTGGGCTGTCCGTTGCCGAGTGCGAGTTCAGTCTACCATGAAATTGCAGTTAGTTCTTTCACTTGGAAAACTATTTCAGAAGTAACCGATCAGTTCCACTACTACGATAAAAATAATAAAAATCCTACAATCTAGAACAAATTTTCTCAAACTATGAAGAATTTCTCGAATCAAGTGCGATACTATTAGAAAACACTCCCGTTTTTACTTTATTAAATTTCAGAAAATCAGAAACTATCTTCATCTGTCTATAAGACGTCACACTTAATGAAATTTGTTATTTAGCAATGGAAAAAAAAAACTTCGCTTGGATTGAGAATTTTATTTTCATCCTTATTTTTATGAATTGTTCATATAAGGAATTTTCTATTAAAATTCCTTCGCCCTTTTTTTCTATTTTCACTCTTTCTTTAAATAATTTCAAAAGTAGTAGTAGAGAACAGGTTTCCACAAGAATGAAAATTACAAACTGTTTGCTTTTTCTTGTCATTGTTATGGAAAAATCAAAAACATCTCTACAATCTAAAATAAAGTATCAAGAAATATTGAATATATTAAACTGGGGAAAATGATTACAGCTTGATTAAATTACGATACAGTTTAACGTATCTTGTTCAGGGCAGTCATTTCTGTACAGTAAGGTTTTTCAACCCATGTTGTAACATCACGTGTAATATGGCATGATGCATCCTCGTGTTGAAGGAACCATGGATTTTTTCCGTAAAAGTGTACAATGTGGTATTGTATGTCCGTGGGCGATCAACATTCTAAACAAATGTTTGGAATGTTGATCGCCTTAACCGTTACACCCCAGCAACCGAATACCAACAATTGGAATGATATATTCGGCGTTCGCCATTCATCTGTCACAAACAAACTCGCTCATCCGATCAGAAAAGGTTATACTACGTTTAGTACGATACATATTAAAGGGAAAGTATGATTCATCATTCCATAATCACGAACTTTCAATACCCTGCAGCTGTTTGTGTTCAACTAGTAGCCCCAACCCCCGAATGATTATAATTATTTCCACTAACTGCTGAGATTTCCGAAACCCTAACATTTTCATTGACTGGTTATTTAATGTAAAGTTGATTTTGAACGATTTTACGAATACTATGAATGGATCGAAGTTTTTAAGCTCTCCATGTGCCATTGTCAGCATACAGATGTATAGTGGCGCTATCGGTAAAGCTGTTTGCAATATATCAATATGGTTCATGTGTGACGACAAAAATATATACATACCAGTGCTCCATTCTAAAAACAGATTTTTCCAGTAAATATTTCAATAGTATCGTAATCATACATGACACCGAAGCGAAACATATTTTGTCTAAGATGCAATATTTTCGAAAACTTCATTAATACCAGATAACAATTAGATATTCACATGACCAGTTTGGTTGACTGAGTGAAGAGTGTTCTCCAATTTCTGTATATTTCTTTAGTGATGAATTTCATTACCATTTAGACTAGTACTATACCATTACCAGTACTACTTACTGGATTCTGAAGTGACTTAAAAAATATCCATTTTATTATAGGGTTATCTAACCCTTAGTCGACTCGCGATACTGATCAATATAGGTTTACAACCTGTTGAGAGGTGCGAAACCATACGAACATTAAACAATCAGGAAATTACACACACACACACACACACACACACACACACACACTAATTGGGAACGTGTATAATACTCCAAATTGTTCTCTGTAGTATTATCTATTTCACAGAAATGTTGCAGTATTCTTGGGAAACAATCAAATATTATTATTCCCTTAGATAATGCTGAATTATTCGATTGCAAGATTTGCACACACCGGACATTGCCCAGTTTCTTTTTTGTGTGGTTAATAAAAAGCAAGGTTCCTTTTAAAACTTGTTCTTGTAGAATAGATCCATCTTCTATAAATTAGAATATAAGATATTTAGTCTATAAGTTACATCAGTTAAATCTAATCTATTCATGATCAAAAGTTAGCGGATGAAGAACACGAAAAACTGCCCACTTTAGCTATAAGATTTTACTTAACAGACACGATAACATGGTATTACGATGCGAGAATACTACTGTAATATCTGTTGCTATTATATTGTCTGGCTGGATCAATTCGTGTACTTCCCACTGCAAACATTCAATATATCGATTTGTATTAAAAAAAAAAAAACGCTGCATTGATTTCCAACATTTAGTGAGCAGAAATCTTTGCTGGCTAGATAAATGCATCAAAGATGGTCATCGTTATTCGAAATGCAGCCGTGAGATTCTGCTATTCGTTATAAAATCCTGAGCGATGCCAATCTGTCCTCCCTGCATCGTAAGTAATCTTTCAGGAAAACAGACCAAAAATATCTGTTTTGGAAATGGTCTAATCGCAAGTGTCGTTACGTTAATTTATGGTACTAAGACAACATAAGATTTGCACAAAAAATAACCCTTCATTTGAATTATTTACTTTTTTTAATGTCAAATGATACATTTACACCACTAGTGAAATATGTTTGCTCAATTTCTTTCCGATTATCTAAAAAGAAAACTAGCAAAAAGGAAACTAGCGTTTAGATGCTTTGCCCTGGTGAGTATCTGATTATTGGTCCTCCACTCCTAAGAACCTTACGTTTTCACAACCAGTGCATTTCTCTCCGCTCATTGCAACAGAGATGTACGACTCGCTAGGGAATAAAATCGCACTAATCATCCCTGTCTTCGGTTGGTGCTTCCAGACATGCCACACCCGTCGTTAATCAACACAGTCACCGGGTTTGTGTGCCAGACAGTTCTCCACGTGGAAAGAGGTCGTTAAGAGATTGTGTGTTAAGGTTTTTATAGAAACACTTTTGAAATAAAATGCAAAGAAAGGGAAATGAGAATTTCCAGTAAATGTTCTGGCTTGTAATACGTCGATATTTATTACACACGGAGAGATAGAAAGATTTATTCGGATTTGATTTGGCATATGATCGATAATATTCATAAATTTCGCAGTATACTAAAATGAACTGCACATATGTTGCATAATGAATTGCTTTGAATCTTTTCTGACTTATCAACAGCTACAAAAGGCAAATTTTATTCATTTAGGATTGACTTGTTGGAAAAACAAATATTTTACACAAAAATGTTGATCAAATAAGCAATAAAGAAAAAGAACATTCTGCAAGTCAATACTTTTTTTGAAACGAATAATTTGATGTGTACTGACTGGAGAGTATATATATTCAGAGATGAGCAGTTCTCAACAAAAACAAATTCCAGCGTGTTGCAGTATCTTATAATAACATATTCTATTCTTTATTATCAGTTGCTAGAGAAAACTGTGCATGATGACGGGAGGTATTGTATATTATTCGTTATCGGAGAAACTTCCCCTGAACTAAAGAGGTTGTTATTCACAAAGGTTTCGCTATCACCATACCAAAACATTCTACATTCTCCAAATTCATATTCGACGTTGTATGGTTCTAATTATGGAGGGAAGGTTTATTTCACCAAAAGCATGTTTAACTCGGTTTATTATGTAAATATATATAAATCCCAAAATGATACAGCTTCATGTGTATTCATCCTTATTTTATGGCAGCATGAATGTTATTAGATGCAGTGGATCAGCTAAGCCGCAATAACTACTGCAGTCATAATAAACTGTAATGTACTCCACTTGTTCCCAATTATACAGCAATGCGCTTGTCAGTTTTACTACCAATGCACAACGCAGCATCGAATTATAGGCGAGTCAATGGCTTGTAGTACTTCCCCGCGATTAATATTTCTGCTCATTCCTTCCCTGAGCAAAACATTAGGAGATGTCTATTCCCCCAGAGTGACATAACCTTTTCTCCCCCTTGACAATATGCCTCATTGGGCTAAAAGGAATGGAACAAAATTAGATCACTACCATCTCGAACTTCGATTTCTGTTTTCAGAAATAGCATAACGTTTTTCGGTGGCAAATATCATGAAATGCGTATTTCTCGATTAAGGTACTGAAGTAAAAAATGGATTATCGAAAATTATGTTCAAACTTACCATAAGAAATCGAACACTAGATTTATTAAGTGAATATATTAAGTGAATATATAAAAAGAATTCCAATAAATTTGTAATGTAGTCGCAAAATACTTTAGTAATATCAATAAAACAATTACAGAAATGTGATGTTGAAATCGAAACCACCATTTTACACCAGAATTCATTTTCAAACATCACAAACTAATAGAAATAAAAAAAGTTCTAAATGTAACCAAATACATTTCAATATATCAACTGACTAAAAGGAAGAGCTTCAAAATGGCACAGTAAAAGCTTTCTGAACGAGAAATATTTCTACTTATAGTTCGTTAATCTGCAAAGTTTCTAGATCTATTTCTTTAAAATTATCAAACATTTATTGGCTGATTATAATTCACGATGATCAGAGAGCTCGAGTTAGTGCATTATAACCATGCATGTATTTACCGACTAGTTTTGTATATTTGAGAAAAAACAATTCCAGAAAGTAAACCTCTCTCGTATCATAAAAATACATTATATGTTTGACATTAATGACAAAATTTTATTTCTTTAAAAAAGTGAGCGACTCTTTTTCTCATTAAGAAAAATAGATGTTCTTATGAAGAATATTTCACTTAAGTGAAACATTTAAATCAGTCTTATTGGGCATCGAATCAGAAGCGGGCGGCGCTAGGGTCTTTGGTGCCCACATGCAATTTCTATCTAAGCGCCCCTGTAACGATCTGGGCGTGTGTGGTTCTGCAGGTACAAAGGGGGCGTCTCCCCGGCGGAAGCGCCCCCTTCGTAGCGGCGCCCGCATGCACCGCATGCTCTGAATGCCCGCTTCCGCCGGCTCTGCATCGAATCAAACACGTGGATTCTATAAAATAATTCTATAATTCTATAAGCAATATGTAAAGTCAAATACTTTTCAAAACAAATTATTGCCACAATACCACAGGGATAGCGTCTTGTGGAAAAGACGTTTGTGTTCTTTACATTGTGGACGAATGTTGTCGCCTTATATCAGACCACTTCTCTGCGTCCTGAACAGATGAAATGGCTTGAAAGAGTTTAAGACTGTCTATAAATTTATAACAGAAAAACTAAAAGAACTGCTAACCTACTCAATGAGTTTTGTTCACATGCCCGCTCATGTAATTCTAATCAGTAGTTAATACGGCAGGAATTCAATAATGTTAGGTAAGTTTTATACCATCCAAAATTTAAGTGAACGATTCATGTGTAAGAAAAAGTGAAACAATTATAAACAGCTAAGCCATCCCTTCTATTAAGCGTTGTGTAATCATTCTGTACGCCGACAACCATTAATGGGCTAAAGAGTTAGATAATTTAGTTCTCTAGCTCTAGAAATTAAACACGAAGTAAGCCCCTTGAAAAAATTTCATGTTTGATCTGTAATAAGCAGAATGGTGGTTCCACACTAGAGGACAAAAATCATCGTCCTGTGGGTCGAATGGATATCGTTTTCTCTCTCCCCCCTCCAGACTGTGGGTCAGAAGCAAATTGCTATAGAGGTTTGCGAAAGCCTTTAGTTGGTAAATTCATTCTAGTAAATTATGAAGACAACTACCGTTTAGAGTAATAACTTCAATTTAATATAAACTAAAATAATAACCCGACGTTTCATATAGAGATCATTTGGAACACACACACACACACACACACACACAGAGATAAGCTGTGTTGCAATACACAATATGCTAAAGTCACCCTAATTAGTCAACCATTAACACTGCTAGCCTTGCCTTACCTTTGGTGCAAAAACACTAAAGCTGGAGTCCTATTACTCGTATTTGCTTGGCTAGAAATTACTAACAGATAAATCAACAAAAGGTAAGCTAGAGTGTTAATCACATAAATTAGAACAACAATATTGATGCTAGCGAAATAAGTGCTGATAAGCTTTCTAAAATGCGGGCTTGCTGGAGAACTTGAAACAGAAGTGGTACCGGTTGAATGTGTGCCATCTACATTCTTTGTGATTATTAGCACATCATTATTGTTTACATTAGGATGGTGGATCAAAATTTCACAGGCTCCTTTAAATTGGTGTTCACATGTGTTAAAGTTTTTTTTATGATGTGAGCTTTCCAATTAGTTTGGTGAGGGTGTATGATTAGAAAAGAGATTTACCGAAATTGTTAAATTTATGTGTCGTTTCTGTTCTTTTTTTTACGGATTGGAACTGTATCCAGTTTCACCAACATAAGTTACACGTGCGCTGGATTCTGTTTACCAAAGAGTGGACCAATGGATCCTGGGAGTAGTTACGCGACAGTTCACAAACAAATTAAAAAAACATATCGCTCAACAAAGATGATTTATAAATCAGTTTGAAATTTCTACCATTTTCAAAATTGTCTCAATCAATGACAGTAATTACACATTATTCTCTCTAATCCTTGAATTTAGTTTTGAACTACACAGAAAATCGCAAGCTTGGCCATTTTTGACATTAATTTTATGGGTAGTTAATTAAATTTTCATAATTAAATATTTTCGTGAAAGTATGGTATGGAACACATACATACCATACTTTCCAATACACATACAACCAATCCAATCCAATCGCGCTATGAGATATGCCGTTCGAATGCATGCATATTAATAGAAGGGCACGTGTAGAGTCTACGCCAATACGTTTAGCTGTAGCGATGGTGTTGACGTTTGAAGAAAAGACGTTTATTTTGAGCATTATTTTCGTTCATGTGGAGTTGGTGGAGCAAATGATCCCACCCTACGACATGTTTGTGAACAGTTTGTTCGTCGTTTCCGTAAGTGTCTCCCAAACAATAATGTCATCATTGCATTAATCGAGAGGTTCCGACGTACCGAGTGTTCTGCCGCAATGCAGAGGGTATTCGGGGAGAAGACCCATAAACTGTTAACACAAATGAGAATCACGAACGTGTGCTGAAGCAAGTGTTAGTCTCCGAAACGCAGTCAATGCCGAACCGGTAAAACTTTGGATACCGAGGCAGTCACTATAGAGACTTCTTAAAGAGCTGGGTGGGTTAGTGGTTAACAGCAATGGATTACGCTGCACGGCGGGAATACTGTGCATGCGTGATGGCCACTGTTTATGAAGATCCGTCCTTCTTCCATTGTGCCTGGTTCTCGGACGAAGCGCATTTATGTAAACAGACGAACCTACAGTTTTCTTAGTTACTCGAGGCCTGAATTTGTCCAAGAGAAACCTCTTCACAACGAGAAGGTCACCGCATGGTTGCGGTTTCCGGCCATAGCATAACTGGACCATACGTCATTGAAGAGGGTGGTGTAACCGTGACCTTGAATAGCGAACATCACATCGAGAATATGTTGGTTCCGTTCACCCAGGATTTGCAAAGGATGTGTGCAAAAACATTCCATTTCGTGCACAGGTATTTCAACAGGACGGATCAACCTGCCACACATAACGTGGTTCTGGAGCTTATTTATCAGAACTTCCCCGAGAGGCTCATTTCGAGGTTCACAAAATTACTGTACCTTCTGTATGAAGAAATGAGTATTGCACCATGACCTGCCTTCAAACCTTGATGAACTAAGGGATAAAATTACACGATATGTCCTGCAGATATCCCAATCCTTGTTCTCCACGATGATGGAGAACCTTCTGATGCGCTACAAAATCTGTCTTGAAAGACAAGATGTCCATTTCGAGCACGTAATACTACCGCCGTTAATGCTTTATTCGACCAAGATTCCATCGATAGTTATGGATACATATCATCAGGTGTAAACATATATTTCTTTGTTAGCAAAAT
Source organism: Typopeltis vanoorti (assembly GCF_054136105.1). Classification (NCBI taxonomy): domain Eukaryota; kingdom Metazoa; phylum Arthropoda; class Arachnida; order Uropygi; family Thelyphonidae; genus Typopeltis; species Typopeltis vanoorti. Next base: position 140,136,638 of record NC_143558.1, on the reverse strand, counting down.
CGTTTGCTCCATAACATATCACTAGTTATTCAGCACCACTTTTTCTTTTTTTTCCCGCCGTACTGTATAATTATTCGACATACTTCGGCCAGTAACGGGTTGGTGATGCGCAACATAATTTTCTCCAACCAATCCAATTCTACTTCTTTCCAGTTGGAGAAAATTAAACTAACAAGACTCCTAGGTTTTATATGCACTTCAGAGTTTTAATGAACCATTATCACATTGTATAGGCTTCTGTAAAGAACGGACATATTAGAATCACTATTCACTATTTGTCGGTATTAAACCACTCACAAAGAAGTAAAAAGAAATTGTTTAAATTCGACTAGTTAAGTGAATAAAAAAACAACTGTTTCACTTCATCAGCACGGATAAATTAAAAAACAAAGTAATAACAAATAACATTTCTACTGAAGAATACTTTAAAACGTTGAAACAATGGAAAGAGTGCATTCGTGTTACTCTGGCTGTTGGTTCGTGGATTGCTGTATACTGCTGGTAAATACAAGTTTGTCGTAATGGATTCATTCTCAACATCCTTGAATGTTCTGATCGGTGGATATCCCGAAGATCTGCCCAGTTTTTCCTATGTAGTGTACCTCACAACTGATCTTGTTGACACCTGGCTTTTTTTTAAGAGGCAAATGTTTCTGAGGTTTCAGATGACTGGAGATTGTTGATTGGGAAGAAAGCGACTTTTAGATTTTTTATTTTTTTTTTTGGCGAAGCAATCTTATTATTTTATCTGTGATTTAATGCAAATATGGGAGAATCACTGCTTCTTTATATTCTTAGTTTATTTGTTCTGTTTGGAGTTTGGGATAGAATTTTTGTTTTGACTAATGTTCTGTTGTAGCCATTGTTTGGAAGGATAGAATTAAGATACTGTAGCGCTGTTTTTTTCTATCTATATTCGTGGAAATTCTGTAGGGTCCATCGCGTAATGAACGGATGATGCCTGTTTTTTGTACTGTACTATGAAGACTGCAAAGCGATATCTGATTTTCATTGAGTGTACTCTCTTGCCTTATGTCAGTGTAGTGGGAGTCAAAACGTAAGTTTCTACGAGGAGGGTGGGGTCCTAAAAACGAATAAGTGATACATGAATCTGCAAATCATTGATTATTGTCTTAGATGACAAAAATGTAAAAGAGAAGATTAAATAGCTAACAAATAATATATAAATTCCGAAGAAAACTCTTGAAGGAAACAGGCAATTTAAGGATTATCATAATATCCCCGCGCTTCGTCTGAATGTGTTCAAGAAACAACGATAAAAGAACCCACTTTCATGGATCCATAAAGTTAAATCTCACAATGCATTATCTTTAATCTTTCGTCGGATTTAGCATATAAACTGTGAATTAAATGGGCAGCGCTGACTTGAATAACATTACTTATTATACATAACTTCATTTATATGCTAGACATTCCAAGTTATTTCTCTCTCATGAAGTCCTATTTACATTTCATAAAAAAGAAACCTAATTTAAAGTAAAGGCCGTTTAGAAGACAGCAGTTATGCAAATCTCTGACACTGTCTCTTCTACGTGATGTAGAAGAAACTGAGCGTTGCTTTTTTTTTTAAACACTCTAGACCATTTTGTAGAGAGTAACTAGCATTGAGTTATTTTAAAGCCGCTATCAGTATTTCTTGCCATCTTCAACTTACGGATACTTTAGTTGAACTTTAAAATAAGATCGGTGGTTTGAATATCTTCAAAGATTAATAATGTTTTACCATTTCTCAGAATTTAATGCAAATTTTTAATAACACTGTATGAGTGTCAATAGTTCATATGTGTTCATCAGGATACCCTTCAGGATGCCCAGAATTAAGATGGTTTGGTATGATCTAATACATCGCCTAATAACTTTTCTTTTGAACAGTTAGCTGCTTCTTTTTTTGAATGGTTAGCTGAAGATTTATAAGATCATGTTGTATAGTTCATGAGAAAGGCAACGGTATTAATTTTACTCCGTGTTAAGTATTTTCGTTCAATCAGGGTTCTTGGTTGCTTATATTTTGGGACAAAATTTTGTCATATACGATTCCATTTATGATTTATAATTTCTTTTCCTCGCTGGGTCGAAATAAACGAATTTGGTAATCAGGATATCTAAATAAAACTTATCAAGGAATATTAATAGAACGTTTAAAATTAAATGTCCATAGTACAAGAGTTGTGATAAAGGATATCGTGAAACTTTCCTATAGGAAATTCGTATAACACAGTTTTGAATAACGTACGCATTTTCGATGACTTTACTCTGGAATTATTTCGAAAATTTTACATGAGTCACTCGCTGCTAAGCAGTTTTATATAACAAGTAAGAAAATTACTGAGACAATCACAAGAAAGGAGTATCTTAATATTATTCTTATATAATGGCAATTAAACTAGTCATTTTTGGCAAAGTTCGTAATTACACATTTTACCATTAACAATGATCCGATTGAAATAAAATTTTATTACTGATCTATAAGACAAATTTCATTAAATTCCATCAATCCAAAGAGGAATTTTCATTTGAAATCGTTTTACAAAAAACAGTGTCCGATCATAACAAGGGGAAAAAAATACTGTCATCACTTTTTTGCTTGTTTAGCCAACAAAATGGAATTACAATAGTTATACACTGCGTCTAGTGTATAACTATTACAATAATTATACACTAGACGCAGTTTTACTTCCAGCGTTTGAGTCCTAGATCTAGTTTAACAACCCAAATAACTGGGCTTCATCACACTTGCCTCCGTAGAGCAGTCGCAGTACGCAGCATTTGTTCTTCACAGATGAAAAGAGTAACATTTATAAGCTCCTTTTCAGCTGAAACTGAGTTTGTTGGTATCATTTCACAAAATATGCAAACTGCCGCAAAAAGACGTATGCAATTAAGAGACATAATACTGTCCTCATCACTTTAGTTACTTCGAGCATAATACCAAGCAGCGTACGAATTTGGCCAATTAGGCAGTATTCTTAATAGTGATTATAATTGTTTTACATATTATATAAATATTGAACTTGTTAACAATTGACCTTTTCGATGGTCGAAGTTTGTTTTCGTTAGAAAACTTATCTGTGAGAAAATTACTTTATTCGAAAAAACTAGTGAGTGATGTATTCTTGCAAAAATCTGATGAGCGTATGAAAAGTTTCAGCTCGTTTGTGACGCGTATATATGTTTATGTACACTAGAAAATTTTGCTATGCTTACAGTTAGTGTAACTGAAACCAAAATAGAAACGATATGAAATCATTAAGCTCTATCCAGCTAGTGCACAATTTTTAATATTAGCTGGAATCATGTTGTAAATTTTGTCAATAAAATGACCTGATTGAAAGTCTAAACGTTATTTATTAAATTCCTTTCAGCCACAGCGTAGTTACGATATGTAATTTCACCAGCATTTTGTCCTTTTGTGCGGACTGCAAATGATTCGATCGAAAATAATTATGTTTCGACAAATTTAGAGAATCGTCTAAACCTCATTTAGTTCCAAGTTCCCATTTTAAAATATTGCACAATTAGTAAGCACAGATTAAATTATTAGAAGAAAATTCACGCTATTATATGTTTTAAATGGCAGGATAATGAAAACCATTGCCCTTTCAAAGCTAAATAAATATTTGAACCTTAAGTTTCGAAATCTACCGAAGAGCTTATGAAAGTACATCCTTTAGCATTAACGTTGTCTTGGTATTGTATTATTTAAGACATGAACTCTGCCTAGAACTCCGTATGTTAGTGTTTGATGAGTGGTTTTGATAAAGGTTTCAGTCATGACTGCTGTTTCGAACTAATTGTTCTCATCAAAGACTAGGCAGAAAGAGGGTAACAACTGGTTTCAATACCTTAATAATTCATTAACAGAAAGCTGGATTTTCCATCTCTCTTTCCTCCCCAATCCGTCGGTGCGTGCAAGAATAGTGGAAGGAAGAATCTAGAAAGTTTCAAATAAGTTGCAAATATGTGGCCTTGAAAAATTGCTGGATTTTTTAATTTTATTATCATCATTCAACAGCTTTATGTCAGGAAATTTAATTTATGTTCTGACTATAAAGAACACACACACACATAATATATATATATATATATATATCCTATCCATGAAAGAATGTTGTAATCCTATACTGTATAACAGTGCAGTGGGGGAATTGGATTTTTTCAAGCCTCCAGTAAGCTAGGTAAGTAGCAGTATCACACGGCGATGAAATTCATATTCGACAACAGACGATCACGAATATTCAAATACGACTATGGATATCCATAGTCGTATTTCAATCTGCAGCCAGTCTGTTGGAGAGCGCATATGTACAAATGGTTACTTTTATGGAAAATAAAATGAAATTGATGACTAAACAAACACGTAATAACCACAGTAATAAGTATTTCATCCTAAGTATCAAAGGACATCGTCAGTACAATTAAGGACGATGTCCTTTGATACTTAGGATGAAATATTTACTTATTAAAACTTATTACTGTGGTTATTACGTGTGTTTATTTAGCCATGAATTTTCCACAGGCGTCCAATCAAATGAAAATTATTTTCTGAAATCATATCAGAAACTAAATTCTTCCCTTTTACATTAAATCTGCAAAATTGCGTCCATACCTTTTGAAAAGTGCCAAAATTATTAATGTAAATAAACATTAATATTGATGAGGTATTAATGCTGGTATATAAAATGTTGGTATATTTCTGAAAGCTTAATGTTTAACAGTAAAGTTCTGTTTGTAAAAATAATCTCAAGACTAAAAAAGGAAAAACCGTTAAATTGACAAGCTTGTAATGTAGCAGCAACCCTGGCTGATATTGAAAGACTTCGAATTCAATAAAGAGAAGAGAACAAATAATGACATAAAGAAAAGATGACAGGAACTCTGCAAACAAACTTAAATTATCTGGCGTGTACAAGTCCTCACTGTATCTCTCGCACTCTCTTCTTGTAATTCTGTATTTCTCATTCGTAGCTAAGAGACAGCATAGCTTGACTGGCCATCATGTGCACTGCTTGGAATATCTAATATTGTTGAAATTAATTTTCTCATATGGATTACCGTGCTTGCCTTGTGGGCCGGGCCTTGAGACAGCGGAGAAATGAAATGTCTGGTTTATTTTACGCTTCGTTGGCGGGAGAGTTTTCACAGAAAAGGAATCGAAGAAAAGCACGATATTAATTCTATACTGAGACAATTAATGAAACACGGCTCACTGAACAAATTTAATAGAAATAAGAATAAATCATTAGATGTAAAACACTTCGGTATACATTGAGACATTCAAACAGCTCGAACTTCCTTTGAAGAAAAAAAAATTAACTAATAAGATGAGCAAAACAAAGCCAAAAGAATATCCCTTTTCCTTCTTGTCTCCGTTTATTCTTTTTCCATGGTAATGAAAACGCTCTTATATAATGACTATAGACCGTGTAGCCAATTAGTTGATAAACTGAAATCGATAAAGATAATTCTGAGCTTAAATGACTTATGTAATTGCTGTTGCAACTATAACTGCCTTGTGTTCATCTATAAAAATGTGGGCGACGTTCTTTGTTAACCACATTTAATGTTTTTTTTTATAGTTGCTCAAATATTACATAATTTCAAAGCAATTCACATCCCTGAAATAACATCCATCATGTATAATATGAAGATGGCGGCAAATAAGAGAAATGACGATCAGTACGGTTACAAAACATCATATAACATTGGTCAGGCACTAATGAAAACACCAAGTTACATTACACTGAATTTTTCTATATAGCTACAGTGCCACGGTGGACAGCCTACATAAAGTGGGACAAGCATTAAAGACGATCCAAGACACAGCATGCTATCCACTTGCCACATCTTGGAGCCACGAATGAAAAATCACTGGTTATCGTCAATAGTCTGCCTGCCTAAAGAAGATCGCCGGAAAAAAAAAAAAAAAAAAAAAAAAAAAACGCAATTGGCACAAATCACTCAATCGCATCTGTTTTCAGAAGATCTGGCTGAATTTTTCAAGAGAAAAGTCGCTGGCAAGTGGCCCCACGCCAGGTGATAAATTCAGGTTTTTAACCCCCTCTGAAAAAAATCATCAGTAAAACTCACGATTACAAACAATAATACGAGTATTGAGGTTCATGACCATGAGATATCGGCAGTTGTCTGCTATATGCCTACCTGGAAAGCTTTTATTATTATTATTATTGATAGTTTGGACTCTCATTGAAGGCTTGAAGGATGAAAACTGACTGTTCACTTGTCTTCAAAAGGTAAATTAGGGCTAGAGGAGCTCCACTTCTTATTTTTATAAAATAAAATGAGATAAAGGATTTATTATTATTTGCAGTCAGGTGCTACCATTCGGGACTATTTTTCGGTCCTATGCTTTAATAACAAAGTTAATTAGACCCAGTTCAATATGCAACGGTGGCAGAAATATTTTATTGGGATCACCGATGAGTAGTTTTGTTTCCTCCTCCTGGTGTAAAATCTTTTCAAGAATATATATATTCATGATAGAACATTATCGTTCCTGCTGTCCCGTAAGTGTATGTGTACGAGCATGCAAGCGTGCGCCCACACATACACAGACAGGTTTGACAGTGAAACGCTCTTACATATGTATGCAGTTAAGTCAATAAACTAGCCTTATTTTCAAAAGTCTCTCTTTATACTTATTGCATATACGAGATGTATGGAATGCATTTCGTTACTAATATGCAAACCTTGTTTTGATATCGACTGTAAATGAGTCCAAAATGCTATTATTTCACAAATAAATTTCATTTTCCTCAAAAAGTGACAAAAGGATTTTGTTTCTATTTGTGTAAACAAAATTTCGTTTTCTAGAACTAATAAGTTTCAATACTAAGGAAAAGATTGAAGTAGTTCAGATTACTTTATACATTCTTTAATGACTTTCTACGGAAGAAAAAGGATTCGCTTTCTTCATATCCTGTAGATGTGTGAGCAAGTGCTGAAAGATCTGAAAGGGGGAGAGATACTGGTCTTATTGGATTCGTTTTTCGAGTATATTAGTTAAACATTAGTTTGCTGGCCTAAGTGGATAGCTTCGTCGTTCTACAACCTACAAACTGTGAGTGCGAATCTCATAATAACATAGATGTTCGTGTAAGTTTTTGTACGACAGACGATTTTTCATCCTATGAAAAGAATTCCCTTTTCATAGCGGAAGAAAAAGGATTCCCTTTCTTCACATCCTGTAGATGTGTGAGCAAGTGCTGAAAGATCTAAGGGGGATGGGGGGGAAATACTAGTCTTATTGGTATAATGTTCGTTTTATCTAACCTCAGCCCATACACAGTACTAAATGTAGAATTTATAAGCTCCAGTTTAGACTGTTTATAAGCATAAACAGTCTAAATTAACTTCCCAAATCGTGCAGAAATAATGAGTTCGTTCTTTTTTTTCCTTCCTATTCCAACCCAAAGTAAGCAAAAATCACACGAGACAACACCACGAGTGATGCTGTCTCGCTGCTTAACACTTGTAAACGAACCATATACTGTCGCCTTTTACTAATAGTAAACCATTGTAATAGTTATAAACACAGTATGGAAAATTCAACAATCGCTCCATAGACATAATACTAAAGAAAATTCACTACAGCAATTTACTCTATTCAACTATTTCTGTAGACCTTATAAATTTGCTGCACAAATTTTTTGCACAACTTCAAACACCCAAACAGTGATCGAACACTAAAACAAGAAAAAGTGAAATTGTGCCAACACAGTTAGCACATTACATTCATATATAATTGAAAGATTACACATGATCAGCTATACAGGCGATATATGCACAATAGTCACCAAACATAGTCACCAATAATCCCACTCTCTTCACAAAGGCTTAATTCGGCTTGGAAGACAGTAAGATTATAACGCCGCTATCACAATTAACATCGAAATCACATCAAAGTTTAACCGATGTTTCCTACACCATCCCTTGCACATATGTAATCGCTTCAGAAAAATTATACGTTATCCTTGTAAGATAATAAATTTTATCTCTTGCTATATATGTTTCAATCTGTATCTTAAAAAAAAAATCAGCTAACGCCTTTTTATTCCCCGTAGATGGGGAGTAGGCGAGGCCATTTAGCCCTATCTAACTTTTGGAGACTGAGTGGGCAGTTCAATCTCCACTGGTACCAATCAGAGAAAGATGGCCCAAGGCTATCACTAATTAAGCGGTACTCAGTGAAGAGAGACGGCCCAAATGTGCCGCCATCTCGTGGTCCCTAACCCTAACACAATATATTTAATGTCTGAAATAATGTGGGTTCAACGGTCGATTTTCTTGAGTTTACAGGACGAAAAACCCGAGTTTCCGGGAGGAAAAACCTGCTTGCCCGTGCCAGAGATCGACTAACTCGGGAACCGGTCGAAAAAAGGCTTAGAAAAATTTCCTCTAGTCGCCGACTAGACTCGAAACCAAGTCTTCCTTCGTGCGGCCAAGCGCGGTGGTTGGTAAACGCCACATCCACATCTTATTATTAAATTAAAGATGTGAATGAAAAAAGTACAGGGTGATCATAATTAATGTGTCTGTTCGCCTTGCAGAGAGCCACCCAGTGATCCAAAGGCTGCGAAACTTTGTAGGAATACGTTGTGCGTTATACGGAAGCGATATCTTGAGGGAAAAAAAGTAGTTAAGCAATTCACCACCAGGAGCTGTGTATGATGTGCCTAATATAGATCTAGTCATTTTTCTCTCTGTGTGTGTAAGGAGGAGAAAAGCGACACAAGCATAAATAATACATTTTTATTTACTGCTATTATACATTCACGGGCTGCACTATTCAATGTGCTGCTCTTCCCGGTATGCCACAAACAGCATCCTTTAGGCAGTGTGTTCAACGGTAGAACGCAGCTGGTCTGGACTGATGTTGCGCACATGCTGCGTTAAGCTGTCTTTCAGCGCTGGCAAGTTATCGGGATGGTCTCGATAAACCATGTATTTTAGACAATCCCCAGAGCCAGAAGTCACATGGGTTCAGATCAGGTTAAAGAGGCACTCATGCAGTGAGAAATGCACGGCTGATCACTTTGCCTTCCGTGGAATGTTCTCGAGGATCCTCCTGTACGGATCGACCGATGTGCGGAGGAATCCCATCCTGCACGAAACTGAATGAATCCGTGCAGAGGCACTATTGTGATACAACAAAATTGTTTACCATATCGAGATACCTATCGGCAGTAACGGAGAAGGTCACAGGACTCGACTGGCTCCTCAAAAAAGAATGGTCCAATGATAAACGAAGCTATAAACCATCAGCAGACAGTAACTTTGGATGAATGCAAAGGAATTTGTTGGATTGCATGCAGATTTTGCGTAGCCCATAACCCACCGATTATGGGTATTCAAAGCATTCCATACCAAGGAATGTTAGTCGATTTTCAAAGTCCTGCTGCGGGTGCAACTCCTGTGTCAAGGTTATCTTGAATGGGTAGAATCTTCCAGACAGATATGCAAGGTAAATCCATTGTGTCTTGATATAGCACGTGCACTGTAGGAACCTACGCTGTTGACCTGCTCCACAACGGCAACACGAACTTCATTCACTTGTTGTGAACTGATTGGTTTGCCACCTCTGATGAGTCTAGCAATAAACGATACCGTTTCTTGAAAACAACTAATCATTCGTCGCAGAGCACATGGAGGTAGTGCACCTCGTCGACATTTGTTTAGGCGACGAAATTCGCGGAGTACAGCAAAAACATCTCAATTGTTTGGTAGTACAGCTTCACGAGAAAAGAACGTTGGTGCAAGTTTAATGCTATGAGTGTGGACGGTATTAACAACTAGAATGAAGGAAAAACTCCCGTGTTCATATTTTTTAAACCTTCCTGGCATCTGCCGAGTTGCGTGATATGCAAATTCTATGCATTTTGTGTTTACAACGCAATTGGTGGTGAATTTTGGAACAACTTTCGTTTTCTCAGATATCGCTTCCGCATGATGCACAATGTATTCCTGCAAAGTTTCGCAGTATTTGGATCACTGGATGGCGCGCCACAATGCCTTAAACAGCGATAAGTTAATTTTGATCAGCATGTATATACTAATTGTAAGCAGCACTGCAAGTTGTATGACACTGGAATGTTTATACCCCTTCTGCGTGCATGTAATTTCTTTGAAAGAATAAACTATGCTTGTTGTTGAAAGAAAAAAAAAATGCTACAGTAAAAGTCAAGTGAATGTAATACAAGCAATCCGTTTACTTCACAATATCTAACTTTAAATTCCGCATAATAACAAATTAAAGCGAGGAATTTAAAAACGTCGGGGTACAAGCGAGAATAAGACCAGATTTGTATTAGATTTTCAAAACATGCCTACATTACGTTACCTACCTTGAGCAACCATTTTATGCCAACAGCTACAAAAGAATAGTTAAGTGACGATATGAATTCTAGTATCGTTACCGACTAACTCATCGTGAAATATTCAAAAGCTTATCAAAAAACATGCATATCTTTTATAAGAAATCCTTAACTGATGGACTCAGCACCTAGAAATTGTTATTTTTTGACAAGGAAAACGTTTTTCTTTGTTGAATAGTGTACGCCACTGTTCAAGAAATAAAATGTTTCTTTGTAACTGAGCGACAGCTCTCCTTCAGGTAAGCATATTTGATACTACTTATGGCGATGATGAAATATTGTTCAATCGCAGTTAAAGGGGAGTTTTGAAAACGTAAATTAATAAAGATGCGATTTACTAGGTAAGTTTGTTTTTGTTACTAAAGTATAAAGAGCTAATAAGCTTCATTTCGGCAATGAAAACATTACTTAAATTAAGGGGTATTATGTGTTTTTACATTATGGAAAATACCTAAGAATAGCGATCTGAACTTCCCCCACCTTTGCAACGAGTCGTCCGGTATTGTACTACGTACTAGGATCACTTGCATTTGCTAACGCTAGTGTCGCCGATACTTTATAGTTTGCTATATTCGGCAAGAAACTCTCTGATTCCAATCTTTGAGTTTCTTATTCGGTTTTTAAACTATGTGGGATTTAATATCCCCTTAATTTAAGTTTGTTTTTGTTGTTTTTCAACAAACCGAAGGTAAACAATAGTTCTGGTAAGAAACAAAGATTCTGATTCTTGGCTATTATATCCCCCCCCCCTCTTCCCCGCATATTTTTAAGCCTTTGAATCCTTAAAAAAAACTGAGCTTAACAGTACTTGATATAAGCTCCATTCGTTTAACATCAAGCACAGATATTCAGGGATTAATTATGCTTAATAATTTAAGAATAGCATCGTTATTTATTCATTTTTCATGCTTCAGGCGCAAAAAAAATTATCTGATCAACGGGAATGCACGAATAATTGAGTATTCATAAAACATTTAAACAATATTATTTAACTAATATTAATCGAATCAATTTAAATTCAACTTTAATATTAATGGAATCAAAAATCCGATCACACAAATTTGCTTTTAAAAGACGATTATACCGCTTCAGAATAATTCTGAATTTATGTGAGCAGTTTTAATTGTGTCCATCATTTAGCTGTGTTGTGTGTGTAAACAACTACCACAGTCATTTGCCTGTAAGATAGTTCAGTATAAAATACTGTTCTTTTATAATACCACACTGTTAATAAGCAGGAGATTTTGCAATGGATTTAGGGAAATGTGGGGAAAATGTTTCTCTCTATTCCGATTAATAACAATTTTTACTGAAGAAATTGTACTTTCCAATTAATGTTTCCTCTAAGCTGTGCGAATGCGCACACCGGTCAAAAAGAGCGCACACGCTTAGCAACTGCGCGCACAAAATATTTGCTTTCAGAATTCCTAATTTACATTCAATATAATTGTTGAACGTACTATAAAAAGAATTATATGATAAATCACGTTTTTGTTTAGTAATTTTTCCAAGGTCTAGTCTCCATTCCAATATTACTGTAACCCATTCTAACTTAATTCACTAATTAGTCACTTTTGGCATGTGTCGTACGGGCGGGCTGACGCCTGCAAGTTGCACATTCATATTTGTTTACAGTGTCTACTGTCTGGACAGTATAGTCAATTTAACTCGTGCAAATAGTGATGGAATTTTGTAACTACGCTGAATTTTGCTAATTAATTTAGTTCTTGCAATTTTAAATGTTATAGCTACACGAAAAAAATGGCAATATTAATAAGAAATATTACATTCGAGGTTTTTGTACGTTAAACCCTAGACTTTCTTATATGGTTTAGACCCAGAATTTTCTATTTTAGAATTGACAGTTGTTTATAAACTGAGTGTATACGCAGTATAAGTAGATGGGGGGGGGGTAAACTTTTAGTTTTCCCTATATTTATAATATATTCCCTTAGTTTTCCCATGATAAATCTCGTACATAGAATACAAAAGCTTTTAACAAATATGCTTTCAGCAATTATAGACGTATCGGATTAAGAGCATGGTTTGTGAGCACAGGCGTTTGAGACTGGAAACTTTCATGCGTATGTGAGCTGGCAAATATTACATGGCACATTGTTTCTAACAAAGCTCATACCACAAGTTTCGAGAAATAATTTTTTAAAATATCAAATAATCCTAGTCTGTGGAATCATGAACGGTTAATGAAATGTGCACTTAATCAAAAGCCAATGTTTAGTTTAATGTTGTTTAGGACACGTTTCAAGAATCCAAACTGTGTGACTAGAGGAGTAGGCCAGGTCTTTCTGGAATGCCATTATTATTATTATCGGTTTACCGCTAGAAGCAGCTATATTCATCTAGGGCAGTGGTGGCGAACCTATGGCACGCCCGAGAATTTTGCTGGAACGTCAACGATTTACAGGTGATATCTTTTTATACGCGTATAACTTATTCCACCGTTTTCTTTAAGTGTTACAATGCGTACAAGTTAAATTTTGTTTTACAGGAGAGAGCAGCTATGAAGACATGAAATCTATTGGTGTGGTATTAACAAAAAATCACGCGACCCTTTAAAGACAAATGGAACCGACAATTTTTGAGTTGAAATGCTAATTCTCTTCAGCCGAATTCCATAGCAACTGTCATAACAACATTCACTATATATTTCTTAGTTTTAAGACATTCACGACGGGGTGTCGTTTATCGTTCCGACAGAACTTCTCATTTCCGGCGGGAATTTCAACCCTTGGTTGATTTTTGTCTTGTTTGCGTTTGAGCTTGAAGGGGAACCACACAATCATTATATGGCATGTTTCAATTCGTGGTAGAATTTTATTTTAAGTTAACCTTTGTGATCTGTCATGATGACATCGAGAATTTCAAATGCAATCAAACAAACACTTATTTCATGTAATTGAAAAATTAGAGAAGAGTTTTAGTTAGATACTGTGTTTCCGGTGCAATATATGATTTTGCTTGAATCTATACAGCGTAGTTTCTGTGAGAGGGGTACATGTGAGTCATTAGTTAGCGCCGTTTTTATTCCAGCTGTCTCTAATTGCACTATTTGTTGAGAAATATATTACACAGACTGCAAAAGCCTCTGTACCTTATTCAGGGATACAATAAAACTATTTTTTTTCTTGCATCTGCAGTATATAATGGCTGTTGGGGAGGACGTGTTGTTTTTTGTGTGGGAGGTATATATATGCAAAACATTTTAATGTCTTTTTTTTCGTAAAGTGAAATCAGGGGTGCCAGTTATACGCGAGGGCAAGTTATATCCGACGGTAAGCGTTCGAGCCGACATCCTTCTGCTGCTTCCCCCTGCTCCACATGCATTGTAACTCCTATGGTGTTACAATGCATAAATATTTTTCTCACTACCAGTTTTTTTTTTTTAAAACCAACATCATTAAAATCAAGTTAATAATACAATAATCAATTTTATACTGAATAATATTATAAATTTTTGGTGATCAGAATGGGATATGTCAATGAAACTTACCAGAAGTTAATTTAATGATGTTGGCCTGAGGAAACTACAGTATTGTAGCATTAGTCCTGTGATTGATAACTAATTTAAATGCATACTTTTATATTTGTCAACATGCTACACCGTATACATTAAGTGTATTAATACTGTTTATGATTATGCCATAATTAATTAATAATACTTACTAAAATAAATAGCCAAAAGGTTTCACATCGGCGATACAAAATTATATAAATTAAGTGGATATTAAATCCAACATTATCTCAAAGCCGACTACAGTAACTATAGACGTTTCGTGCGAAATTTGACCAGAGATCTTACGGGAATACACTTGTCGCCATACTACGAGTTGCCCTAGCGGCTAGGGCAACTGGTAGTATGGCGGCGAGTGCATTCACGTAAGTTCGCTGGTCAAATTTCCACAAAAATTCATTCTATAGTTACTGTAGTCGGCTTTGAAATAATGTTGGATTTAATATCCACTTAATTTATATAATATTAATACTTATGTTAGTTTAATGTATGAACTTTAGAAAAATGGGAACGGTATTTACGAGCAAGTTTGTTGGGACTGATCCCTCTAATACAGTAAGAATAAATAAAAATACAATCTTATAGAAAAAGAATTGAGAACGACTGATCCTTAGGATTCTCTGACTTTTCTAATCGCACGTGCGTTCATTATGCATTTGGCACTGCGCATCTGCCAGTAGGCAGAAATAAGCAGCGGCAAGTGCATTATTGTTACGTATGTGCACCGTTTTGTTTTTGCTACTGTAAATGGGAATTATAAAGATAATTTAATTTAGGCATATAATAAAATGTTGATTTTTTTTTTAAACTATAAAAAATGCATTTGATTTAAGTTGTGAATTATTTTGTTACAGTTCTACTGAACATGGCTGGCGAAAATAAAAAACGAAAATTATCACATTCAAGCAGCGAAGAGTTCCAAAGCTGGTGGAATGAAGAGTATGGCATGATTAATAAAGACAATAAAGCAATATGCGTTTTATGTTCCGGGACAGTGTGTGCAGAACGTCGTCAGTAAAACGGCGTTATGAGACAAACCATAAATCGCTCCTTGAGAAAAGCAAGGACGAACAGAAAGAATTTATTGCTCGGGCAATTAAAAATAGGAATATCCAGTCAACAACCCTAATTAAACTTATCGGCAGTATAACTGCTGCTAGTTTTTTTTTTTTTTTTGCCTCAAATGTGATTGCCAAACACGGGAAACATTTTAATGATGGGGAATATAGAAATGAAGAATGGTTAATATGCGCACCAGTTCTCTTTGAAGATTTTGAAAACAAGGAAAAAATTATTCAAAGAATAAAAGATATGCCTTTGCTAGAAACACGGTGAAAGGTAGAATCATAGAAATGGCTAAAAATATAACTCATCAGCATAAAACAGATATAAAATCTTCTGGTTTAATTTCTCTTTGTCTTGACGAAAGTACTGACATAACTGGATCAGCTCGTTTAGCAATTTTTATTCGTTATAGTGTTGGGAATAACATCAACGAAGAATTGATAAGTTTAACACCATTAGCAACAACAACAAAAGGAATAGATATTTGCAACGCAGTTATAAATGCACTTGCTAAAAGAGATATAGATCCCTCCAAAATTGTATCAATAACTACTGATGGTGCTCGCAGTACGACTGGAGAGGAATATGGGTTCGACAATTTATTTACCAAACGTATTGGACATTCAGTTCTGGATTTTCATTGTATTATACATCAGCAGGTTTTATGCGCAAAGGCTAGTTTCAAGCCACTGGAAGATATTATGAGCATTGTAACAAAATTGGTCAATTTTATATCGGCACGCGCTTTAAATAAACGAAAATTTATAGAATTATTAAGTGAGGTAAACTCGGTGTACAATGGTTTACTTATGTACAACA
Source organism: Typopeltis vanoorti (assembly GCF_054136105.1). Classification (NCBI taxonomy): domain Eukaryota; kingdom Metazoa; phylum Arthropoda; class Arachnida; order Uropygi; family Thelyphonidae; genus Typopeltis; species Typopeltis vanoorti. The sequence goes on along the minus strand of NC_143558.1, from coordinate 140,120,810 downwards.
ACGTCCGATGTTTAAGTCGTGGGAAAGTTCTTCAAAGATTTGTTGAGTGTTTAGTTCAGTGGTCGCCAAGGTGGTCGATATAACATTGTTAGGGGTCGATAGAAAAATATAAGACATAATTGTAAGGGTAATATTAATTCGGTTAACTTGGATTACCTCCATCCTGAATGACAACGCAATTAAGAGTGAATCGTGGGAACAGTGACATGAATAGGATCTGTAAGATGGAGCAAGGTCATGAAAATAGTTACGGAGGCCAATCAAGTAGGCCAAAATGATGTATTTACCAATAAACGGATGTCGATGGTTCCAGCCCGGCCGACGCTTACATGGTTGAAGCTGGTTTCAGTCATGTTAATTCCATTTTAACAAATTAACAAAACAAAGAAATAAACTAGATATGGAATTCCGTGGCGATTTAAGGCTGAAACTTACTAATTTTGAACTCAACATTTCTAATCTTGTCAAGAGTCACGAAGCACACCCTTCACATTAACAACGTTAGTAAATTGTATACTAAGTTAATAAAAGTCTTATTTTCATTATTTAAATGAAGGGGATATTAAATCCCACATTATTTCAAAGCCGAATAAGAAACTCAAAGATCGGAATCAAAGAGTTTCATTATGAAATTAAGAATTTCATAATGTTACATCGCCGAAGTGAAGCCTATTAGCTCTTTTATTTAAGTCTTATTTTCATATATATAAGGAATTATTGTTATTTTGTTACTAGATTAAATTTTATATTTTATTTATCCCTCCTATCAGATATGTAATGTTCAGAAGGACGTCAAAAACAAAACCGTATCCCTTTGACGTTAAGCCAATATAATAATATACACTATATTATACATACAATAAACACTGTAACTATAAAATAAACAATCTAAAAACTCACATAATCGTCTTTTTTTGCTTGTCCTATTATAATTATGTAATAGTAAAATAGAGGGGGTCGATAAAAAGTCAAGAAACTCTTGAAGGGGTCGACGGTCAAAGAAGTTTGGCGACCCCTGGTTTAGATGAAGTCAGACTTTTTTACATAATGAGAAAATCATTGAAAAATGCAATCAATTAATGAATGTAATGGCTTTCGAAATTAATGTTTTTTACTGATTTGTGTTTACATTTAAATGAATTAAATGTTAAACTGCAAGGTGTTAACAAGACAATTAAAGCATTCGAAGCTAAATTACCAATTTTTAATCGTGACGTTATTTCCAATACCTTCCGATATTTTCAAAATACAAAAAAAAAAAATCTTTGTAGATCTAAAATCCCATGAAAAAACAGATCAAGTTAAATTGACAAAAGAGTTTTCTAGTTATTCAGTCGATAATCAACGAATTTTCTTCAAGATTTACGCAGTTCAAGCAATTTCAGAGACATCAAAATTTATTTTGCATCCGGACACAACATCAACAGATAAACTCAATTTGGAGATTTTCGAGTGGCTGAATTTGGAAGATATAGAAATGCAACTAATCGCTTTTCAATCTAGTTCTATATGGAAGCAAAAGTATGTCGATTTGAGAAATGACTTGAAAATAATGGAAAATGATCGATTATTGAGCGCAATTAAAAAGAAGGCAGAAAAGGAAATATTGAGAACTTCGAATGCCATTCCTGACAACTTTTGTTGTTTAAAAAACTAGCGATGGCTATATTATCAATTTTCTCCTCTACATATTCTTGTGAGCCATTTTTCGAAATGAATTTTATAAAAGACAGTTTACGAAATAGAATGACTGATGAATCTAGTTCCGCGTGTGTATTACTAAAAGTGACAAAATATGGACCTGATATAAAGCATTTTGCATCTTATGAACAACAGCAAAAATCTCATTAATTGATAAATTAATAAATTGATAATAGGTTGATATTGATTTGCATACGCAATGTGTATGTCAAATTATGAGTTCATTTTTATGAAATTCTATGTTAATTTTTAAACTTGTCTCAATAAAATTCTGCAATTAATTTTGTATTAATTAATGTTAATTAATTAGTGTTGTATTAATTAGTTGTATTAAAAAAATTACAACTTCATTTGTAAATTTTTGGCAAGCGCCGGCACGTCAGCAACTCTGTTTTGTAAACTTTTGGCACGCGGATATAAAAAGGTTCGCCACCATTGATCTAGGGCATAGATGGCGAACCTATGGCACGCGTGCCAGAGGTGGCACGTTCGAGAATTTTGCTGGAACGTCAACGATTTACAGCTGATATCCTTTAATACTTATAAATTATTCAACTTTTTTTTTAATTATTACAATACGTACAAGTTAAATTTTGTTTTACACGAGAGAGCAGCTATGAAGACGTGAATATGATTGGTGCGGTATTAACAAAAGATCACGCGACCCAAAGACATAGGCAACCGACAAGTGTTGAGTTGAAATGATAATTCTTTTCAACCGAATTCCATAACATCTGAAACTGTCATAACAACATTCACTATATATTTCCTAGTTTTAACACATTCACGACGGGGTATCGTTTATCGTTCAGACGGAACTTCTCATTACCACCCGGCTGAACTCTCATGAAGTTTCAACCCTTGGTTGAAGTTTACTCCTGCTTGTTTGGGTTGAGCTGGCAGGCGAACTCACACACACATATGTACAATGCCCATATTTTTTTGGAGAAAATAAAGGACAAATCAGAAATTGTTTCATAATAAATAAAAAACAGGTTGTTTATTTGTTTCACTAAAACTAAAAAGCTTTATAACGTTTGTTGTAAAATATAAGCAAATACATAACATTTTAAACAATCATATTATTACTTTAAAAAATTTAATTTTGATACTTGACACAAGAATGAACTTTTTTTAATAAATCAGGTTTGTGTTTTAAAAATTCATAAAAATGTATTCAATTCATGTCAAAGTTCCATTTGGTATAAATGCATGCTTTCAATGTTTCGATTTTTAATTGTTTTTTTTTTCACGGGTCCACATATTTTTTCCCTAAAAAAAAATATTTTCAGTGGGAACATTAGATCCAGGGAGATACATAAGCAAAATCCAACGATTTTTAAAATATTTTTACGAGATACGTGTTTATCTGCGAAATACTTAAAACATTCAACCCTACTACGTTATTTTGTCGCCATTCTTCGATCTTTTCACTGGTGACATAACTTTTAATACACGAAACTTCACTGGAAATGAACAAAACACTTTCCTCGATCTTCGCCCGCAGAGGGATTTCTCGTAGTAGGACCCATTCAAATACTTCCATTTCCACGAAATAGCTGTCACAGTTATTTAAATAATCAATGCAGGTTTGGTAAAATTTATGAATTGCATCTTTAAATATGTTGGCATTAATATTCAATTTACTATTTCAATTCACAAAACAAGGACAAAATGGCCATTTTAGAAAAAAAAAAAAAATCTAAAATTGATTAATAAAGGACTGTCCTCTTAAATAGAGGACATATGGTTACCGCAATTATATGACATGTTTCAATTCGTGGTAGAATTTTATTTTAAGCTAGTCTTTGTGATCTGTCATAATGACATCGAGAATTTCAAATGCAATAAAACAAACATTTATTTCATGTAATTGAAAAATTGGTCAATTTTTAGTTAGACACCGTGTTTCAGTGCAACATATGGTTGCACTGAAACACAGTTGTTGACTTGAGTCCGTACAGCATAGTTTCTGTGGGAGGGGACAATAATAGTGCAATTAGAGACAGCTGGAATAAAAACGGCGCTATCTAATGAATCACACTATTTGTTGAGAAATATATTACACAGACTGCAAAGCCTCTGTGCCTTATTCAGGGATTCAATAAAACTACACTTGTTTTTCTTACATCTGCAGTATTTAAAATATTCAACACTACTACGTCATTTTGTCACCATTCTTCGATCTTTGGGGAGGGCGTGTTTTTAACCGAGGGGGGGAGCGAGTTATATCGCTTCGACGATAGTACATGTTGAAACATGTTTAAATGTTTAAACATTTTTCGTGTGCGAGATAATATGCAGAACTTTTTGATGTCTTTTTTCGTAAAGTAAAAACAGAGGTGCAAGTTATATTCGAGTAAATACGATAAGCATCTCGGTGACAAGTTGAGCTTCCCCTGCTCAGCTGACTTCTATGGTGAGTTCTTCTTCTTCCACTCTGCCTTATCCTATGTTAAACGGGGTCGGCGCACCAATCTTTAACCTTCATCTTCCAAGTTCTCCGGTCCAGAGCATCCTTCGGACTCCATCCTTTCTCCCTAAGTTCCTCTGTCATCTTATCCCTCCACCTGAGCTTGGGCCTGCCCCTTTTCCTCCTTTCCTCCAACTCTATATACTCCACTCGTTTACCAACATACTCCCCACCCTTCCTCTCAACATGTCCAAACCACCTCAGCCTACTTTCTTGTATCTTCTTGCCAATTGGTCCCACCTTAACCGTCCCTCTGATGTAGTCATTCCTTATTCTGTCCTCCTTTGTCACACCACTCATCCATCTCAACATCCGCATCTCCGCTACCTCCATCTTCCTCTCCTGTGCCTTGGTTATAGGCCACGTCTCCGCACCATGGAGCATCGCCGGCCTCACCACCATCTTATAGAGCTTTCCTTTCCTCTTACAACTCACTCTCTTGTCGCACAGGACCCCGCTCATCTTCCTCCAATTCATCCAACCGCATGATATTCGGTGTTGTATTTCCTCATCCAGGTCATCATTCCTCTCGACAACCGATCCAAGGTACTTGAATTTCTTCCCTGAAATTAGCCTTTCACCCGGGAGTCGTATGACGATATCCTCGTCACTCCCCGTTGACATATATTTAGTCTTCACCCGGTTAATTCTCATGCCGCTCTTCTCCAATGCCTTTCTCCACTCTTCCAGGGTATTTTCAAGCTTCTCTCGGGATGATTCGCATAGAACAATGTCATCGGCAAACAGCATGCTCCATGGTGCCTCCTTGACATCCTCCACTAGTACATCCATGACCGGGTCAAAATTATATGGCGACTTCTATGGTGAGTTACAATGCATAAATATTTTTCTCACTGCCATTTTTTTTTTTAAACCAACATTAAAATCAATTTAAGAATACAATAATCAATTTTACACTGAATAATATTATAAATTTATATATAAATAAATATTATATATTATTATAAATTAATTAATAGATTTTCTATTAATTTTTCCCCTACTAAAAACTTCCCGGCACGTCATCAACTTGATTTGTAAATTTTTGGCACGCGCCGGCACGTCAGCAATTCGATTTATAAACTTTTGGCACGCGCACATAAAAAGGTTCGCCACCACTGAATTCTAGGGTGGTAAATGCATGCACTTCATGAAATCCCCAAATTTATATTTATACATTTAATTAAGGTCGGTTTTTTTTTTTTTTTTTTTTTTTTATTTGGGAGGGGAAACTGGAGTACCCCGAGGAAAGTCAAACTCCACAGCTACAGAGTGAATATTCTAAATTATACATATCACAGGCAATAACGCAAAAAAAAAAAAAAAAAAAAAAAAAAAAAAAAAAAAAAAAAAAAAAAACCGCAGCAAAAGCAAGTTCCCATCTTTGCTCAGAAAGGTTAGCAAGCAGTATCTGGTATGATATTTGCTACACAGTTTATTCAAGCTTTAATAGGCATGTTTTGCTAATAAACTTAATATGCAATTTAACTTATACTTGATCCATAAGTTCATCCATATTTTATCTTAGCTTATGCTAAGATAAAATATGATTCATTCATAAGCAAAAAAAAACGAAAGTGAAGTAACTTCACGACTTGGTTTTTGTATTGAGAGAGTTTTGACACGACTCAAAAGTCGTGTCAAATCGCATTTTATAGGAAGCCATGCAGTTATTTCATTTTTTCTTTGCCTAACGGGGGTAAAATATGGATAAAGTGGGGGAGAAACTGTCCACGGCAATACTGGTGGATTTCGTTCTCTATAGTGCTTGCTTCATCAGCGCCTCTGACTTGACTCTCGTATTTAACTAGTTGTTCCCACAGTTCAACTTTCTTTCATGATAGCGATGTGATCATTTTAATTTCTTTTAACTGCCGGCATTGACATAACAGACCAAGATGATCCGTGACTAAACTTCTTATCGCAAACATTCAGCAAGAGGGCGTGTTTCGGGGTGAGCTGTACTCACAACTCGCCCTAGCCTGAAACACTATGCCTCAAGGGTATATACTACCGGCCATATCCTACAAACAGTCACCATGTCTGGGTCACAACCTTTGAGTCACCTCTCAAATGGTGGGGGAAAGGCAGTGACCCTCATTTTAATAGAAAGAGAGAAATTCAAGCCCAGAAGAAGAAATACATTAAAATTTATCGAACAACTGCAAAAATGTTATATGGAAATTCTCATAATGTTTTTTTAAGGAAAAGTGAATTTGAATGATTAACGTTCATGGAATCTTTTTTTTTTTTTTTTTTTTTGTAAACACGTTTATAAATTGCTTCCATACGAAGATCAAAAACATTGTAGGTTGATTTTTTTTTTTTTTTTTTTTTTTTTTTTTTTTTTTTTAGGTAAAATGTTAAGATAACTTTTTTAAACATGTTAACAGAATATTTGTTAAAACTTATTAAAATGTACTCATAGTGCTAAGAATATTCTTATTGCAATTTTAGGAATGTGGTTGGTAATGGAATAATCCACTTCACAAAGAAAAGCAAATGTAGTTTAATGTAAGATGGCAAAGTACAAATATGACGAATATATAGTCATCTGGCAGCCAGATTTTTGTGGTAAACAATGCGTATTAATACACTAGTCCATATTATCTTTAATTTATATTCGTAGTAAATAACTAAAATTGGTAATTTATGTGCAGTTAAGAAAAAAAAATATTTGTATCTTTAGCATCATTAGAAATTTTAATTTCTTTTAATTAGAAATTAATCCAAGGTTTGCAAATGAATAGCATTTTATTCAAACATAAAATAAACAACATATTAATTTAAAAGTGCTTCATTTGATTTAGAGAACGTACTGTTTTTCAGCCACAGAAAACTGCACACGCAGGAGCACGCAAGCATACACAGATAAATAATAATAATATTTAATAATCACTAAAGAGACGTTATTAACGGAGACTATTGCTAGAAAAAATTGGAAACAACTTTTTATCAGGAAAATAAACGATAAAATCTTTGAGAAGAAAATGTTACGCAATGCAATATCAGTTGGTGAAACTTATTAAGTCCAAGATCTGCGGAAAGTCGAGCAAGTGGTGATTCTATGTCAGTCATAAACAACGATCTACAAAATAATTCCACTCACATACGAACTATCGGTCAACTAAGATAAACCGGAAAGCCTGGAACCTAGAAATGAAACACAGTACTTTTTCAAGTCACTTCAAGCCTTCAATGAATAAAGTGGTGATCTCATACGAGCTGATGAAAAAACATTACCACCTAAACATTCAAAAGTATCCATGTCGCAGTCAAATTCTAATCCATAGTTTTGTTGCCTAACCCAATAAACAATATTCACTTCACTCTCCTATCACAAAGAGAAACTTATTGATTTATGATTTTGTTAAGTTACAACTGCCACACAATAAACGAGGATTCCAGAATTTTTCCCCGACTTAATACAGTACTAAAGTTGATCAGCCTTCTTTGTGGCAGAAAAAGACTGATAATCTATTCGTCTTAGGATATTTAGATTAACCCGAAAGTAGCACAAAGATAAGAGACGTCTATAAAGTAATGCCAGCAAACTAGATTTTAAAGTTTGATTTATTTATTATGCAGCGGTACCAGTAAGAAAATGATCACAGATTACGAAACAACCTTGTTATAGTTATCCCATTATTTTAAAATGGCAGCTTTCATTATCGCAACGATTGAACTAAATTTTTTCGGCGTGTTACATGTATACATAATTTTACTATTAATATGGTCAAAGTACAATGAAAAATAATCAAATCGTTTTGTAATAAAAACAGAATTTATAAAAGGGAGGGATGAAAAGCTTTCCTCAAACAGCAGTGAACCAATAAATAGTTGAACAACGAAACTACTGCCCCGGAATGGATTCAGTACACCACATTGACATTAGATAAGTAATAATGTAATTGTATGCAGACAATTACTTTCCTTTTTTTTTTTTCTGTTTTATCTAGAACTCTCACGATATCTGTGACAATCTTACTTAAAGTACTTTATCAAGCAGTGGACGATTTGTAAAATTCTGGCGACCGTGTCAAATGCTTGTGTTTATAAAGCCTCGACCAAATTTTAGGTACACCATATAAAATCCATAAAATAAAAAATTTTAAAAAATCCATATAAAAACTGATTTGAAATAAAATTTCAAATCAGTTTTTAAATAAAATAAAATAAAAATGATATAAAATTTGATTTTACATGTATCAAAAATTGTATTAAAATTTTTGATTGCTGGAATTATTGCAACATATCAATTTCGAAAAGTTCTATCCTACTGTGCTCCTGCAGTTGTCTAATTGATACGAAAATCGTAACGGGAAAACAATTTCGGGAATGATTGAAAACTTCAAAGTTCTGGAAATAATTTCGCTAACCGCCCCCGCATATTATATCTTCTTGGTGTAAACTTGAGGTTAAAGCTAATGTTTTTTAGGTTAAAAAAATGTTTTAACCATGGATCCTCTTGAAAATTTTTCAATGATATCAGAAGATCATTTAAAAATCCCTCTCCATATAAAATCCATAACTTAACAGAAACTTCACAAGTATGTGAAAGTTAATTTGGAAAAGTCCTCTAAGTTAAACTATAGTAATGTTTTATAAAATAAGTGTTAAATACGCGGATAAACAAGTGTGTGTTCTCTCTCTAACACACACACACACACACACACACACACAAAATGGATACTAAATAAACTTGGGAAAATATTAATGGATGTTGTTCAATAAGCTACATCTTAATTTTCGATTACCCACTTTATGGTTATAGCGAATATTCATGTGCTCAGCAGTGTTATTCAAAGAGTACCATAGCCAGCCGCACAACAAAGAGGGCAGAACACGATAACGTGCGGGGGAAGTGAGCAATTATTACTGAAATATTTGCGTTCCCGCCTGCTGTGCACATGTAATGGTAAAGTAATTTTCCCCTTCCTACTGATACAGCTGCCGGACATCTTCGAGGAACCACATTCAACAGAGAACAGATATGCATGAAAAAATGTGAATTAATTCTATGGTCGAAAACTTAACTCCTCCTTTATATATATATATATATATATAGAGGAATGAAATTTTTAAAAAATGATTGCCCAACTAAGCTAATCAATTTGAAGCGTTTGATAATATCTGAGAAAGATAGACAAATATTGAATCAAGTTTGCTTCATCTGTTTTCTTCCATCAGATAATTAATGTAAATTTTCATAAAATCTAATTTTTTAGATATTATTCTCTTCATACTGAAACTTAAAGAAGTGCTCTGTCACCTATAACAAGTCTCGAAATTGATAAAACTAATGGATCCAACTAACGCCTTTGGAAATGCATTAACAGTAATTTTGAAACAGATGGATCGAATAACGTGTGAATAAGTTATTCGATATTAGTAATTATCCCCAAAGAAATTAAATTTTCGTAATAACACCAATTATAAACAAGATAAAAGAAATGCGCGCGCGCGCACACACACATCTATAGTAAAAAGGAAAAACAATACAGACACAGATTTATAAAATTAATTTATAACAAATAACTCTACATGATATAAAGATACTATTACCATCATTTTTCTTATCGTATTAGGCTCAATGATCTGCTGAATTCTAAACCTAATTTTGATTATTTTAGGACATTCCTATCTTTGTTTCATGTATTCTCAGGATAGAGCTGATTTATACTCTGCAAAGCATTATTCGTAAATTAAAACTATTATTCACAACATGACAGACTTCTATTCATATTCACACTTATGAAATGTTTTGATGAGCAGTTAATACAAAGTTTGAATAGTGTTATTATTCCACTGAATAAAGGGGAATATACACACACCTGATTTGTGTATTACAAAAATAGCATCGAATCACTGATATTAAATATTCGGCAATACCAAATATAATTGGCAAATACAAATCCGCATTCATAATCAATTTGAGACTATACACTTATCACCAACACATACATCCGATTGTTTTTAAGAGGGTACTATAAATACACGTGTATCCATACTGTCCTTTTCAAAGCACAACCAAAATAAATGTTCTAAGACAAATATTAAACTTCAGCAATTAACAATAATCAAATACATTTTGCTCACACACGAAACTGATGTGTTATAAGTTTGCAAATCTATTGCGTGTGTGTGAACTGTCAGTGAGATAAAAAAAAAAAAGAAGAAGCAAATAACAGTTTGAACCTACTTAATTTTCATACACGACTTCAACATAATTTGTCTCCATTTCAATACATTTATTTGAAATGGAGGAAATTTATTCCCATTGCGTAACAAATGTTTTTAAAGCCTTTGTAGTAAAACTCTTCAGGTTGTTTTCGAAATCATTTTCAGAAAGGATATGCTTGAAATGTAATTTCAACTTAAGAAATAAAAAATTCCGATGGAGTCAAGTATACGGCATGCAGGGAGGATGTTTTTCAACTTTAAATTCAATTTTATTGGGTTACATCTATAATAGCCCGTTTCTGTACAGAGCTATTATAGATGTAACCTATAATGAAAGTGAATCTAAGGTTCACTTTCAGTGCTAGTGATCAGATTAGCAAATTTCACTGATGAACTATGCCATTTACTGCTTTTTGGGAATCATTTGCGGATTTAAGCTTTCAACTTTGTGACTGGACATTGATGACAACTCCGTTGCAGCTGTTTTCGTGTTCTTCATGCCAAATGACATAAACAGTACCTTCAAGTGCTTCACCATGAAAACCATGTAGTAGGCGGTGAATTTCAATAGCACTCACAATTTTGTGAGTCAATAGTTCGATTGCTGCACGCTGTTTTACGTGCTACGACAAACTTGTAAAAGGCTCATCCATTGTGTACGTTATAACAAGAGAAATACACCTTCGATCGATCGTACAACACTAACCGTAGAGGGAGGAGTGATGGAACAGAACAAGACTAGAACACGTTTCAAGGCCACTCACACTCCAAGCAATGTGCGCAAACAGGAATTGGGTTCGGAAATCTTCTCGTAAAAAATAAATTAAATTAAAATAGATAAAAAATAATAAGCATATAATTAAAAAAAATAAAATACAAGCACAGCTCTCAGAAATTAATGGTATTTGAGACAGGGAGTTGGAATAATGGAGGAAGCAAGTGAGGCTATAAGGCCAAGACCAATGTATTGTCTGTCTGTTAATTGAGTATAGTCTCTTTCGGATGTGTGCTTGTCCTTTAGGATGAAAAACAATCTACCAATTCCATATGATACTGGCTAACTCATCTTCAGCTACTTCGATCAAATAGGAAGTTCGCCGCTTTGTGTGCGCGCACGAGCACGTATCGTAGGGGAGAGATTTTCTGCATTGATATAGATCTTAAGTTTTAGTGTATCGATACTCCACTAATATGATACGCAGTGTCTGTGAAATTTTTGGTGCTGATTTTTTGACACGTCTTCCAAAAAATCCTTAATCCCTCAGCTGGGGATCAGAATCAACCCCTTCGTTGAGAACCATTGATTTAAGCGCCTCATTTTGTCGCACTCAAAGATTTAGTCAATGATCAAACTAAATATTTCGCATTCCACAAACTGTAAAGGAGGATTATTATTTCGATGTCGTTATGAAGTACTTATTATTTATTTTCTCAGCTGCGCAATAACCAGTCTCACAATTTCACAGATGAAGTGCTTACCGAGCACCGAAAGAATTAGGAAAGATGTATCCGGCAACGAAACAATCGTATCCACAGCGCAAAAAACAAAGTTACAAATCTAAGTCTCCTTTACCAAGCTTACGGATACAAATACTCGTACATCCTGATCGTGGTAAGAAATCAGTAATCTAAAACAAAGTAATCCTATTCCCTTCAATAAAGCTTATTCTAGCTTGGTAGAGGATTGGATTACACGAGGCTCAACAGAAGGCTCGCAAGCAAAAGGACCAACAACTATGTAGGTCCATACTTTTATTATCGAACAGTAAAATCCAAATCGTTCAGCTTTAAGTCGACAATTTCATAAAAAATCATATTTTAATGAAATACTGAATATAAAATAACCTCCGCGAATAATGAATTCTCTCCTAAAAAAACAGTGAGGAAAAAAAAACAAAAGTATCGAATATGTATTTTTTTATTTCCGATTTTAATGTCACAGGTATGCTTTCAAAACGTTGCAGAATGATTTGTGTCTTCGTACTTAAAATCACTTAAAAATAAATGATTTTGGCGATTTTCAAATATTTGTTGTATTTCGATGTGTTAATATTAATGCTAATTAACACAATCCAATATAAGATAAATTGGAATACAGATATCTTAAATACAGCTGAATATATTTACAAATCCTTTTAATTTTATCTTTGATTATTTTAAAAATTATTGTAAGATACATCTAGCCAATAGTTGCCTCCATTAGGATTAGTAAATAATTCAGTAATGATTTAATCCACTTAGTTGATATTCACGTAGATTAAACTGTATATTCCTAGACATCAGAGAAGATTCATAGGATTAACGAAAGAAAATACGTGATATTTGTTTAGCGAAGCTAAACAAGTATCACGTATTTTCGTGATATTTTCTTTTTTTCTCCATTCCCCGAAGAACAGGCTGTAGGTTTCAATCATAACGTGAACTGTTTGCATATTTCTTTAAGGGATAGACGATTCTTGTTAACTAAGGCCTGAAGAAAGTTGAACGTCTGGAGAGCAGATTTTATACATCACTCCCAAACAAAGAGGTTACAGAACCTATTCCACACTAATTCTGTGTATTTTCTAACCCTTAGAAAACACACGTCATTAATCCACCCAAGATGTGTAGGTTAGATATATGAACGTTCGTGAATGCTATTCACAAAAGTATTGCGGTTTCGGAGTTACCTATTGCTTAATATCATTGTGCAGTTCACGTATCAAGTAAAATAAGTATCCTAATTATTATTATACAGAATTTTTTTTAAATAAAATATCCGAATGGAAGCGAAACCATTTGAGGTATAGACTCGATCATTTGACCAGCCGGACTGCATCTGAGGAACTTTTAAAGAACTTCCCCATTTGCAAGTCTAGGCTTGGAGATTCACAGTTGGTGTGTGTGTTGTTGAGTGGAAGTCCAGTAGAAACAATTAAGGCTATGAGGCTGGTTTATTGTCTCTCAACTGCATGGCCTATTTTTCTAAGAAGCCTTGCAAAAATCACTTTTCGGGTCTGATAGGTATTAAACCGAATAATTCACCTTCTAGTAAAAGCCTCTATGAAGACTCTTTGCATCTTACAAGGGATTCAAATTTGGTCATTTTAATTAAAGGGTATCGCTGATACTGACTGAGCTTCACGAAATACAGAATTACAGGAAGAAGTGCTCTAATTAATGGCTCTTTCGTTCTGGAATTTTAGATAATTAATACAGAAAGAGTTACGGTGAGATATGTAACAAGTGTAGCGTATATAAAGAAGGATTACCAACCCAAAATAGAGAATAATTCACATAAATAACATGCTACTTAATAAATGGAACAGAGGAGATTCCTTTTTTTCAGTAGCTGATAGAGATTTCCGAAAGCGTTAAACACGAGGCCGAATAAAAAAATAATATATATATATATATATATATATATATATATATAGTATATATTATAAATACATGCACTTATTAAAGTGTACAGAGTAAAGGAAATGATGAAGGGATATGATGAAGACAGTAAATGTAGTATTAGTGAAAGAAAGACAATTTTCTTTTAAAGTTTTTCTTTTCATTTAGCTTTTCTTTATTATAATTTAAAGTTTATAATAAAACAAGGCGAAAGTAATTTAAGAGTATTGAACGAAACTGCACAACAATCGTTCTACGTAAGTAGCTCTCACTGGTAATGGCATCATCTTAAGAGAACGTTACGAAATTTTGGAGGGCGCCAACATCAATCATACTGCCACGATTGTCTTCACAACATTAAAAAATAACTGGAAGAGTAAGAGCAATCTTAGTTTGCAATATAATTGGATACCATTTTAAATCACGTTAAAAGCGAACTTAACTATTAATATCCATGTTTTGTGATCAAACGATATCGCATGATGTTTAACTAAGATAAGGCTCAGGAGATGGTGTCTCGGTCTACTATGCGCAGTGGTGTTCATTCGAAAGTTGGCAGCGAAAAAACTGAATCACTCACTGAATCATGTTGCGGAACTGCCACTCAAACTTCCAACACGATTTATAGATAAGCTTAGGTTCAGAGTTCTAATTCCTAGTGATGACAGCTATTCTCCTCTGGCCAAAGAATGTTTTCTACAGATGTTGGGGATGTATAAACTCCAGAATGAAATATAGGCTTAAACGTAGGTTTCTGTGGTTAAGCAATTTTGTAGGAAGTTTTCGATATTGAGACCACATTGTAATATAAATATGGAGTTTATTAAAAATAAATAATACAAAAACCCTATAAGTTTCGTGCATCTTAAACCTATGCCTGATGATTTACATCATCAGGCATAGGTTTAAGTAGGCATATATAAGTTTTACCAACAAAAACCTATTAACAATTAATTACACATATTAGATGTTTTTGATAATTTCACAACTGTTAAATATAATTGATAAACCAGAATACAAAATCAGAAAACAGATTTTGTATTCTGGTTTATTAGTTATATTTAACAATTGTAAAGTTATCAAAAACATTTAATGTGTAATTAATTGTTAATAAGCTTTTGTTGTGTAAAACTTATGTACCACTACCCCTGATGATGTAAGTCTTACGACGCACGAAACTTGTGGGTTTTTTTAATTACTTATTTTTAATAAACTCCTTACTTAGTGGTCTCAATATCGAAAACTTCCTACTTAAATATAGGTTTAGCTGGGTTTTTTTCGAAAGCCAACATATAGCACAGTTTATATTGGCTTAAAGATGTTGCTGATGTTTACTGAGAAGGTTATCTGCTTTCCTACTATGTTCTAATGAACCCGAGTATCTGTTTACCCTCACAAAAATCCTTGTTGGTAAAGAAAGAAAGAGAAGGACCTTTCATTTGTAATTTGTCGTTTCATTACCAAAATATAAGTAGCTTGATTTAAGAAATAACTATGTTCATTTAAAGCTAATAATTTGATCGAGTTTTTTTTTACATTAGCCTTTGTGATTTCGAGTCCATTGTTCCCACATAATAATAAAGGGTTTTATTATTTTGTGAGAACAAAAACATGAATACCGGCTGTATTTATCTGACGCAAAATACTGACAAAAGTGCAATATACGATGGTCACTTTTTTCCCGCTATAAGAATATACACAGGAAGACCCGCCGGTGTTTCAAGCTTGTTACTAACTCATTACGAAACACGAGAAAGATTAGGCTTTCAAATTAAACTAATAAAAATAAATAATTTATGATAACATGTATAGAATGCTATTTGAGTCTATAATT
This sequence comes from Typopeltis vanoorti, assembly GCF_054136105.1. NCBI lineage: Eukaryota > Metazoa > Arthropoda > Arachnida > Uropygi > Thelyphonidae > Typopeltis > Typopeltis vanoorti. Next base: position 140,105,238 of record NC_143558.1, on the reverse strand, counting down.
GAAACACTGATATCCAGTTTGAATTTTTCATTAAAACATAATTATCGGAATTGTGGCTGATGCAAACAAAACTATGAGGCTGCTACTATGGCCAATTTATCTGGATGAATTAAAATAAAATCAACCATAATAACCAATAAAAGTAGCAGTATTAGTTGTTTTTCTTAGAGTTTATTTTGTTATAGGTTTCTTGAAAGCTGTTTTGGAAAACTATGATTATATATCACGCAAATGTTTTTACAAGGTGCAGGATGAGGATGTTCAGAGAACCGTACAGCGAGTATGCAAGGATAGATACAGAAAGAATAGCTATAATACGTAATTTCAGCAAGGCACACTTCATTTCGCGCCTCACTACTCATTCAAATTTCCGGAATGTGAACCACTAGGAAACTACTTCGCTTCCCGATTTTGCAATCTACTTTTTTTTTTTTCCAGTGTGTTTTCTGAAGAGTGGAATGTTGCTCCAGAAATTTCTCCTCACGATAAAATCGAACAGAAAACAGTGTCATTAAAGATATACTTCACATGTTCTATTAGGTTGTGTAGACACATCTGAAAAGGCATTAAGAGCAAAATTTAAAGAGAAAAAAGCAGTTTTCGAACAAATAAAAGCATTACTAAAGAAACAGACAAAAATTAAATGCAAAATATCTTTCGAAAATTCTAGAAACAAACTTCATTTGTACAGAATACTAAAAACCGTGCATTTCTGATAACCTTGCTTCACGGATATATCAAGATTCGATGTTAATTTAGAGCAATCTCAATTTTTATTTGAAACATTTAAAAAAAAATCACACACATACACAAACTGCTTGGAAAGACGTCAACGGACACCATAGTGTGAGGGACAAACAGCCATGTCGCCCATCTTAATATTATGTAGGACCTCGTTTCGCTGCGATAGACTGCAGCAATCCTACGGGGCATACTTTCCAAAAGTGTACGATAGCGATCAATGGGGATTTGGACCATTCTTCTGTAGAAATGTAATGAGGTCCTGGACTGTTGTGGAGCGGACGTCCTTTGACCAGTTCATCGCACACAGATGTTCAGTAGGGCTCAGTGGAGGTCAGTCAAGTCTGATGTTCATGTCCACAAGAAATGCAGTTACAGCAGCAGCCTTATGACAAGGTGCATTGTCTTGCTGAAAGAGACAATGGTCAAAAAATTATAAAAATCAAGTGCATATTAAATTAAATCCAGCAATTATTTCAAAGCCGAATACAGAAACTATAAAAGTTTCGTATGAAATTTGACCAGAGAGCTTACGGGAATACACTCGTCGGCATTTTTACGAGTTGCCCTAGCTGGACCTTATAGGAGCTCTGTGGTCAAATGTCATATGGAACTTTTATAGTTTCTGTATTCGGCTTTGAAATAATGCTGAATTTAATATCCACTTGATTTTTTACAATTTTTGCATAGCCGAACTGAAGCCTTCTGGCTCTTTATTTTAGTAAATAGAGACAATTGTCAGTTCCGTAGAAACGTCACAAAACAGGAATCGTTGCATTGTCCAGAAACCTCTCAGGAGTTCAATGTTCGTGGCATCCCAGAGATCCGAAGCCAAAACCAAGAAAAACAGGACCATACCATCACCCGGCACCTCCGAATTTCACAGAGCATTTGCAGGTTATAACAGATTACAGAAATGTATGACTGCTCCAGGGGAGGGACTTACATAGAAGGTTTAACATGCATGTCGAATTTCGTGACTGTGATTATAGGAACTGTTTGTACAACAAAACATTTTGAAGGGCCTTTGTGTTTTCGGACTGTTTTATTGATAAAACGACTAGAAATAATTTCTCTCAAACTTATGGAATTCAATAAGATTATACATTTTTATGCGAATTTTACCCACGAGAGGAAATAAAATCTAATGCGCATTCAATATGTCGGGTGATACGGGTTAGATAATCCAGTTCATCTGCTCTGGAGACTAAACATGCACATTTTCAAGTCGTTTCAGACTTCTAATAAGCAGGGTAGAGGCTTAACAGCAGATGAAGAAAGTCAACATTTAAGTTTCTAATTTTAATCTAATTTTTCAGTTTCTCCAGACCATATAGCCTAGTAGGATTCCAACCACAGTCAGTTTGCTGACTGGAGAGGGATATTATGCACTCTGCCAACCAGGATAGCAGCGGATCTCTTTTTATGATTTCAATTGACGATTTTAGTAGCCATATTAAGCAAAACAGTGTTATACTACCTTTGTGTATAACACTGTTTATATGCACACAAAAGAAATTATTTCGAATAATTAAAAGGTACGTTTCACAACAGTATTCCTGATATCAATCATTATCGCAACAATTGAAGCTCGCCACTTTAGCACAAAATTACACTACTCAAAACAAAATTAGACGATTTTGTTTTGACTACTTTAAATTATTCAAGTTATTAGGGAAAAAGGAATACAAACAGTTACTTGAAATTTGCCAATAAAAAAAAAATTATAAGCAACAAAATCTTTCATCGGGCACTTTTGAACGACGAAAATTACTGCAATGCACCCATTTGACGAAATCGATATTAAACCTGTCAACTCTTAATTTGTCTAGATACACTACAGTTTTAAATTCTAAATTATCGATATTTTTGTTTACGCGAGAACTCATGATATCGGTGACATATTCTAATTAATCAAAATACTACTGAATGGTGGTACTTTGTGTGTTTGCACGCGCATGTCTTTGTAGTGAAAAATGAAACTGGCAAACCAGTTTCGTTTTTCATTGTTTTTCTAGTATGGCTTCTGCCTCTCGAAAGTCTCTTGCCTCTAGCTGGACCGTTATCACAGCGGTTGGAACAGATACAGGTCGTTAAAAAAAAAGAAGTAACATTTATACTATAAAAATATGCAGCATAGTTTTATAATTTTCATTCATAGTCTAAACGCGAATTTTAATATCGTAATACTTTCGATACTTTGATCTAGATGTTTCTGCCATGGCACAACAAATTGTAGTGCAGCCTTATGTAATATTATGTACGTGTACATAATACTAATGAAATAATATTACGTACATAATATAGTATTACTGCAAGAATACGCTCACATCCTCAATATCTGAACTTTAATTGTAACATATTATCTGCGTGATAGTCTTTCTTGTTACTGATTATTTTACAAAATTACCTAATATATGCTTATCAATAATATATGTGTATCAATATTAGAAGCAATATGCAAACTGCAGATACTATGTTAACATTATTGCACTATCTTATATGATATAACCACAACTAATCGTTATTAAATATCAATACTTTTTTTTTTTTTTGGAAATATAGTCCAGCTTTTCAAAATGAATAACGTATAACTCTTGAGAATAACGAATATTTTGAAGTTCTTCAAATACAGAAAGAAAAATATATTTTGAGACTCATACCATCTTTTTTAGATGCATTTCGCAGAATGTGTAAGCACTTATGTAGCTTCGTCTTATCAGCAAGCACGTCGATACGAATCTAGACTTTTTTTTTTTTTTGTTACAATTTACTGTTTATAATTCTTAGAATTTGTCGAGCGGTTAAAATTTTTGTTTCCATAAAAATCTCGACAGCCAAACAAGGAGAGAAAACGTTCAAAATTCCTCTCGGGCTCTATATGGAATTTATATAAATTTGGGATTTAGAACAAAACGAAGAATACATCGATCGGGTTAAATTTTAGTCGAATGAATCGGGATCATTTTCATTGGCAAAATCGAACTGATATTAATAATAAAGCAATGACTAGATGGAAAAATTAACGAAGTTTAGTGTTTTGAATCTTTTAAAATTTGGACTCAGCTAGACTATTTGTAATAGCAAATAAGACAATTTTATTTTAACCAAGACAACGAATCGTTGTTACTAGATTTTGACACATTCTTTGAATTTTAAGTATCACAATTCAGAAGTTCTTTAAATAACTCGAACACGTCGTGGATGTCATGATAGTTCTCGAGAGAACAAAATGATGTCAATACAACCCAAAATTCAAATCTGAATAAGCTGTATGCGAATTGTTTATTATTAGTTTTTTTTTTTTTAAATGTGCGAGGTAATGCACAGTAATTTTCGTTACTAAGCTAATCGCAAACTGCTTCATAATTTTTTTTCTTGTAAGATTTCTTAGATAAGTTATTTGTTTTCTATAATTTCATGTTCACTGGCAAAATTATCTGAAATGATGTTTTTTTTTTGTTTTTTGTTTTGCTGTAACTGAACTATTTTAATATACTCAGGAAGAAAAGACTGTTACCGTACGTACCAGATTTTCCAAAATACTGTTTATAGAAAATGCTATCAGTACATGTTCTATAAAATTCTACAGAATTTTCTATAAAAATGCCATTACGAAACGCAGTATTTTGGTGTTTAATGAAGAATAATTTTCCCTTCTTAAATAAGATGTAATTTCTAAGTGTGTGTATTATATATATATATATATATATATATATACATATATATATAGCCCAGTGAAACAAGGAAGATAACACAATCTAATCAATAAACGTTGAGGCCGTTGCCTGACCTACTTAGCGAAAGATCCTGGTTACTTTTTAGGTTTTTTCCTTGGCTAATGATGTTCCATATTGGATATTTAGCTAAAGTTTAATAGCTGCTGCATGCAGCAACACGAAATTTCTTGGCGAGTACTGTTGGCATTTCATCAACATTTTCTGCACAGTATTCTCAGAATAGTTAACCTGAAGAACATATGATACGTTGCTGCAATATTGATACCTAGTTACTAATAGCTTACTGCCTGAATGACAATTATTGAATATCATGGAATATTACTAACTACAATGTTTGGGCATTTAATCCAAAGGTTCATTATTAGAATTTTAAATCCCACGGCTTTGGGAAGGAGGTAGTTGATATTTTGAATCATGACATTTCATATGGATTTTGTTTGGAAGAAACGAGAAAGTGGCATTTTTATTTAAGTTTTAAGAATGATTTCAGATCTAGAATGAAGCAAAAGCATTTATCTTCATGATTATAGCGGATTGGGTCGGAGCATATTTCTTAGTGCAAAGAAATAAGAAATGAAATAAAACTCACTTTGGAAAGGAGTGAATACACTTGAATGTGTCGCGGAAAACATTATGACGATTAGATCAAGCTTTTTATATGCGTCTCGAACCTATGAACAAAAAATTATCATGAGAATATAATTGGTTTTCTGTAAGAACTTATATTTCTGACAAGAAGGAACAATAAAATACATTCTTCCCTTAAAGGGGATAGTAATGAACTTAATAATTATTCACAAGACATACATATTTTTCTTAGTAGTTTCAATCATGATCAGAGAACGTTTTTTTGCTATAACTTCCAGGTCTGGAGCAAAGGAAGTAATGAAAACTAATAAAAAAAGAATGATAGATGAGTTAATCATCGTTAAGTGAGAAAGAGTTAAAAGTAGGAAAATCAATAAAAGTCAGCCATTAATACTTTTAATTCTAATCGGAAAAGCATTTCCTCTTGGATAACCTGATCTATTAAGGCAGTATTATTACTGATTTTTTTTTTTAAATCACAGGTTTAAGCCAGTGGGTTTAAAGCTTGGGATGCTCCAAAACAAAAAATAACCCTACTATTTTATATTGATCCATTAAATTAAAATGTCGTTATTGTAGAAAACTGACTACAAAACTATAGTAAGCAAGCATGGGCAGAATGAGTTACCTATTCTAGACAGATAGCAAATGCAATCAAATATTTTGGAATTAGTTTAGTAAACAAGGCTTAATTTTTAATGGTTTCTTTGAATTATTGTCGAAGCAATTAAGACTTCGGGGTCAGTGTATTATACTATTTAATTACGTGGCTTTTGCTGTCTGGTGTGTGCCTGTTTTGCATAATAAAAACCCAATTTATATGAGGAAACCATACCAACTCCGCCAACTTCTCGTTTGTTGAAAAACCATTAATGAATTCAAATCCGCTTTCCATAGGTCATTTGTCGTTATTGACTTATACATGACAATCGCATGTTCTCAACGTAGTGCGCCACTGTGTCTGCAGGAGGAAAACACGAGCTGGAACATAAAATCTCTGCAACTGGCTAACTCAGCTTCAGTTGGACAGGAAAGACGAGGGGTAATCATTACTACTTTGGCGTCGCTCATAGATATTTACATTTTTTTTCTGCAAGCATTAATTATTACTCATAAATTGTTGGGTGTTAACGAGGTTATTAACATCTGCGTATCAGACATGTTACAGATCTTAACAGCTATCGATACTAGAGAGAATGATAATCCTTTCGAGTTAGTGCAGCTTGGTTTAGATGGAATCATGTCTGAAGCAATTGAGACTATGAAGCCAGTATATCTTTCAATTGCGCGTGTTCTTTTGCTAGTATGCCTGTTTTGCACTGAGAGAAAATAATCCATCCTCCGTATGAAGCTGGATAATTCATCTTCATTTGGAAAATCCTAACAGAAATTCCTCTCGTTTTAACAATGATTTGGTATAGACTCTTTCCAGCCGAATGGAAAATGTTGCTTCATCCTAGAACATACCCTTTTAATACAAGTTCATGTTCAGCAAGTAAATCAACAGAATAGACACGAAACAGTTTTATAATTTGCTAAACTGCTTAAGTTTCAAACTCTACTAGCTTTTCCCTGAAACAGTAAACTGTAGATATAAGAAATCACACTTATTCATATTATATATAAATTCCCTAAATGATCCAAATAAATTTGGTCCATATTTCCAAAACAAGATAAATAACAATTATCAAATTCAGGTGATGGAAAGGAAATTCTCAGTTAGTTGAGCGAGCCTTAAGCCTTCCGTACCGTTTCAAGATCAAGTGCATACCGTCTTTTACTTATAACTATTCACATTTAGACTGACTATTCGATATACATTTTAAGTCATCTAAAATTATGCCAAATCACAAAATAAAACTGGACAATTCTTCTTTGATATGTCGAAATATAAATACATTTTTTTTTTAATTTTGATGTTCTAAACCAGGGGTCGGCAGCCTTTACAGACTCGCGAGCCACATTCAACTTTTATTTTTAATAATCGGACGGCAAGCGTTTAATTAAGAGAAAATAGTGAGTGAAAAAATACTTAAGTTATCAATTTTTATTAAATCAATCTTAAAAAACAGAAATATTTAAAGTTTTGAAATTACGGATAAAGTACAACATTCTCGTAATGACGTCTGATATTATATTCTTTTATAACAAATAAGACAAAGGGGCTTATCCCATTTTCAATAAAGAAGTACGTGCTGTTCCATTCATCATTAAACCTTCATCTGCAGATGAAGGTTTAAAGAATATTACGTTTTCTTGAACCCATTTTTGATATTATTTTTAAGAAATATATATCCTCTGAAAACAATAGTTGATGTTATTGAATTATATTAAAAGACGGATCAGGGAACGCGACTGCAAAAGTGTGCCAAAATCTCGGTTTTCATTGGATGAAGTCGTTGACTCACACGGTTGACTAGCGCCAATTTGCATGGCGATATCACGAAGTCTAGGTATAAAACTATTTTTAATTTATTATTCATATTATGAAATGTATTATTTAAATAATTCAGAATACGGGCCACGTGCCATGCAAGTATGGTCAACATTTTATGGGCAGCCAAAAATGCACGTTTGGGCCGCATGCGGCCCGTGGGCCACCGGTTGCCGACCCCTGTTCTAAACAAACTTTTGTGTTTGAAGAAATCATACTTTCAATGTGAGCGTAACTTATTTTATTCAAACTGTATATGCGATCGATCACTGGTCTGAATGGCCGATTATCCAGAGTATCACTTCTCCAACTAACAGGTTGTCGTGGGTTCGAATTCCACCGTAGACTTTGATGCTTTGTGAATGACTTTTGTTGGAAGAAGAATTTCATGGTTTATTTTGAAGTCACTACCCTGATTACTGGAATACTCAAGTGGCTTCTGTTGCTGTTGGGAATTACGGCCAAAGCAACAAATGCTATGAGATCAGTGTGCTAATTGAGTTCTTGTTGGTTGGTATGTTTTGTGGGATGTAAAACATGCGAGCTTCCTGAAAGGGAAAACCATTCTACCTCCTTGTGAGACTCAAGTAGCTGCAGGTTCCCAATAAGTACCATGTTTGGTTTCTAGAGGAGGATTTCCCATTTATCTAATCCTTAGTCCCGCTCCTCCAGGACTCATTATTCACATTAAAAAAAAATATATTTATGCCACATCATAACTGATTGGATCATATTGTACTATCTGATTTGGTGAGGGTCGAGGATTTATATTACTATTACACGAAAATACTCAATAAGTTGTAAACATTACAGGAACATTCGAATGTTTTAAAAATAGTTTGTTTTCACAAAACTTCAGGAAATCTTTGGTCGTGGTTACAGATGAATTTTCTTGTTAGACTTCATAACTAAATATTGAGAAATTAATGTAGGTATTCCGCCCATCTTTCACCATAACAGCAGTCACTTCTTGTAGCGAATTAGAACTTGTTCTTCTCACCAGAAACTAAGGATATACAGAAGTGCTTTCTGTAAGGTTTAATTGAGGTTTGTTTTGGATTGTGTAATTTCTGCAACCCATCAAATCCTACTGACACAGTTCGTGCAGTACTGCATTATGATATTTAAATGAGATGTTACCATAGATCTACTGCAGCAAACAATAAAGAATTGTTCAGATTATACAGGCCTGCAAAATGCATGAAAAGTTGTCTGGAAATTATTAACTGTTTCTGATTTATTTTTGACCGCTGATTTCAAATATCTCTTCCATTTTTCTCTATCACGTAAGGATTTTTCACAAAATGGATCTCACTATTACAGTAAAATAGCTTTAAAACCATTATATTAAGTAAAATAACAGTATCTAAAATTTTCCGTAAATATTTTTGGAATGAAAGTATTGGAAAAAAAAATTTAATTAAAGTAATTAAAGATTAATCTTTAGTACATACTTTATATTTCGTTGTGGTGTCTTTCTTTTTCCTTCAAAGCTTCTTTCTGAACGTTTTCTGTGAAATTCTTTTCCCGAGTCGTCTCTATGGAACATCCAGCAATAGTCCGACATCATGTTGACATTCAACCTGCTCTGATACCTTCTTTCCATCGCCTTGACGTCTTGGTGGAATCGCTCTCCTTTCTCTTCTCTGACATTTCCAAGATTCTCAGGAAAGCAATCTAAATGAGAGTAGAGAAAGTGCACTTCTAAGCTTATGGAGCAGCTCAAATCTTTGAAGTTTTGTAGCATATCTTCCACAATCATTTTATAGTTGGAGTCCTTATGATTTCCTAGAAATTTGTTCACCACCTCTTTCAAAGCTTTTCACGCTTCTTTTTCAACAGCTGCCATGTTTTCTTCAAACAGTTTATCCTTCATAAGTTTCCTGATGTCTGGACAGATAAAAATACTTCTTTTAATTTTGCTGCAGATAATCCCTTAAATTTTGCCCAGATGTATTTAAAACACTGTTTTTAAATTTCTTTCGACAAAGCCTTGACAAATTGCTTCATCAATCCCAGCTTCGTGAAGCAGGGATTGATGAAGCGGGGATTTTTTCCAGAGCAACCAAAGTTTCGTGTAACACATTTTAATTCCAGGTTCTAATGCGACTCTTTCTGGCCATTTCGTCTTGATCCAATGTTGCTCTCGATCTCCGCTTCCCACTCGCACAAAAAGCACGGGGCTCAAAATCTTTTTGTCTCAAAATCATAGATATGGCTTTAAGATCACCGTAAACTGTCCATCCATGATCATTGTACTCAAGTTTGCTGAGAATGAAGACTAAATTTTCGTATCGTTCTTTCAAATGCACGGAATGTGCTAGCGCAAACACATTAAATTAAATCTTCACACTAATTTAAAAATATGCCAACTTTCAGAAATATGATAACTTTAGTAGTCACAACGACTAAAGTTCAAGTAAAGAATCACACAAGAAAATGTGTCTGTGACAACAGGAAAGTCATCCGTTATCTCGGTGAATCAGATTCAAAGTTGCCACCTGCACTTTTATCTGTATTCCTCCCCCCCCCCCCCTTAAGAATGAGATGTTTCATGGAAATTTCCTTATTTACCATAAAAAGGCATTTCAAAAAAGCACTTATACAACTAATTTAATTAGTTGTAAATAAAGTAGAATGAAAATAAATATCAATGCGCTGAATTTAAATCAAATACTACTAATAAAACCGATAAAATTAGAAATTAGGTAAAATTGGTAGGCGATGGAATTTTTTTACTATTTTTTTCTGAACTCAGCACCTAAAATCTATAAGAATCAATTATTATTTCTCAGACAACTTTTACATCCAGTGTACTTCGATATGATTTAAGAAGTGTATATAATGATACCGAACTCGATATATCGCAGCTTTACAACGGTGTTTTTTGTGCAGCATGGCGAGTTTTTCACCACAAACAAGGCATGAATTCATGCATATTTTTATGGAGATGTTCGGCTTTGCTATCAGTTTTTGCGGTTTGCTTGACTGGTTAGTTTTCGCCATCACATTTCCATCTTTTAATGACATCATTCCTAGTGGATGTTCTGACTGCAGTGTGCCACTAAATAAACTAAACTGTATAAACTGATCAATGACTAATGACATCCCTATGATAACTTCTCTAGAAGTTTGAACTATCCTACTTTAGAATGCATCCCCCTTGTTTTTATACCTTGCTGTGTGACATGTTGTTTGTCATTGGTAATGTGTGGTTACACCCAATTATTTCTTTATCTCTTGATCTGGAAAAAGTGGGGATATCGCCATAATTTTTTTTGCAACAACATAAAACTCGTTTCATTGAGAGAATCGCGTCCGGAACGTCTGTACCTTTCATTAATTCTGCTTTTTATATAAAAGTCGAACAAAGAATACTTCCCTGAATCGTACTGCTAATTTCGAGATTTAAATCCCAGAACTCCATTTTAAACTTCACACATCTTTCAAAAACTAAACTATATAAAAATATGTATCAGCCATTCTGTCAGTGAACATATTAAAATAAAACATTATTCCCTTTTTTCTGATTATTTAATATATTAGTTTTATTATAAATTAGTCGTATTTAATGAAAGTTTAATTAGCGAATGAAAGCATTTATTTTGTAGCCTTTAGGGTTGATTTAGAAAAAGGATTACGCCATATATATAATGCTTAAACTTTTTCGTTATTATTGCATGCATGACCATTATTATTACAGTGATTAATTTTTGGAATCTGCATGTTATTTAAGTAACGAGAGGGGAATGTCACTTGCTTGTAATATACCTTATTTCTTCGTTAAACCGATGTGAAATGTTTATTTGATATCTGACCAACGATTTCGACTAAAATGTCCTAATACCCAATTGTAAAACTATCAAAGATAAAGATGTGAAAACTTGAAAAACACATTTGGGAAATGAGTTTTGAATCTAGAAGGAACAAGAAAAAAAATTTATCTTTTTCCTGCATAACGTGACCATTTAAGTCTCTTTCCTCCCTAAAGTCTCGCACGTTTTCAGAAAATCAGTACCTTGCACCATTATGTAAACTCAAGAGCACTAGTTAATTTATGTTGGAGGAATCAAATACATTTTTGTACCAACTAAAGATGAAACTAAAGTTTTAACATGTGATATTTAAAGGGTGGATTAAGAGTTTATCTACATTTTGCCATACATTGCTTACGGTATATACTACTGTTATAGCCGGAAGGCGTGTCTCTTTCGCCTTTCATTTTAAATGTTTGAAATGAAAGGAGTTTTTCATTGTAAATATATATTTTAGCTTATGCTATGTAAATAGTCGTTCCGAGCCTACTAATTATGTAATTGGAGAATTTTAGTTAGTTGCCTTATTATATTTTATCAAACCCCAGCATTATTCATTATCCACGAATGCAGCGGTGGTTCGATACTTCAATGTCTTTCCGAATTTGGGGATAATAGTAATTTCTATTTTGGGAAAACCTGCATTACTTCCAACTATTGTTTTAAGCGAGGTACTTTGTCAGTTTTTATAGATTTCTGTAATGTGTTCATTCTGATTTTTTTATACTATTCTCTAACTGCTGACCTCGTTAGCTGACTATTCTATCCGTTCTCCGACCAACAATTCAGAGTTCGAATCCCTCCGCGAATGCTTGTCAACGTTTTTAGTTGAGATGAATTTCATCGTCCTGTGCAACACATTCGCCATGCTTACCGGAAGCCTGAAGTGGCTTGAAAAAAGTTCCCTGTTTAATATCTAGAGCAGGGTTTCCGGATTACCAAAACCTTTAGATATCCACAGTACTAATGTTAACGACCTTTCGTGGGTAAGATTCATATAAAGCCTTTAAATCAATCTAGAAATATCTAGCTGATTACACTGATATTTCTCTCTGATTTTATTATACTGACTGTTCCTTAATACAAATCTAATTTAGATATAATTACAAAGAAACTAACATTATCTAAAACTAGGGTTAAATACAAGTCAGCTTTGTAGCCATTTATTTTTCATGTAAATATAATAAACATACAGTTTAGTAACATGAGGTTATGTAATTGCTGGCTTGGTTGGCAGAGCACACAGCGCTACGCTTCTGCTATTCGTGTCTTGGGGTTTGATTCCCACATGCTTGTAAATACTTTTAGGTGTCTGATGAATATTACGACTTTGTTTTGCTGGAAGCCCTAACCAAATACAGATCCTAATACGATTACATTTTCAGATACCTTTCGTAGGTGAGATTCACATTAAAAATTCTCGCAAATGAATTTTTAACTTGATAACACACGAACTTGCATAATAATTTATAATAATTTTTATTATTAAATAAGAATTAATATATAAAAAAAATAAAATAATTTTAATACATTAAACTATCGTATTTGACAATACATCCTTTCAAAAAATTATATTTTAGAATTAAATTCTTAGCATTTTCCTCAGAGACATAACGCGACTATCGGGAATAATCTGGCATTTATGGTGGGGCATATAAATAATTGTATCTGAAGTTAAAAAGCAAGGGTATATGTAATAAAGAATTTCCTCTCTACGTACAGAGATCCGGAAATCCTTAAAGGAAGATATATTTACTACATAGTGCTCTACACACGCTAGGATTATATTAGGGGTACATTATTTTCAAATGTTAAAGGTAAGAAATCAATCTTTTACAAGTTTTTGATAAGTTTCTTTTTCTTGCAGGATATTTTTATGTATATTATCAAGTGATTGAGATGGGTATATTCCCCAAATATATCTTCTAAATCATATGAATATGATCGCATTATATTGAACTCCGAGTTTTTTTTGTGTGTGTGTGTGTGTGTGTGTGTGTGTGTGTGTGTGTGTGTGTGTGTGTGTGTGTGTGTGTAAAGATATTACACAGTGTATTATTAAAAAATAGGGACACGAAAACTCAAAGAAATTAGAAATGAAGAGAAAGTCTGATAACGAAAACAGAGCTGAGCGGTTAAAATGCTGAAGGAAGGAAAGAAAGACTTAAAATAGGAGGGGCACAAAAATCGAGTGGATGCAACACGAAGCGAAATCAAACAATACTCATGAATACAAGAGACAAAAATGAGGGCTAATAAGTGAATTCATAGATGAGAAGAAACAGTTCGGTTTTGGTTTGGGTTCAAAAGTGAATATTTTTTCCTCAAGGTGTTCTAGAAACAAATTTGCTAGGTTTGGTGATAAAGGAGATCCCATTGCTGTTCCTTCCTCTTGCCTGTAAATTTGACCTTTCCAGGTGAAGTAACCTGATGCAATAACAAACTTGAACAATTCAACTATATCAGACGGAAATTTTTGAGTTAGTAATTCTATTGTTTCTTTATGGGGAATGTTAGTGAAGAGGGAGACTGTCGAAGCTGATTAACAAGTCAGTTTTTGATAGTTGAATGTCTTTAATTTTCAAGTTTGTTATTGCATCAGGTTACTTCACCTGGAAAGGTCAAATTTACAAGCAAGAGGAAGGAACAGCAATGGGATCTCCTTTATCACCAAACCTAGCAAATTTGTTTCTAGAACACCTTGAGGAAAAAATATTCACTTTTGAACCCAAACCAAAAATTTGGCTAAGATATGTCGATGACGTATTTGCAGTATGGAATCATCCCGAACCTGAATTACAACCGTTTCTAGATAAAATTAACCTTCTTCATCATCGCCTCAACTTTACGTTAGAAAAAGAATCTCCACAGGGTATCTCTTTTTTTGGATTTACACATCAAAAGGAAAGAAGACGGTTCCATCGCCACTTCCGTCTTTCGCAAGCCTACATTCTCAGGTCGCTACATTCACAATTCTTCTGCTCATCATCCATCTCAGAAATCTGGCATTATTAAATCACTAGTTTCCAGAGCACACAAATTCTGCTCCTCTGAAGAATCTTTAAACCAGGAATTAGAAGTTATCAAAAATACAGCCATCCTAAATGGATATAATCCCAAAACAACTCAAAAAATCATCAGTCACTTCTGCATACATCAAACCAGACAGGAAGAAGTGCATAGAATTCCCATACCTTACGTTAAAGGCATCTCAGAACGTCTTTCTAAAATTATGAAGAAATACAATTTTGCCACTACTTACAAACCTATCAACCAAATTTACAACTTATTACCTTCTCCTAAGGACAAATTCTCACCCTTGATGTTACCTGGTGTTTATGAGATTCCATGCTCATGCAAATTATCTTACTTTGGACAGACAGGTAGGTCTGTTCAGAAACGCATCTCGGAACATCAAGACCACATTCGTCTTCTTAAACCGCAGAAACCTGGCCTCTCTCAACACGGAATTGAAAATCCAAACCATAGGATCCATTGGGAAAAGGCTAAACTTTTACATAGATCTATATTTAAACATGAACGTTTATACAAAGAAAGTTCTGAAGCCCTACTACACAGACCAAACCTAAACCGCAACGACGTTCTTACTATTCCTAAAGTATGGGAAATTATCATACAAAACTGTGTTAAATAATTAACGTTTTTTTTTTTTTTTTGTACTACTTTAGTACGTTATGCACGTTTTCATGAGATTCTATTGTAATCATGCCCCCTAACTGTATGTTATCCCTAATTTTTGTTTAAATACTATACTGATGATGTCCTAAGATACTTAGGATGAAATATTTACAATTAAATAATTTTCACTGTGGTTTATACGTGTTTCTTCTAATTAAAAATCAGATGTACTCAAGGCATTATGTCTCCACTGTTATTAATAATCTATATCACTTTATAAAGGCTTGACATTTTATACTGGCAACGGTATCAAAATCAGAAATATTAAATTCAGTTCTTTTTCTTCACAAATTTGTCATGAGAACTATAAAATAGGCAGGAATAACCTAGAGAATAAGTAAAACGCTTCAGCTATTTAGCCACAATTTTTAACAAAGATGGCAAATTAAAGATGGATATAGATAACAGAATACATAATGCTGATATAGTGGATAGCCAGTTGAATCAAATTAAGGGCAAGAGAGGAATTAATCCAAACCCAACTATTCCACAAGACTGTGTAATAGTTTTAACGTATGGATCCGAAATTAATGTTAGTAATAAAATATATGTTATCGATGACTTACGACTGCAGGAATAAATAAAAAAAAAAACGTTTTAGGGAAAATTAGGGGAGTGAACAGATGATAATGCTTAATCATATTAATAATGAAGACATCAAGAAAGGAATATGCTATTATAAGCATTCACGAATGTGTGATCAGAGAAGGTGTTTGGATACCAAGATGGTAAGAAAAAAGATCCAGACGAAAATATAACTGAAAATTAATTTTCAGCTATCTACTGTTAATAATTTGGAATAAAATAACTAGTAAGCTAAATTATGCAATGCTTTCGTAGTATCCTATAAAAAATTATGTGTAGACATCAAAAATGATAATACAAGAGATCAAGACTATTACAAGTCGTGTATTTATCAAAAAAGTACTCTAAGTATCCTTTATGTATGCATGTGAAATCGCTCTCCATTATTAAATGCACAAGCGCATCCAATGTCAAAATCCATGAAAATGGAGTCGTGTCACCTTCGAGATATTGCAACATCTCATCAACATTGAGCTGCTCAAGATTTTGGCTATAGCAATAACGAGCTTGGGAGATTATATTGTGGTATCAGATATTAAATTTTTTTTAAATGTTGCTTTTAGTTTTAAAGAATGTGGAATACAGTTCATATGACTATCTCAAAAATGCGAGCAAAGTACTGAGAAGACAAGAACTCTGAGCAGTTTAGAAGAGACTACTTTATCGACATTAATTTTTGCATTTTTTATAATAAATTGGTTTTGTTGTTAAGACGCTCAAATTTCAGAGGAAAGTTTATATTCTCAACAATGAAGGCGATATGCTTAGCGAAGTACTAAGCAAGTAATGGGAGACATCCAATCAAAATTTGAAACATTTTAAATCTGATGAATACTCGTGCAGGATAAAAGTGAGGGACATAATATTCAACTTAGAAATGGAGTTTAGAGATAGTCGAGTTTTGGCCAAAATGATGCATTAGCTTAAGAATCACTGCAGCGAATCTTTATTAAAAAATATCTTTTCAAAACTATTAATATGAAATAATTTGAATATCTGATTACAAAAGCGCATGTTTCTTTCAGGAAGTTCCGTCTTTTTATTGTATTTCTATTTTGTTTTAAACAGTTACTAGATTTCACTTTATGCTTCACGTCCATTTTTAAGGAAAACGTTTTTTTTTTTTTTTTTTTTTTTTTTTTTTTTTTTTTTTTTTTTTAAATCTAACCTAGAAACGAAATATCTCAAAACCAATAACTCTGATAGTATGGATGAGAATAAATTTGATTTTTTTTTTTTTTTTTTTTTTTTTTTTTGAATAGGTGAATTTTAAAGCCATTGGGGAAGATAGAATGAGGAAGGCTGTTTCAGAGAAGAACGGAGGCAGCAGAACTTCTGATGATTACAGACATCTTTGAATTTTTTTCCCCTGAAGCTTGATATTTTTCAGTCCAAATCAAGATATTAGCAATGGCACACTGCAACCCATCTCTAGGAATGTTACGAACGACACAACGTTTTCTTATTCCGGTTTTCATATTTTGCGAAAGGCATCTAAAAATGACTGTTGTTAGTTCGGTTGTTTTCGATAATTTACTCAATTTTTTTAAAGCATGTATATTAGTGTACAAGAACGATATTATAAATGCGTCTTTTGTAATTTTTTTGAGATAATTTAAATAATTTGGAATATCACAGCAAGAGGAATTTATAAAAAAATATCCCAAATGAGTAAAAATTTAGGTTATAATAATGTCATTATCAGAGCATTATCTTCCTAAGCTACGTTAGTAAAATTTACAAAGAAAGAACTGAAGTGAAGTTCTTTTCTTAGCTTTTTTTTAATTTTATTTTTAAAACTCTCATAGTTATAACATGATTATGAAAAATGGACTGGTACTATATTCCACATGTTATCACATATGTAAAATTGAAGGTGGGGATAATAACTGTGTATGCCGTTTATGGTCGTTGTGCTTATCTTCGTTCCGTTACCCTAATCTAATTTCTATATAGATTCTTATGGGAATATCACTAAAATAACTGACATAAAATAGCCCTTAAATTTAATGATCAACATGAACTATCATGCAGCATACGAGAGCAGAACATGAAAGAAAACTCTTTTGTCAACTTCATAAGAGGACTGATAAATAGAAACAATCCGGTCAGCTTTCAGTTCAGTAAACTATCAGTTTAAGGGAGGTGCTTTGCACTAACAAACAACGTGAGAGTTATCAATAACCCGTAAAAGGATAGCAGATGTATACATTTTTTAAGGTGCACTGACACGTAGCGACATGACATGGTCACGCAGCGAAGTAAAGCCGGTTAACGGCGCACCGTTACGTTAACACTATTTCCTTCATACTTCAGTCTATTCCATATGTTGCATGTTCAGTGTGGGAGGAAATTGTCTTTCTAAATCTCCCTTGTCCCCCCCTCCATTTATATACCATATGGACTCTGTATGGGACCTGCAGTACTAAAAGCGTTCCCAAGCTTGACACCATGCAGTCATGCTACTACTTGTTCAGTCTATTGTCGAATATAGTAACTAGCCTAAACGTCTGTATTTATAACAAATGTTCAATACAACAAAGGTCTAGTGGAAAATTTCAGGGCTAAAATAAGGCCAAATGATCATGAACAGATGGCAAGTAACTATATCATAAGTTGTCAATACAAGGGTTATAAGGCAAATCGATAAGCACACCTGACTGCCTGCGTTGACTTTTCCACTCATGAGTATTAATAGCACACGGTCTCCATAGAAGCCGTCTGTCCCTTTTTTTTCAAAGATAATATTCTTCAAAAAAAATAATAATATAATTTTTTCAGTTCGCATAATTCTATCATTATAGTAATTTGCATATTCGTGTGTGTGTGTGTGTGTGTGTGTGTGTATATATATATATATATATATATATATATATATTTCATTTTAATTATCCAGTAGTTCCTAAATATTTTGCATAATTAAAATTACAAAATTCTAAATTACACTAAAAGTCAATGAGTTGTATTTTTAAAGTATTTTATAATACGTTTAACTATAGATACTGAATTGTCCCCGATTCCATATATCAAATCCAGTGTAGAATCAAAGGACAAAACTGTTCGCTTCTCAACACAGTTGTGCCAACAATTTTCGAGATTAAGCTTATTCTTTGTCGATCCTCATGAAAATGAGAATTAAATAGCTTCACTAAATACTCCTGTACTTAAATAATTGGCATGATCATTTAAAAAATGAAACACGTCAGAAAAATACTTCCAAGAGTATAATAATAAACAGTGCCCTATATCTTCAGCACATCCACAGATCATCAATCATCATTTTTCATTACCAAGCAAAGCCTTTCAAGGCTCTTTTGTTCTAATTACAATTTATAGACCGATCAAAAGTTGCTTTATATCTTTCAAACGATTACTAATTATGCTTTTTTTAAAAAGATATAATTAATAAAATAACAAAGACTGTTAAAGAAAAATAAACTATAAATAATAAATGAACACTAATTTTCAGGCAAGTTTAAAAGGTACACGGTATTATTCCAAGAAGTTCTCATTAGCAATAAATGTAACACACAATGTTAAAATACTAGTACTGTATTAGTATTCTGAAATTTTATTAGTGATAATTAGGATCTTATAAGTTTCAAACAGTTCTCAAAAGGTATTTTCAGATTGATAATTGAATTTTCGAAATCTGGTAATAGATTTTATTCAAAATTTGGCCAAATTGTTAAAATTCAACCTTTATGAGTGCGATTCTAATTTGAAAATTCCGTTTTGGCAACATTTTCCTTTTCAGTTAGCTTTTAAAAGTTTTTGGAGAACAGTGTGAAGTAGTTGCGAATAAAGCGAAATCTATTGACTTAGCTGAATGATCCACAACGAGAATCCCAAATTTGGCGAGCACGTGAAAAATATCACGCAGATGTCAGAGCAGATGTGGCTTATAATTATACGGTGTATTTGTTTCTATCACTGTGTGTGTACGCGCCTCACATCTTATTTCATGAAATAAAACATTATCATCGAATTTCTTGATGTGTCCCCAAGGGAGGTGTACAATTATTACTAATCTCCTATGATCAATGTTTACCCAGTTTAGTCCGTCACTTGTTAGGAGTCCAGTTTATCAGATCTTATATTTCAGTCGTCTAGAGCAGTGCTTCTCAAACTTATGGATGTAAAGGTCCGCTGGAAAAATTAAAATATTTCACGGCCCCCAACGAAAAAAAAATCCTAATAAAGACATATATTATAATATTTATTGTATTTATATTCAATACAAAACATACACAACAAATAACGTAGAATAGATGAAATAATAGCACCACGTACCGATACCGGCACACCAGACTAACAAGATCAAATTAGTGAATTACTTGAATAAGGGAATCCCCGGCATTTATAGTTCTAATGCATGTGACTTAGGCTATAAGCGCTACCGCCCTGCACCCCAAGCGTATTTCTTTCCCGCTCATCGCCGCACCTGTGTACACTAGCAGTGAAACATTAATTTAAAGCCCAAAAAACTTGACCGTTTGAAATGAGCGCAAGATTTTGCGTTTGTAAGTTTTTTGTGCTTCTTATCCTTTAAGATGTAACTTATATGAATAAGCATATAAGTACTAATATTCATTAAGCGCCGAAATACGCAGGAAGCAAAATTTGTGAACCAACACCAATGTGTGATTTTTCCATTAAAATATAAAAAAATAATAAATAATAAAAAATAAATACGTTTCTTTTAAGATAAAAAAATCTACTTAGTCTTAAAACATTTTAAATTTGTTTTCATTATTTCAAGCCCTCTCCCCCCCCTCAACAAAACTAACGGCTCAGTTTGGGAAGCGCTGGTCTAGACTCGAGAGCATCAGTGTACGTAGATCTTTTTTTTTTTTTTTTTTTTGCTATCAGACACTTGTTTGGCAAACTTTTTCCCCTCCATCCCCGTAATCATGTTATAAGTGATTATAGATTAGTTCTGTTGACACTTTCTTGGATGTCAAGTTCCTTCCTTGCTAATTTCGTCATTTTAATATGATTCCGTCATTGATGCCATCTATTCACTCTTGTGAGTTTTCTTAGAACTTTTCGATCAACTTTCATTTATGAGTTTTCAGAATATCCACGAATTAAAACTGTTTTTTATACGGTAGGGTAAGTGTTTTTGATAATTTAGCTAAACTTCTTTCTTATTCTATATACATTTATTCAATTTACATGAAATAAATTGAGCAAATAAACAGCTTCCCACTAACTTTGTGTATGTTTTCTATTTCAATATTTAATTTGCCATTTTCACTACAATTGCATGGAAATAGCCGAACGAAATACTTTATAAGAAAACGAACCATGTTTTCAAATAAGTATAATTATTCGTAATGATTTGCTATACGCTAATTGTATGCAAAATGTTTATTTATAAAACAATTATTTCAAAAAGTTCGTTTACTAATTTTAAAATTAAAGAAAAAAAATTAAAGGAAATACAACACTATGTACAAAGTAAAACTTGTATACTTCCTATTATCCCTTTATTTTAAACTATTGCTTTCTTATAAAATATTCCAAATATTTATACAAATTTTAGTGAAAATCGGAAATAAAATATTGAAAGATAGAGAATAGAATAAGCAAGGTGATATGGTGGAGCTGTTTATTCATTTCATATAAATTGAATTAATGTATATGCAATAAGAAAAAAAAATGAGCTAAAACACCTAATATTTGTACATCATGTGGACATGTGTTAAATGTAAAATGTAGTATATTAAGTTTTCCGTATATAAATAAGTTCTGTAATAAATAGAATAATGATTGCTCTCCCATGTCTATATCTGGAAAGGCTATCCTTCTATTATCCCTCAACACAAAATCTAATTAAAAGCACTAATAAAAGCTAAATATGTATTACCCTAATCAAGAGTTAATCTCAATTAGAGAAAGTTAGCTTCTCATGTCTAGACACCAACAAAGTCCACATTCTATCATATTGGAGTATTAAAGACTTTAATGTTTTTTTTTCTTTTATTTGTTCCCCTGTTTTATGTTAGCATTAGGTGCAATGCCCAAAAAGAATAGCTGAAAGATTGTTTTTTTCCTATAAGCAGAATGTAAAGCGTTTGCTATATCGAGAAAACGATATCGATGAATGAATAGGACTAGACGAACTATCGCGTTTTAGAGCAACCGGCTAAGCAGTTAGTTGTGTCTTTTAAGGAATGAGATATCGGCTATTGGCGATACCTCATCCAGGCCAATCCTAGAAAGAGAAAATGTTTTGTAGGAGTTGAAAGAGGAGAAGGTAGTGCAGATACACAGAATGAAGGATACAAAACTGAGGCATCAAATTGCCGACCAATTTGTGCTTTTGAAATGATAGTGATGGTTTTGGAGAAATGAGTTAGAATACAAAATTGGGTTGTTGAGAGAATGAATTTCTCATAGTCAATTACGAATGTTAAACAAAAGGTGTTGCTGTAGTAGTGTGAATACATTTTACTATAACGTAGTAGACTGGAAAATCAAGAATACAATGTAACCTTATTTCACAATAAGTTTAGACCGTAAATTTTCTTGATTTGTTAAGAGAGAGAGAGAGAGAGAGAGAGAGAGTATTGAAAAGATACAAAGCATTGTTGTTCATTCACTATAAAAGATAGCGCTGTTATGTTATGTCAGGAAGATTTAGAGACTGGATGGAAAGAGTAAGGATGTCTAATCAATATCACTAATGTTAAGCAGTTTTGCATATTGGACCAAGAAGATATGCAAGATGTGGAGGAAGTAAAGGATTTGGGTGCGATTGTGGATAGGTAGTTGAAGTTAGCACCAGTATTAACAAAGCCATCTAAGACACCACTCTTGCATAGTATCAAAACAGAATTCTCAAGAGTAAATTGCTTCTGATGGTCACAATTATTAACAGTGTATAACAAAACTTTTTTTTTTACTTTTCAATAGCAAAGCTATTTGAGTATACAAAAATATTTTAAATAGAACTTATCTAAGCACAAAATAAAAGGAATATCAGTTAAAATAAATGTATTATTTTCAAGTAATAGTCTAAATATCTTTAAATTTGTCAAAATCTGATGCTACAATACTTTCCCGAAGGTTATTTCAATAGTTGAGAAATTTTTTTCTCGTTAAAATAACACTTGATTAAATAGAGCAATCCTTTAATACTTCACGTATTAAAGGATTCACGTATGCGATTCCAAGAAAATAAAAATATTCCAATAATTAAACTTTTCAATCCTTTAGCAGCTTTCAGTCAAATCCCTTCTTATTGGCTTTGTCTCCAAGGATTTGCAACTTACAAAAAGTCTTTCTTCATACGAGTAACCACTCATTTCAGATATCTCGTCGCTCTACTCTTTACCTCTTCAGGTTTTTCTGTATCTCTTCCCAACTTGAATACAATTCTAATTGCAGCCCTAACTGCTGTTTGGAATACAGGAATAATTATCTTTTGTGTCTACTAGCAAATATACTGCTGATGAGCGAAAGTAATAATTAGTTTCATTTATTACTAAGCTTATGTTAATATTAATTTAATACTTATGTTTATGTAATGTCTAAAAGCTTATGTTAATATTATGTTAATACTAATTTACTTAATAATAAGGATTACTGAAGTAATCCTTATTATTAAGTAAATTTTCACTTTGGTTGTCATCTGCAAATTTAGACAAACTTTTAATTCTGTTATCAATATCACTGATAAAAACTAAAAACAAATAAGTCAAACACCAATTCCTTTGAAAGCCTCCTAATTACCAGTCCGGGAAACCATTCAATATCACTCCACCTTCTCTACCTTAAGCATCCTTATAATCAATTCAGTGACTTACGCTTGAAGCCCCATTTTCCAAATTTGTAAATAAGACTAGTGTGCTATATAGTACATAATGCCTTAATAAAATCCAAATGATGCAAAACTAATTACTGCTTCTAATTATTTTGGCAACAGTCATAATAACAAAGTTTGGTAGACAGGACTTATCTTAATAAAAAACTATGTTGCGTTTCGTTCATAAATTTAATGTCATCCATGTCCTACAGATAGTTCTTAAGAGTTCACTATTTTACCACAAAACATATTAAACATGCAAGTCTAGAGTTCTCCATATTACTTTTGATCCTCCTTTATGGATGGAGTTAACATTTGGCCTCCTTCCATTGGAACTTCTAAATCCAAGGAAGCTCTCGTTATTCAAGTTAAGTTAGAATAGATCATTAGCTTCATTTAAAAGTAGTATCTTTTCTCGCATAAATTAAATGAAAAAAAAAAGAAGTTGAAAAACAATCATCTCGTTTGATTTGTAAATAATATTTAGTGATATCCTTAAAAAGGATCAAAGCAATTTACACTTTCCCTTTTTTGATGCCAAATATACATAATTATTTTTAGCCCTCTGATCAAAACTTCCATAATTTGATTTTGAAAATCTAATGCATTTAGTAGTATTCTTACAAATGACTAAAATCATCATGGCTTAAAGAAATCTCCCAGAAGTCTAAAATTGTCACAAGCCGCTTTTTTCTTTCTCCCCTCCCTCGGTTTGATCCATTCGGTTGTTATCTATTTGAACGTTAATATATTGGTTTCTGCTGGTTTTGTAAATGAAGCGAGTGATCTATTCTATATGGGTAGAGATGGGCGGGGGAACAACGATGAATAAGTATGAAACTTAAACGTTCGAGATGTGTTATATCACAGAAGAAACGCGCTAATTTTACTTTAATAATGAGACCTTCACAGACACGCAAAACTTTCTATTTATCACTACCACATAACCCACTCAATATCTTGGACCCAATACGTTCCTTCAGATTTTCCCCTCACGATTTTACTTGGAAAAATTAAACCACTTTTCTTTTACCATCGTAGCTTCGTCAAACACCAGACAAGAATACTGATATCATATGCGGCTGCCTCAGAATCCTGAAGGCGTATCATATGGGAAGTTCGTTAGTGATTAGTGCATCCGATATATTCCTTTCTCTTGTGTCATGTTTGACATTAATCGCAAAAAACAGTTCTCCAAAAAATAAAAAAATAATAAAATAATAATAATTATTATTAAGAGACCTCCAGGGAGTCAGACTCATCGAGGGAGGTCACATATTACACACACCAGCTATCATACTTATTCTTGAATTCATTCACAATGCTTGCACTCACAACATCCAATGGCAATCCATTCCAATCACGCATTCCAAAAATTACCCTCTGAGAGAAAAATCTAGCCCTCACACCCTTCATTCTCAGCTTCCAAGGATGCCCTCTCATCCTTTCCTCACCCTCCATAAATTGAAAAATTCCATTAATTGAAATCCTGTATGACCCTTTCAGAAGATTGTAAGTCTCAATCATATCACCCCTCTTTCTCCTGTTTGCTAGTGTCTGCAGTTTACAAATTCTCAATCTGTCTTCATAATCAGTATTCCACAATTCTGGTATCATTTTTAACACTCTCTAATATATCAGAATCACAACGGAAACCAGACCTGCGCACAATAGTCTAAGTGAGGTCTTATCAAGGGCTTATAATAAATAAAATAAAAAATAATAAACTTCTTACACGCTCACTTAGCATTCCACAACGTCCAATCAATATCAATAAAATTTAAGCCTCCCTTTTCGTTGATGGCCCATTTGATCTCCTTCAGAGTAATCAGAGCTTATCTAATAAGGTGCTTAAGCACTTCGAGAAACTCATCTACCTACAGCTCAGTGGTTCCCAACCTTTTTCTACTTGTGTATCCCTTAACCCATTTCCATAAATTGTACCCCTTGTTTTTAAAATAGCTGTTTTTAAATACGGACACATTTGTTCAGTGCCTATGCATTTTGTTTACTTGTTTTTCCGCCATAACTGATTATTTTTCGTGTACCCCTGAACGGCCCAGCACGTATCCCCGGGGGTAAGCGTACCACCGGTTGGGAACCGATGGACTACACTAAAGCGAGAACGTTGAAATTGATATTTACATACTGCACAGTAGTAGAATTTGTTTTACCGCAAATACCGTAAAATAAATCATAAAATTATATTACGTCATATAAGTTAAAATGGTCGTACCGAGATGAAAAATAAGAATATGTGCTATAATTGAGGTCGTCATATTTTTAACGACACGTGTATCAATGTATATTGATTTAGTACACGTACCGACATGTATATCAATTGAATATTAACACAGTAAACACGCGCTTAAAATCGGAATATAGTTGATATGAGAAGCTCTTCTCTGAATGTGCTATACAGAACTATTCAAACCTTGATATTAGAATTCCGTTCAAGGGCCATATTTGTTGTACAGAATTCATTTATTCTACTGACAGAAAACATTCAGAAAATAAACTCAGTCAATAACAGTTTATTTACTTATCAGATCAAAACCAAACATCGACTATCATCGCTGTTAAGCTACACGCTCTAGGAATGACACAAAAACTCAATGAAACGGTGTATGTGTGAGAGAGTGCTGGCGTGTAGGAAGTTGCGTGCGTGAATTAGTCCTGTTCCTATATAAGACTCACAGCGCACTGCACATGTTAGGAAAATTAAGTTCTGTGCATTCAAGCGATGAAGGATCTTAACTCATGCAACAACTGCGAAGTCCCATTTTTAATAATTAACCGCATTCTTTATTAATAGATAAAGAGATTAATAGATTATTATTTCACGAACATTATTAGATGTTCGGAAATAATACTGACATACCATACTAGTCGTCACTAAACAAAACTATTAATAATAAATA
The DNA here is from genome assembly GCF_054136105.1 of Typopeltis vanoorti. Taxonomy (NCBI): domain Eukaryota; kingdom Metazoa; phylum Arthropoda; class Arachnida; order Uropygi; family Thelyphonidae; genus Typopeltis; species Typopeltis vanoorti. The sequence continues at coordinate 140,078,902 of NC_143558.1, read as the reverse complement.
TTGTGAACAAATAATTTCTTGTATAACTTTTTCGTGAATTTCATTTTGTTGGATTTAATATTGTTTTTCAGCATACCTTAGATTAGTTATTTTATCTCGTAAGGAGTGTCTGTTTAAGCGATCGAAAGTAGCATACCCACTCCGTAATATCAGCACTTAGGTTGCGACTAGACTAAGTTATAGCGAGTTCCTATTATATAGGCTTCTCCAGGAAATCACAGGAACCATCCGAAGGAGGAAATCCGAAGTCATACTGTTGAATTGATTTGAATAAAATTTAGAATGCAGGAGTTTATGTTCTTTTATAGCTTTACAGTGAAAAAAAATCATAACGAAGGGGAACAGCATAGAATTCTTTCTTCGTTGACTACACATCGTTCAACTGATTTCTTTCGACAAATTATTTCGTCACTGTTTTAATTACGTAACCTGGCTCAAAAAAACTCATATGCAAATACAGTCAAATACTGAGGGAGGTTGGCGCAATTCAGTAGAATACTTTTGCTAACAGTTTAATCGTTGAGAATGTAAATGTCCTGAAATCCAGTAATACTAAAAATGCCATCAGTAAAGCAGCAACTTTTATGCAGTTAACCCTTCTGATTCCTCAGTCATTTACGCGTTTAATTGATATTTTTTCAGAAACACTACACTTAATACCCTGTTTGAAAGTATATTAAAATACAAAATGTATTAAAATAAATACTCGTATATATTTTCCCTCATAAGTTGAAACATATTTGCGTGCCACAGAAATATATTTTTCATTCTTGTAACTACGAACCGAAGCTTCCTTTAAAAATCCTGGTTATTTTTAGCAAAGTTCAAATTAAAGAAACGATTTTAACATAAGGTATGCAGATTCTCAAACAATTCCTCAGCTTGGTAAACTTGGCAGCTTATCTTATATCTCAGAAGCAACGAAGTGCAGGAAAAATTAATTCGCAGTTTTACTTAGTAGAAGAAACAGTTTGGCCTGCTTTAATACTTCAATGCAAATTGGCATCTTAAAAGAGCAGTCAAACTAAACCCACCACTCTAAAACTGCAACAAGCCAGTTGTTGTTGCAGGGTAGCAACCTTTTTATTCTACAGCGAATTAAACTTAAGTATTTCGAATAGTTCTGATGGAGGAAGTTTTACCGTTAGATTATAAAGTCTTTATGCTTGGAAGGAAATTATATTATTTTAATCCTTTACCCAAGAGTAAGCAAACGAAGTTTGCGACTGAAGAGGCTAATGACTTCACATAAAATTGCCTCAGCATCTTAATGCAAAACAAATTTATGGGAAGTGTTATTATCCAGACTGGTTTCGATCTTTGAGGTATAATCAGTGGGAGCTAGACTCAAAAAGCTACCAATGTTAAATCAATGCAGAAATCATAAATTTTCTATATACAAGTTGCAAAATGGTGTATCATGATTTTTTTTTTTTTACTCTTCATATCAAGAGTCATGTAAGTAAACCCATAGTGAGCCAAGTAATACCATCATCAGTCATTTTCTGTCTACTGCTGGAAGATAGCCTCGCCCAAAGTTCCCCATTCAGTCATATCTTGAGCTTTTCTATGCCACTGAGTTCTGGTTCTATCTAATCTAGTTCTCTTTAATCTCATCCTCCCACCGTCTCTTTCAATTTCTGGGATACCATTCAGACAATAACTTTCCCCATTTTTGAATGTTACTTTTAGCAATATGACCTGCCCATTGTTATTTGAATATTTTAATGGCTGTTATTTCTCTCATCCTAGTCTGAGCTATTACGCACGTAGTCCTCAAATTAAGTCATTTATTTTAGTCACAGTTCAACGTTTCACTTGCATATATTATGACCGGACAAGTAACATAATGAGTCACTAACTACTCCTATTACAAGAATAATTAGAGCCGAAATTCGACTGGTTATACCTCCCGTTAGAAGAGGAATCGATCTTTCACTTTTATTAGACAGAGGACAGTCTGCCACACATTTGAAGCGTGAAATTCGATAAAATTAGTTCTTATTAACTGAATTTATATAGCTTGAAAATAGTGACTTTTTTTTTCTGCACTCTCCCCTCCTACGGACACTTTTATGAATTACATCAACCGATTTCGACAAAATTTAACATAGTCATTTCTGACATTTTTAAACGTCTGAAAACTTCAGCCAAATCAGATTAAGATGAAGGGTGATTTCAGGTGTGTATTGTTCTGCATATACCCATACGAGTAGCATTATTCAAAAATTTTCGATGGAATCTGTGATGTTTTTTTATTGTCAAGGCTCCTTAATAATTTCTACACAATTCAACAAAAATAGGAGGGAAAATGAAGTAAAATTCCACTCGCATTACTATTGTTCGCTTCATTCATCAAAGTTCAATTTATTCATTGCCTTTTAAAAAAAAAAAATTGATATTCCTGACATTTTTATTTGTAACATTGCTGGAATATCAAGTTTTTTTTTTTTTTTTTTTACAAAAGAAACCTTTCTGTTCTTTACATCGTACACTACACGAAGGTAGATCACTAAAGGAAAAATCTATTTGCTTTTATTGTTACAGATTTCCAGCATGACTGCTTGCTTTGTTAACAAATAATCACAGCACTTATGATGGGTGCGTGATACCATTTCTGTTGAAGCGAGTAGTAAGAACTGATGTAAATTGTTTTTCCATTCTTGCGTGGTTGTAAATATCAAGTGGTCTATGTACTCTTAAACAAAAGAAAGCAAGTGAAGTCATTGACACGACGAAAATTTATTATTTTGTACTAAACGTGTCATATTCAAACTTGATGCATTTCCTTTTTTTTCTGAATATTAAGCATATCAATGATACTAGAGGAGTCTATTCACGTTCATTGTTTTTCTGCGCAAGTAGATGACTAAAAATTACACCCCAATGATTTTACTCCTTGTAGAGCGAAGCGTACCAAGAAATAACTTACAGTTAATCGATTTCTTTCAGTTTTGTTATGGATTTCACACACCAGATTTCTTTTTACTTGATTATTATTAGCTAATAATAAGCATTTAACTCTGTGTCAGTATTTGGCCACATCAATCATCATGCTAACATTTGCTGTGGAAAAATATTGAAGTCCACAAGATTAGTTTTTTCCTTTCAAAATCGCATAATTTCCCACTAAATGGATTTTGTTTTTCATTCAATGGCGTAACGCCACTAACTTACTGAAAAAACCCTCCAGAGCCGGAGACAGTTTATTTATTATTTATTTTGAGCAATTGGGGATATTACAAGAGTAACTAAGATTCCAACTGGAAAACTTTCTCCTTCTATTGACTCTAGAAGAGAACTTTGCACAGCTGTGCAAAGTTCTCTTCACATTGCGTATCATATCGGATTTAATTCTGTTATAACACGCAATTCCATGTTCTCAAAGGTGCGCCGCCGAGAACTATTTGTGTATTATTTTTTCAAATGGCCACTAAGTTTTTTTTGACAAATACTTAAGTAGTTTGGACTTAACTACTTAATAAACGGGCGCCGTAAACCGAGAAAGTTCGGGAAACTGATTTAAGCTAATTCTGTAGCACTATAGACGACTTTCTAAAGGTCATAATTTTTGTAGCTCATTGGATATTCTTTTCATCTATTCTAGGAAGGATGGTCAGGTCTCTGAATGTCCATGGCATTTAATGCCTTCTGGTTGCCATTCCTTATATGCAATTGTTGAGGAAGGAAAAGTCCGAGTGACTGAAAAAAAAAAAAAAAAATCTGTATGATAGTGACCATTTTACCATCGACTGAAATTCAAACTCCAGCATTTCCACTGAAAGGCATCGTCAATATCAACTAAGCAAAGACACTTAAGTGTGTGTTTTTAAATATGAATCCCAACCACGACAGGTTCATAACTCTTCGTGGGTGTAACACAGTAACAGTGTTGCCAATTTAGCTCTTTTGGAGCTAGATCTAGCTCCTTCAGAACTAGTTTCAGCTCTTTTTATTTGTTTTTATAACTTACTGTTAAAAAATTGTTTTAAAAGTTTTCCAGATGTTCGCATTTATCAAATGCAAGGAATTGTATTATACGTTCGGCGCGAGCATCGTACACTTTTCAAACGCATGATTACGGCAGTCAGTCACGTGGCCCAACAGGCTGCCATTTTGTCGCCTTAAAGTTGATAGCACCGCTACAAGTTAGTCTTTGCATAGTGTTCTGGTTGGTAGTTATGATAGCGCGTGTCATAATCGGACTGATCGTAATTTGTTGCAGTATAGAGTTGTATACCCTTCTTCAAAAATGAGCAAAGAGACAAATGAAATTTACAAGCAAAAATTTAGGAGGGAGTGGTTGCAAATGGGAATGTTTAGTAAATGGTTGTATGAAGTTCCTGTTAACGCTACAAAAGGCCACTAAGTTTTGCAGATGTGATATAGCTGCTAAATATTGTCAACTTGTAAAGCATAGCGAAACTAAGAAACATCTTGCTGCAGTTCCATATAAGGCTGTTCCTATTACCAATATGCTTGTGAAAAGGTCTGATGAGACCGCGAACTTTGAAGGTAGGTTAGCATTATTTCTTTGTTGTCACTCATCGTTCAACAGTTGCGATCATATAGTAGATATTTGCAAAAATATCATCCCAGACAGTCAAATTATGCCAAAGGTAAAGAGGCACTGCACTAAGTGCTTTGCAATTTTAAAGAATATTCTAAATGAGCATTTTGAAGATCTAATTGCGGACATTGGAGATGAAAATTTCAGCTTGCTAATAGACGAATCGAATGATATCACAGTGAATAAGATTTTAGTAATGGCCATCATTTTTATAGCAAGAAATTCAACAAAATTATGCATATTTCTGAGCATGGTGGTTCTAGAAAAGTGTGATGCTAGTGGTATTGTGGCTGCACTGAAAAAAGAGCTCTTGACCAAGAAACTGGACATTACACATCTCATTGCAATTGGTACAGACAATGCCAGTGTTATGGTGGGTGTCAATAATGGCGTTTATGAACAACTGAAGGCATATATTCCCTCCTTAATTTTAATTAGATGTGTATGCCATTCATTACAACTGGCAATATCTCGCACTTGTGCAGAATCTCTCCCAAGAAAATTAGAATTTTTAGTTACCGAAACGTATAAGTGGTTTTCACATTCTTCTTCAAGACATGCAGCATACAAAGAGCTGTATCAAACTATCAACGAAAATGATGCTCCTCTAAAAATTGTAAGCAATTGTGCAACAAGGTGGCTCTCCATTGAACCTGCAGTAGACAGAATTCTCAGCCAGTGGTTGGAATTAAGAACTTACTTCGAAGTCGTGAGTGTGACTGAGAAATGTTACAAAGCTCAAATTTTGTGTGGAGATGTACAAAGATGAAAGGGATCTGTTGTACCTTTTATTTTTGCATCCTGTTCTAGTTCAAGTTCAGCAAGTTAACAAAATTTTCGAATCTAACAGTGCGGATAAGATGAGATTATTTGAAGACCTTTCTCGTTTGATTCGCTCTATTGCTAATATGTTAGTGCTACTATCATCCACAGTCGTCAGAGATTGATGACTATTTGGATCCCAATTCAAATCTTGGTTACAGATTTCAAAGAAACATTTCAGAGTTGATGATACAAAAGAAAATAACGCAAAATTATGAGCAAAATCTTAGAAGTAGAGCAAGACAGTTTCTTCTTGGTCTCTTCAAACAGCTTAAGCAAAGTTTACCTGAAAACTTGAATATTTTAAATGATGTCTTCTTTTTCTGTTGACAATACCCTAAAACATATTAAAAAAACCTGTTACTCCCATCTTAGAAATAATGCTGAAAACAGAAAAAGACGTTGCTGCTGCTGAATACCAGTACAATACTATCCACTTAAATAAATGGACAAATATAGAAAACACTAAGCTATTCTGGACTGAAGTAGAAGAATATAAGGATGCATCTGGAGTGAATCCGTTTAAAGAAATTGCTCAGTGTGTAATAAATTTATTAATACTGCCAAATTCTAATGCGGAAATTGAATGAAGTTTTAGTTCCATGAATGTAGTTAAAACTAAATTAAGAAACAAGATGGAATTGCCAATGCTAACAGCTATTTTGTCAGTCAAGTATGGCCTCAGGCATAACAACAAGTGCTGTACATACTATCATTTATCAGCATCTACACTGAGTAATATTGGAACGATGACCACATATAATAAAGCTGAAAATCTAAGTGAAAAAGTGAGTGAATTAAGCACAGAAGACCACATGGAAGATGTATTTAGCCACTTATATGCAAGTATCACTTCAACTTGAATAAAGCAACTAACTTAAAAGTATCAACTACTACTTTTAAAATTTTAGCTTCAAATTTTTATTTTTAACTCCTTTTTAGCTCTTTTTTTTTTTTTTAAAGATTTAGCTGTTTTTAGTAATTTTCATTTGGAAACATTACACAGCAGTACTACTGGTGGGCTAAATGTTCCAAAATCCGGGAACCGTGCTCTATATCGTGTAAAAAGTATTCAAACATGATACTTATTCAGAGTGAATAACCGTACCTATCCTATCCTATTCTCTCCCATAGTCCTTAATGGACCGTTGAGTCACTCATGGCTGAGCCATGAATGTCTACTGGGCGATGAATTAAGACAGATGGCGCCCATCTCCTCTTCTATCTTCGTCTATATGTCCTATAGCTGTATCCTGTATGTTCACGGGTCCGGTTTGTCTGTTTGCGGGATGAAAAACCCAGGATAAACTGGGAAAAAACCCTGCTGTCCACGCCCAAGACCGACTAACTTGGCTATGGCTGAGGAAGATCCTTAAGCTCCTCACGTCTCCGACAGGAGTCGAACCTAGGACACTCCTTCCCCAAGTATATGGTTGCGAAGCGCAAAGCCACTAGGCTAACCGTGCGGACGAATAACCGTTACGGCTGTCAAACTTTCATCACATAAGTGGAGACGAGATATTGGAAATTACTATATTAAATGAACTGAAAACTTTTACAATGCAATTTAGAAGAAACTCCTCAATTAATCTTGGCCATTATTTAAAATTGCCTCAATAAATATAATACATTTATGTGCATGTCAGTAAGCCAAAACCTAGATAAAGTTGAAAGAATAGCGTTGAATATTAGTGATTTACTAAGAGTGTAAGGAAGAGAAAGAGTCTGCTATTTAATAATTCCATCACGTCTCTGGAACGCTGATTAAATGCCATCTGTCGGTCATTACTAAGAGACGGAATTGACAAAAGATGACAAACTAAAACAGCGGCGAAAGTAGATTATCAGTGATATCTATCAAAGTTCGAAGAACAAAGTTTTTTGACAATGACGCAAACTCTGGTAACATTACAGGGGATGGTAGATTTACTAAGGTTTACTGTAATAGAGAATGAAGGCAACTTCTATAAGCTTAATCATAATTTATTAGACGAACAAACTGCCAAAAATGTAATAAATGTCTTATTATTACCTCAAGTTTCCAGCTATCTAGCATGTCACGATAACTTGTGCAGAAAATAAATGGCAAACAATATACTCGCTAGAAAATAGATGAATGCGAGTACGGAATTTTCGCATAACAAAGCAGCGGGACTGAAGCATAGGGATCTAAAAATGCAACACTTCACATAGCTTATGACCAAGTCCATAAGATAAATTTTATTGCCACTATTATATAAGCTCCTAATTTATTTAATCTTTTACGGGCATTAATCATCCTCGTAATATAAGGGACATTAAAATGAAATATTTCATGCATATATGACGTCTTTATTCCAGATAATGAATTTATCTTGCACCTTAAACTTCTGTAAAACACGATTAGGGCAGACTATAAATCTGTAATGTAGATTATATTAAAAAGATACAGAATGAACAAAAAAATAAAATAAATAAAATAAAATATGAGCATCAGTATTCCCGAGGTTACTTTTCTTTAACGAAACTCTGAACTTATATTTTCTGCATTACTTGTGCGATTTTATGTTTATAACTAGTTTTAAGAAATAAATTAATAACTAATATATCCTACACTACTAAACATTTCCATATCAAGAGACGCTTTAATCATAGCAGTTTTAGATATATGCTGCCATCAAGCATGAAATACAACAGTCTGAAAAACAGTATTGAGTGTCCGTTGCAAATTATACAGAGGCAAACATCTACAGAGTAATTGTGTGTTTCGACGAGATAATGGGACAGAGCGCGACCTAGGTGACTGAGTGAGGTATGATTGAGCCTGGAATACAGGTGAAAGCGTTGCGGAAATTACTTCATGCTGGGATATTTACACACAACAGCGTCTAATGTGCATCGACAATTATTTTACAAACATATACCACATCCACCCAATGTCAGTTCGTAGACAGAGACAGCGGCATAGCGTTTCTATGCGCACACTGATCGTGCAGGAGGTTTTTATATGTTCTCTAACATTTGTGTAACCTTCCATAAGGTAACGTGAATAGTGCAGTTTAGCAGACGAAATGCGGGTCAAATGGCAGCCTAATCCGCAGCCTATTATAGTTTACGATCGGACTTTATCATAGATGATGTATAGCACCAAACAGTGTGACCAAATTCCCTCTTGTTAGCTGGAAACAAGTAGCTACGGATACAGTGGAATGATAAAACAGATATGAGTGGACACTTTCTTTTTTACGAGACTCCAATCCACAAAAGAATTTTTTAGGTAAACCTATATAGCACACTGTAAAAAGACCATCGTATAAGTAATGCATGATCGTGGTGGTGTGCAAAGTCTTTTGTTGGCACACGTTAGGTTTTTGATACCGATGGTCTGCATACTTTAGTACATGAGCACAGTTGCTGAACTTGTCATCTAACGGTTACTTGCGGTAGGATAATGCACCATGCTACTGCACAAGGAAAGATTACCAGACATGATTATTGCACAAGACTGGCTCAGTGATCAGATCTCAATCCAACTGAACATCACTGGAATGAGATGAAAACAATCTGCTGTCAGAGGTCTGCTCTCCAGCCTTGCAATACCGTAAAGTCTGCATTAAACAAGCTACATAATACTCTTATCATAGAGGTTGTTTCTAATAAAATGGCTGGTGAGCGTTACGCACGAACACTATGTTACAAAAATTACGGGACGAGTTAAACGACGTGGAAAAAAAAAAAAATCCCCGTCCGGTCCTGCGGAGTCCAGATCTCAACTCAATATAACACCTTTGGAGCCCAACTAGGTCGTAGAACGGGAAATACGTTTCATAATGATACGGACTAGTGGACTTGTTGGAGGAATGGCTCCAAATTCATTATTACAAGCTGCTGGTGATTAGACCAGCAGGTAAAAAGTGACCTATCCGTCACTTTTTACCTGCTTGTAAAAAGATAGGTAAAAAGTCACTTTTTACCTATCTTTTTACCAGATAGGTAAAAAGTGATTAAAACCATAGGTGCTCTATCCGTTAATGTAGTATCTATATCTATGTATATATTTTCCCTATGGAATATATGTTGTTCTAATAGCTAATTTCAACACAGCATTTGTGTTGATCACTCAGTACTAAGTCACCGAGTGATCAAAATGTCTAACCATTTCCAGTGAGGATAGAAACTGGAGTATTGCACAAGGTGACGGTTGAGTGTGCAACGGACTAGAAAAAATTCGAATGACATATTAAACTAGAAGAACAAAATTTGAATTTCGCAATACTTTTTCCTTTAATAAGGACTACGATATCAGGATGGGATACACACAATCTATGATTTAGTCTCAAAGACATTGAGACTATTCAGCTTTGGTTGAAAAGAACTGGGTTCAAATCTCATGGATAACACCAATAACTTTAACAGACTTATCAAATCAAGATGAGTTTTCGGTCTCATAAGGAGGTAGAAGAGTCCAGATTTTCTCTTCATCTCAGTTTTTATTCCACATAACATGCAAACCGGACAGAGAACAGCGGTGACGCAGTGAACTATAAATATAAGGACTAATAATACTATTCATCAGATTTGCCTTCCGATGTACCCGCAGAATGCAGTGTGGTGTAGGCCTATGTGTAAGACTAAAAGATAATGACACCCACACAAATACTCACATGAGTCCATATGCAACCGTGATAAACACACGTAACTAATTAAAACATCTGCAGACACACAAATTTAAACAGTTCGTAAACGCAATTTAATTGCTCATTTGTTTGCCTCTAGCATTATCGAAGTGGGTGATGTAAAAGGGTGAAGAATTTCCATAAAGTTTTATACAAACTTTTAAAACTTTTTGAAATAAAACAAAACGTTTTACTTCAAAACTCTATAAAACTACTTCAGAATCCTTTAAAATGGGCAGTCATTAGGAAAAGTCAATGTTCACCGTATCCAAAGAAAACTTAAGCAGGTGGTGTTGAACATGAGAATGACAAGGACAAAAAGGAGCTGGTTTTTGGGAATTCACTACTCAAGGCCAAAACAGCATTTTCGTAGCTATTCTAACGAATTTAAGAGGAAGATATCTTTTCCACGACAATGCCAAGCCACGCAACTCTCGTTTTTGAAACAATTTATGCCTGACCTAAGAAAACGTCGCTACTATACAGTCCTCCTCCGTCCTTCTTAGACCTCGCGTAAGCTAAGAGTTAGCTAATGGGTAAATCCTACTCTAGAGCACAAACTTTTTTTTTTTTTTTTTTTTGAAATCACTTCAGTTAAGCTGAGTGTTGGTGGTCTCAAATATCATGTGTATGCATATATATACACACTAGATTTTTCCAGGATTGGATAATTATTTTTACGGATATAAGGCGAGAAAGTTTAAATTAATTTTTCTTTCACAAATCAAGAGAAAAATTAAGTTCGAATCAACAAAATAAAAACAATTCAAACACTATTAAAAGTTCGATAAATCAGCATGTGGTTTTCTGTATTTTTCTATAAGGTTATTTTCACTCGCTCCTCGTTTTGAAACCAATTGTTGCTCATTTTCAAAAGAATCTCAACTCCACCCTTCTTTGAAACCACCACTCAGCCATTAATGCTGGAGATCTCAAATGTCACGAACTCAGTAGGCTATTTTTATTTTACGAGTATTTACTTAATACCATAATTCCTCGATATAAGTTGAGAGAATGCCGTTTGTTTTTAATCGCAAAGCAATTTACTGTAATCACAAAAGCAAACTCTTACTGAGAAATGCATCTACCAAAATTGAAATGTATTATTTGTTGATAATAGTGGAATCGTTTGTTTATAGAGAGCTTACACGAATCTCATTTTCATGAACACTACTCTTAAATGAGCGGAAAGAACATACTGAATTTGATTATTCTAGCTCTTTATCCATATGATGTAAAATTGTGTGTGTGTGTGTGTAAATAATACATATTACAAAAGAACATTGCATGCATCATAAATGTACATTTTTTATTTATTATTTTTAAGTGAACAGCTGCTGAAGATGTTAAAATGATTAACAAATGTTGACGACTCGAATCAAGTCCGAGTGGCCATTTTCCTCAGCGTTCTTTATTTATTCTATAGACTTATGCTTTTCATAGATCGTGCGAAATCAGCTTGAAAAACAGTAAACATTTTCACAATCAACAGTAACTTCACCGATAACGCTTTCCGATGTTTTATTACTTACTGTTCACACATACGGACAAGACATAAATTGGAAGGTATACACAATATAATTTCCGCATGTGAAAAGCACCCGTGCAGGTATTTCAATACCCGTTTCCCTATTTAGCTATAGGGACATGCTTGGATTTTTATTTTCAAAACGAGTTTCACTAGATAAATGATACAATACGGACGTAATAAAACGCACATGAAGGCTGACTTCTGTTGGGAACAGTTGCCTCCTAATAGAGGAAGCAATATTCATTCCGCTAGTCGTAAACATCAGAAAACCGTTAGAGAACAACCCACTAATTGAGCAAGAGCACATGTGAAAATTGTTCCAGTGAATTTATGATTGTAAAATTCTTATAGAAAGGAAACTAATGGGCGACAGCAGAGCGAATGATACGAAAATGAATAGATTGAGTTTTTTCTGATTAAGGTGATACGCATCAATGAGAATTTTTATTCTGTAAGAAGAAAAACTGTTCAGCTTCGCGAAGGATATGCTCACAAATCAACAAGCACGTGGCCTACGTAGTATCGCCTGACTTACGCCACTGGTAGGGACGTGAATCACGTGACACTGCTATGGAATGAGCAAGCATGATACAGATAAAACGATATCCAGCTTGGGAAATAAAAAATCACTACAACCTGACTATACTATAACATTCAACATGAAGCACAAGAATAACAGTCTAAAATTTAGTTCATTTTTTCTTTCATTCAAAACAAAACAAGCAAAAGAAAATACCACCCAACATACTAAAAGAAATAGTAACGCAGCAAATACTTAAGATATTTGTTCTATTCTAAGACAGGTAAAACATCCAGAAAGCCTAGAACAGACAAGTAAAGAAACAGCCACAAAAATAATCTCAACACACACACACACACACACATTATATATATATATATATATATATATATATATATATAAAGAAAAAAAACGAATATCGACAAAACCACAGCCTATGTTATTAAGAAGCACTGGCATAAAAAAAATAAATAAATAAAAAATAAATTACAGACTGCAACATAAATCTAGTTACAGATATTAAAAAGGATAAGTTTTATGAACAATTATTTGACATAACTGCAAACCAAAAAATGAAATTTCAAAACATGGAAGATAACATATCAAAACACACAAACACAGACAATTTAAAAAAAAAAATAAATAAATAAAAACGATCGCAAACACTTAACCGAGAACCAAAAATACGCTGCCAAACATGTTTAAAGTGTGGCCATCGAAAGCAAACATCACATTTAAAATGCGGTGAAATCAATATATTACTCTTCGAATAGAAGAGAGTGGGAAACACCTCTGTTCTGCAGCGTTAGAAAGCCATAAGAGAAAAAGCTGCGAGTAGAAAGCCAGGCCTTTTTAAAGTCGGAAAAACCAACATATCCCAGTCCTTATGGAAACAAAAAATATTACAGAGCCTACTCGAGAAACGTAAGTACCAGGAACCACACAAGCTAAGCCCTCGACAGGTAACCTAACGTTAAAGTCAGTGAAATCGTTATGTAATTACCCCAATCTTACAGAAACAAAAACATCTACAAATAAGAAAACGAGCTACCAGAAACGTGAACATAGTGTCAAGCATGTTTAGCCTGAGGCCCTCGAACAAAACATCAATAACAGCATGCCATTTTAAAAATCAATAAAAAAGTTTTTTCTACTCAAAAAAGCATACTTTAACAAAAATAAAAGAGTAACATATCGCATCACCTTTTGAGAAACGAACTGATTAAAATGAACATACCACCACTACAAACTAAAACAAGCGCAAAATAGTACAAATCCGCTTGCAGGAATACTGCTACGAATAATTACTAAAAAAACAAATAAAAAATTAACGAAACACCATGTCGACGTAAACATATTGTAAACCAACCGATATCACTTCGATTACCTCATTCTCGGGATTTTCTAGATATTTCTCAGTTATCGGAAGCAGTAGCTTTAGCAAAGTAATACCAGCATAATAATATAATGGCGTACTAGTCATGATTTCCTTTGCAGTACGTCCAATAAAGTAAATCATCACCACCCAATGATTTATATATACGTAAAAAATGGTTGACGCTGGGTTTTTAAAAAGTTCCAAACACGGCATTCTGGCATTTTGCAACAAGCAGAAAGCATACTTTGTCTATTTTCTAAATATAGATGTTTAAAATTTATAAATATTTTATATTAAGAAAATAAATATGATATATTCTCAATATATGCATACACATTTTAAAGCATTCTTATTTAACCAAATGCTTTTTTTTTTGAATAAATGGGTAAGAGTTTGCGATTTCATCGGAATGTTTTCCTTTGTTTTGGGGAAAATATACTGCGATCATTCGCAGCGGATGCATACAACTTGCGAATGTAACTAGTTATTTCTCTGAATAGGCAATCAGAGAACACTCGCAATAATCGTGCGAATCCTATTTATAAAATTAAATGTAAAAATAAAATACCATTCTATTTTACTATTATATTTTACTAAGATATTAAATATATTTATTAAGATATTAAATATATTTATTAAGATATTAAATATATTTATTAAGATATTAAAACAACGTTCATATTTATGGGAAACGTCACAGGAAAGTGGACTATTTTTATGCAGTAATGGTTGGGTTTGGGATAAAATCCGATAATATAATATTTATGTACTAGTCTGCTAGTTTCCAGTCGACCTGCATTTATTATTAACGATTATTTAAAATGAAACACAAATGGTATATTCTTGCGAAACATTTCGTATCATAAAGTGACAAAACACAGTGGATTTATACAAACATAAGACATTCTGCGTAGACTAAACTAGCACGAAGTGCACTACAAACACTTGAAATATAGAAGAGAATATTAGTAAACAAACCTCGTGATTTAAATCAGACTTACCTCACCTCCTTTGGTTAAAATATCTAGAACTTAACATTTCCCTATATTTGAAAGTATCTACTTTGAATTTTTATATTTGTGTTAAAAACGATCGTCAGACATGTCACTGTTAGCGAACTGACCCTAACTCACTGTTAGCCTTAAAATTTCCTCCCATAAAAAGAATCAACTCTGAATCATACTTATTGTGTTATCCACCATTAATACCGTCAGTGCTACTTCCAGTTCTCAGACAATTACAAAAGCAACCAACTTCCACGATGTTTATGTTAATAGTGAAGAGAAATGTATTAAGCATGTGATATGTGAAACTGTATACAAGAACGATGAATACTAATCTGGACAGTTAAGGTTACTTGTTACAAAAGTTACTCTTATACTTAATTCTATCGTAGTACATGTTTCCCAGGTAAAATTATCTTGCAAACATTTTTCGTACTGGCAGGACTGTCAGATTTATGACGTATGACTTGGTTATTTACGGACGATTACTCGCCATGTATTATAAATTCGATTATAGAAAAAGAAAGAGATTTTGTCTTATTTCATAAGGCAGAAATTAAAGGATTTTTGTCAAGGATAAATCACATTCGTAGCATTCAGTGGTCGTAAAGTTAAGGATAATTCGTATCCATCTCATACCCTTCCCACCTCAATCAATAATCAAATGACGCGTCACAAAAATACGAATGTAAATACACATATTCACCTGTTATATGTATGAGTGGTGTTCTAGAATTTTATTAAAGAGAACATTTTGTTTAAAATAAAGATCAGTAAGATGCTGTTCATTACAGGTGCCGAACTTTGTAATAAAATCTAATGTCAGAATTTCCTTTTGGTTTGCTCGCATGAGTTAATGTTTCGACGCGAATAAAATCTAAAACGTACGTCCTAAAACATACGTTAGCTCATCAAAATATAGACCACACCATACTAAAATGAAACACAAATACTTAAGAAGTATATATATATATATAATTACCTGCTTTAAAAGAAAATGATGCAATTCTATTATAGTATAACATCTACACAAGATAAATCACATTCGTAGCACACTTTTTACGGCATCACTGATTACAATAACGACTGCCGTAACATAGCTTTAAGGTGGCGCTTAAGTAGCAGTAAGTCACCAAACATACATTCAAGAAAAAATTTTAAAAATGAACAAGATATCCACTGACAAGTATTTGACGTAGTATCTGAAATGATGCTTGTTTAATATTCTTATTTCTTTTTTTCCCTAACAATTAAGCTCAAGAGTCACGGCCAAGTAATTTCGTTTCATAGAAACCTAATTAATCAAGTGATAGAGCAGGTAAACAGACTATGCGGGTTCTTCTGCATAGCTTGCTATGTTTGTCATCTTGCAGGATAAAGAAATCCAAGATTTTTTAATCGGATTTCTTTATCCTGGATAAGTCCAGAGCTTCGTGGTAAGTAAGTAAGAAATATGAAAACATTAAACTACTGTTAAAAAAAAACGCAGACACTCAGCCTAGCTAGCTGACTGGTTAGGTCTTCTGCTTTCCAACCACAGAAAGTTACTAACATCCATGCGGGAATGGATATTAGTAACTGTCTTTAGGTGGGAGATGAGACCCGTATGAGACCACGTATCGCTTATGATAACCCAAAAAAGCTTGAAGATTTTCTATGTTTAATCTTTAAAACATAATTTACGAATTATATAATATATTAAAAAATAATAAAAAATTACTTTTCTTAATCACTGTAACAATATACACTACTATAAGTTTACAATCTTTCATGGGTGAAAGTGACATTAAAAATAAGTGAAACTAAATGAAGCCATATCCACTGTAGCAACATTTTACCCTTAAATCACAATCTGAGAACAAACTAGATAATTAGATCTTATCTCATTATCGTTCATATCCGTTTTCTAAACAACATACAGGCATTCCAATCCAATAAAAAGAATGTTCTTCTTTCTTAAAGCTCTCATTAATTCATAGCCTGTACTGACGATGTCCTTTGAGCAAGGAGTATCGTTAAGACCGTACTCCGAAGCAACAAAGGGTATGAAACCAGTCTATTATGTTTGTTAACTGCATGTGTTCTTTTGGCCAGTTTGCCTGTTTTGCAGGATGCAAACTCGAGATTAGGGGAGAAAAAAGCTGTGCCGTATTTCAAAAACTAGCTCTCACCTTGAGCCGAAAAGCTATAAAGGTTCCATCTTATAGGGAATTCAAACCAAGGTCTTTATAACCGTATCTGGGATGCAAAGAACCTTTATGAGTTGTTAGCAGGATGATCCATCCGGTGGTGACAGAGTTTTCCTTCCTTAAACCAGCGTTTTTCCTTCTTGCAGAATAGGTAAGAAGAGCAAGCAAGCGCACACGCACACACACACACACACACACACACACACACACACACACACACACACACACACACACACACACACACACACACACACACACACACACACATCGAAATCTACCTATTTGTATGTATGAAGAATATCACTGAATAATAATAATATTATATAGTGAAGAAAATAAGGCCAGAATATGAGTTAATGCAGAATAATAAGCTAATCATGCAGGAGATCTGAATATTGTCAAAGATAAGAGGAAGTGAAGTGATATTTTTTTCCGAGCGAGACTGCCATTTAGTAAAACTGAATTTCACAATATTGTCTTCATTCACTGAAGATATTCAAGGTGATAAGCGTTTAAAGCATTTGTTACGGACTATCTTGAAGCTTTGAATGTTTGAGCACTACATACTCATTTTTGTAAAATACAAAAGAGGACTAGAATGTATTGTAATCAACAAAGCTACGCATACGACGTCAGTGAAGAAGATCATTATGTATCGAATAACAACGCGAGAGCAAATGCAGGGCAGAGTCAGAGTATGCCAGAATCCTCGGATATTTCCGCATTCCTTGCAAAATAGGATATTGCATAGGATAATGGGTGATAAGAGAACGAGAGGTCATCCCTGAAACTGCACAAAAGTCATCATGTGAGTTAGAAATTGAAAAGATTTTTTGCTTGGCGGGTGGTGAATGAATGGAACTCATTGCCGGAGAAGGTGGTGAGTGCTCCAACAACGAATGCATTAGAGGCGAGGTACGAGAGTTATTGTGGTCTGTAAGTGCTCGTCCTCTTGCAATGAGTATTCGCACTGTAGGCATGGAAATATGTTACTAATACCAATATCTTAAGAGAGAAACCCATCCACTCTGATATTCAGTGAGTGATCGAGGATATGCTGTAATTACGCCAAAGAAACCGAGGTTATGAGAAAGAGGATATATACTATAAACACTACGCTGTGCTTGTTAATTGTGTTTGTTCTTTCGCCGTTTTGCCATTGCAAGATGAAAAAAAAAGGACGTTTCGGGAAGAATCCAAACATGTCGGTATGAGACTAATTTACTATCAGTTGAAAAGTCATTATTATTATTATTATTATTATTATTATTATTATTATTATTATTATTATTATTATTATTATAAATGATGGGCAATATTCACAGAACCACTGCCTCAGAAACAATAAAACACAGCTTTGCCTGCGACCCCAAATCCCTCAAACAGTTGGCAAACAACTTTAATCAGCACTTTGTGAACTCTGTACAAAAGCTACAAGAAACAACCTTTCCTCATACAAACGAACATTCTCCACTAGGTCCACGAGCAACCCAGTCGATGTAGTTCCCCACAGTAACAAAAGAAGAACTATCACTGGCAATACAACAAATTAACCCTAACAAAGGACCGGGGATAGACGGAATCAGACCAAAAGACATCAAGAAAAACACTCAACCAACCTACTTCCAGTTATACAAAAACTGTTAAATAAAATCTTCGAAACGGGACACATACCTGAAACACTGAAGACTGCATTAATCACACCCATACACAAACAGGGAAAAAGAAATATTATATGTAATTACAGACCCATCGCCACGTTGTCTGTAATCAACCAAATCATGAAGCGCATCGTGCATCAGAAACTCTCCACATACGTTGAAAAATTTCAAATCATACTCAAAACACAGTATGGCTTTCAAAAAAAATAAAGGAACAGCAACACTCCTGGAAGATTTCACAGATCTAATAAACGCTGCATTGGATAAAAACAGAATAACATTAGTGGTATTCATTGACCTAACAAAAGCATTTGACACACTAACACACAAAACCTTGTTAACGAAACTAACCCATATCGGAATTGGAGGTCGTCTACTCCAGTGGTTTAAAGCATACACGAAAAACAGAAAGCATATCATACGTATAGGATCAGCATACAGCAAAGAGGTACATGTAGCCTGTGGAGTACCGCAAGGAGCTGTCCTATCTCTCATTCTATTTAACATATACACACACGACATAAACCAACTCCTCCTAAAAAGTAAAATCTTCCAGTACGCAGACGACACGGCCATAGTATCCATTCACAACAACGCAAATATCGCTTACACAAATATGCAACACGACATCAATCAAATCACTAACTGGTTCACCGAAAACGGCATATACATAAACCCTTGAAAAACAAAGCTAATGGTATTCAAAAACCCCCAAACCCTGCCCATAGAAACTAAATATCTCACTATCCAACATTCATCCTCCTATACACAAAGCGCAGAACCAAAAATCACAACCATCACACAGGTGAAAACAACACGCTATCTCGGACTTCACTTCGATGCTGATCAATGTTGGAATAGCCATACAAACTACCTACATACCAAGCTTAGGATATAGCAAGCAAACTATACAGATTAAAAGACATTGCCCCAACCCACATAAAAATACTAATCTATAAAGCATTATGTGAAAACATTTTAAGATATGCAATCACATCATACGCATTCTGCGCAGACTACAGACTTAATAGGCTACAATGGTTGCAAGATAAAATGGTAAAACTGATATTCTGGGAACAACCCAATCTTATGCAGGAAGCACGGACAAAATACAAAATATTTAAGGTGAAACACTTATGCCACTACACAGTCATGTTAAAACATTACTACAGCCCAACATATAGAGTAACCAGAACAACATATCAAATAACAAGACCACAGTCAACAAACTACATAACATATAAATACAACAATCACTACGGCAAAGCCACCGAAACTTCTACGTACCTGACATGATAAACAAACTGCCGTTCGACAACAGAAACCTAGGAACATACAGAGAGCTGAAACAGGCGCTACATAAATATTATAACGAGAATGAAAATTAGAGCAATTCCTGTTTCTCTCCCCCCCCCACGCATACACATACACACACAAACCTATGACAAAGCCCCTCTCAAAAAACCACCACTACAAGAACACAAAGAAACAAACATGCCATGTCTAAATCCAACCCTATTTGCACAAAAAAAAAGAAAAAAAGTTAAACTGTAATAGCAGTTGAAGTCTTCCAAGCACATACCAACAAACAGTAAAATCAACACCTGGCTTGTGACCAGTATAGGAACATAACCATGAAACCACCACCATCTATCATCTATTATCTTCCTCAGATAAGCTCTGCTAAGTTTCGAGGAAGAAAATTATTAACTTGCAAGTATCTGTTATTCACAATTGTAATGTGTTATAAATATTATATATTATATATATGTATATATATATATATATATATATATATATATATATATATATATATATATATATATATATATATATATATATATATATATATATATATATATATATATATATATATATATATAAATAAATAAAATAAATAAATAAATTATCACTATTATTATTATTATTATTATTATTATTATTATTATTATTATTATTATTATTATGTAAATTCTATATTCAAAAATTCTGTATAATCTTTATTGTAATTATTAGAAGAACATGTGTTGTAAATACAATACAGAGGCAAAAAAGTATTCTTTAAAAATTTTAATTGAAATCCAATGTAGAAAATGTAGCACTTTGTGCTGAATTCTGTAAAACTATAAGTTGCAATGTCACAGAAGATGTTTATTGTATGTGTAAATATTTTAGCAGATCAATAAAAATATTATCATATAAAAAATATAATTATTATTATTATTATTATCTGAGACCGCCAGGGAGTCAAGGACTCATCGAGGAAGGCTGTAAATTATCCAACCTAGCTATCATACCTTCCCTTAAATTCATTTACACTAGATGCACTCACTACCCCTAAGGTCAAATTATTCCATTCACTCACTGCTCTCTGGAAGAAAAACCTAGCTCTTACCCCTTTCTTGACTGAGAACACCTTAGCTTCCATGGATGCCCCCCGAGTTCTCTCCCCGCCTTCCATATAACGAAAACTTTCATCATTTGAAATGCTATAACACCCATTCAAAAGTTCATAGACCTCTATCATATCACCCCTCCTTCTCTTGTTAACCAGAGTCTGTAATCCACATACTCACAATCTGTCCTCATAATCTAAATCCCATAATCCGGATATAATCTTTGTAACTCTTCTTTGCACCCTTTCCACATCCCCTTGAAACCCGGGAGACCAAATCTGCGCACAGTAATCCAAGTGTGGTCTTATCAAAGCCATATAAAGAGGCACAATTACCTCCTTATCCTTACATGTCAAGGTTCGCTTCAGCATAGAAATTATCCTCTGAGTTGTATTTGCAACTTTTGCCATGTGACCTTTGAACTTTAAATTCTTATCCACCAATACACCAAGATCCCTTGCCTCTTCAGTTTCTTGTAGCATAACCCCGCTAATATAATATGCCACTGGAACTCTAATCATGCCAAAGTGCATAACTTTACACTTGCTAACATTAAACTGATAGCCATTTTAGTTTGCCCAGATTTCCAGTCTATTAAAATCATTTTGTAATTGCTGAATATCAGTAGCATCTTGACTGCCCTGCCTATCTTGGCATCATCAGCAAACAATTGCAAATCAAATCTGATGATAGAACTTGCTTGAAGTCATCAATGTATAGATTGAATAATAATGGCCCAAGGACTGAACCCTGAGGTACACCTCTGGTTACCTTAAATCTGGCTGATTCACACCCACTGTATACTACTTTTTGATATCTGTCTGTTAACCATCCCCTGATCCAAGTTAATAGATTATATTCAAATCCCATATTCTTCAGTTTACGCAACAGTCTATCGTGTGGTATCCTATCAAATGTCTTAGAAAAATCCATCATTATCATATTGTATACATTTCCTTTATCCAACTCGGCCGTAACATTGTTATAAAATATGGGCAAATTGCTAAAACATGACCTTCCTTTAGTAAACCCATGCTGTTCCCTGCAGAGTATAGAACGATTGTCTACCCATTTCTGTATGCGAGTTTTTACTAACTTCTCTAAAATCTTTACTACCACACCAGAAATACTAATAGGTCCGTAGTTAGACACATCAGTTTTTGCACCACCCTTGTGCAATGGAACTATATTACATTCCTTCCATTCCTGTGGTATCATTCCTGAGCTGAGACTCAAATTATACAAATGTGTGAAAGGCCTAGCCAATTCAGCTGAACATTCCTTTAACAAACGGGCAGATATTCCATCTGTCCCTATTGACAAATTCTTATCCAGGTTATGCAAAAGCTCTTCAACCTAATTTTCATGAACCTCTAACTCTTCATCCAACGTAGCAAAAGCACTGTGCACCATACTAGATACACCTAGTTGATATATCTTAGCAAAGTGAGCACTCATTAACTTAACAATCTCCTCAGCTTCCGAGCTTCCGACACTCGTGTACCATCTGCATTCAATAAAGTTATTCTTCCACATTCATTCTTTCTTTTGTTTGTGGCATAACGATAAAATTCTTTTGGATTGCCTTTAGCTTGCATAGCCAATTTCTTTTCATACTCCGTTTTAGCTTTTCTCACAATACTCGTTACTTTTCTGGCCTGTGTTTTATATATTTCATAACTCCTCTCACTCTTATTCTCACAATATTCTTTCCACATCATCTTCTTCTTGTGGATTTCTAGCTTAATAAGGCTGCACATCCATTTCACACCCAACCTATTTACTTTTCGAACACTAGGGATACATTCAGATACAGCCTTATTCAAGCACTTTTTCAAAGATTCCCATCCATTGCTGACATTTTTTCCATTCAGTAATTGATACCATGGGACCAAAGATAGTATTCTTCTAAGTTGATCATAATTTCCAGCTTTGTAATTCAGCATGTAGCCTGATTTAATCGGAGTTTTAATACAAGTAGACACTTCCCAAGAAAGAACAACATGATCACTGTCACCAATTGGTGGTAAAATAGCTATATTCTTGACAGAGATCCCTTCTAACGCTATGAGCAAATCCAACACTCTTTGACCTTGAGTTCCTTCTTTCACATGCTGCTTGAGAAAGTTATCCCGCAACATTTCAATAAATTCCCGTTCTTTCTGATCATGAGATTTCTCTTCTACCTAATCAATGCTTGGAAAATTAAAGTCTCGCTTGGTACCCATAAGGCTAAATTGCGATGCATTTCTTCGTACCCTCAACTAAGCTGCCAGGTCTGTAGCAACACCCCACCATATATTTCATTCTATTAACCTCCACTTCACACCAAATAGACTCGAACTCATCGCTACATGGGACATTGTTACCATCATTGTTTTCTTGTATTTCTACCCTAACTGGACTTAAGTCATCTGATATCATTAGTAGCACTCCTCCTCTCCTACCTCTTCTGTCATTCCTAAAAATAGTATATTCGTTACACTCGATCCCACTTACCATATCTGATTCTGATAGCCAGGTTTCACTAACGCCAACAATCTTAGGACACATGGTATTCAATAAAGAAACAAACTCAACCCCTTTGTTTCTAATGCTCCTGGTATTTGTGTATAGACATAATATATTATGACCTAGCCTATTCTTATAATTAGATATGCAATGTATTTGGTCTTGTTCTAGAATTTTCTCTTTTCCCTCCCCAGGCATACTTAAAAGGTCCGATCCCAAAGCATATTTTACCACTCCTACGTCACTTACATAACCACGTTCAAAGGAATTTATATCTTTTTCACTTTTGTATACCATAACTGAACTTTCACACACATTTTCCCCATTCTTCCCTTGATGTTCTAGTTTCCCTGACTCTCTGCATTAAGTCTCATAAGAAGTAATTTCTCATGGCTTCTGATGTCAAATGAATTCAAGTGCAGGCCATCATTCTTATACTTGTAAAGTTCTTTCTTTCTAGAATAGAATCGAATTGAGTTTTTTTTTTCATTCAAAAGGAATCGACGATTCCGATTGAGCTATGAAAGCTTCAATCACAAAAAAAAAAAAAAAAAAAAAAAAAAACTGGTGATCCGATTCCAAAGTATGAAAGGCAGAATTGCCCTTGCGAAGTGTGGTTTGGACTTTTAGGATTTTTTACAGATGCCATGAACTTTAGTGCAGGATGAGCGAGAATAGGGTTTTTTAACTTGCACCATTAAGTATACTCTGAATTTTTATATTGGATTGCGTTGGCATTCTTGTTGGAGAACCAGTGCTTTGATAGTAGTCGAGGATTTTGAGTAATATAGGGAAAGAAGAAACAGCAATCTCATGATAGAAGAGAAGAGCAGAAATATCGGTGGAAAAGATTTTGGTCGAAGTTCTTAGGAAAAGAGCTATTATCTGCAGAATATATGGAGTGACAACCGGTTAGAAATGGCTCAGGATGTTAGAAGAATGAGGAAGAGAATCCGTTATTCTGATAAGTAAGCAAGTCAATTCATGTTAGATCATTACTGATAGCGAATAGTTCGGCTTTCCTTAACAACGATTTGTGAAGCCAGTGAACTGTGGTTTAGTTTGAATTATGAACATTAAATTCTCCAAGGAAGAAAACTTCGCTCTTTGGGTTAAAGGTATGAAAACAATGTTCAGAGATAAATAATCACATAGATCAGAATGCGCATCTTTTGCTGAGCTATCTTGAATAGAAGAACATTTATTCTTGTTATTATTATTATTATTATTATTATTATTATTATTATTATTATTATTATTATTATTATTATTATAGAAGGCCTCTATGGAGTCAAAGACTCACCGAGGGAAGCTATGTATCAACCACACCGCCGTCATACTTTTGAATTCATTCAAACCACTTTTACTAACGTGATTGCACTCACTCGCTTATTAGAGACTTGAATTGGCTTGAAAAAGTTCTATGTTTGGTCTTTTGAGCAGGGCTTCGAACTATGTAAGTAAAAATCAATAAAAATATACAAAAATATATAAAATTGATAAAAATAGAAAAGAATATTTAGCCCATCCACGGTACAAATGCACTATAGGTTTACATTTAACCATGTGTGGGTAGGAGCCACATAAAAATCCCTCCTCCAAATGTACTCTATTGCAATCATTCGCCGTTCTATGAGAGAAAACTGCAGCTCTCATCATATTCTTTACCGCATTCATTTTCCATTTCTAAGGACGCCCTCTTGGAAAATCAAAAACATCATCTATCAGTATCATATATGATCCTTTTGAGAAGTTCGTAGGTCTCTATCGTATCAATCCTCTTTCTGTTTTCTCGTAGTGTCTGTAGTACACCACGCTTTGTCAATCTCTCCTGGTAACCTACATTCGATAATACTGATATCATCTCTAATGCATCTTTATCCTTTGCATCTTTATCCTCCTTTGCATCTTTTCATATAAAGAGATATAAAAATTAAAAATATCGCTTTATATGAAGACTTTATATAAAACTTCATAGTCTTTATATAAGACTATGAAGTCTTATATAAAACTTTACTTCCTTATAAGTCAATTTTCATTTCAGTATTATTCTGTATTTAAAGTTGCTATAGTATCACTAAAACTCAGATTCCTATCCCATCAAAACCAAATCATTAGTCTGAATAGTTTCGCCTAGAATGGCCCCAAAAATGTAATACGTAATTGGAAATTTGATCACAGCAAAGGGCACAACTTTATTTTTTACTAACATTGAACTCTCATCCATTTTCACATGCCCACAATTCCTGCGTATTCAAGGTGCTGCATTTCGGTTGCATCTCTAATTATCCTGTTTATCTTTGCATCATCATCAGCCAACAACTGTATGTCCCCATCAAATCCCTCCCAGTGTCATTAATGTCCATATATAATAGAAATGAACAAAGACCTGTTCCCTGGGGTACACCACTGGTCATCTTAATTCTTGCAAACCCACATCTCCCATACATTTCTTTTTTGATATCTGTCAGTTAGCTATCCTCTTATCCACACCCACTTATGCGACAGCATTCCATGCTGTATGCTGCCAAAAGCCTTAGAAAATGTAACAGTGCCATGTTTTATCCATTCCCCCTTGTTTAAAATGTCAGGAAGTTACTCACATGACCTTGGTAAACCCATGATGTTCATCACAAAATGTAGATTTTTTGTCAGCCCATTTCTGTATGACATCTCTCCTCAACTTTTACAAAGCCCTCATCACTGATCCAGAGATATTCACGGACAGTTAGTTGGATACACCATCTTTGCACCATTCCTTGTGCAATGTGATTATCATATACTATTTCAATTTCTGTGGAATCTTGCCTGTGCCGAGTCTCAGTTCACGGGGCGCAACCAGTTCTTCTAAACACTCCTTTAGAATCTATACTAAAATCCATCCCAACAACCTGAAGCAGAATGCTTACTTTGATTTTGAAACCATTCTAGGGCCTCCTCATACATCAGTGTCATATCATTCACTATAGATGTAACATTAATCTCCATGTCACGCACCCTAGGCTCTTTTCACAGTGGGAACTCATTAGCTGCTGCATACTATCCGCATTCAGTACGATTATTTTTTCACATCCATCTTTTTTTTTTACTTGAAGCACATAATGTTATTATAGGCCTTCAAAATCAGTTCTTTTTCATTTTCATGGCTTTCCGCAATGCTTGAAACTTTTCTAAGGCTTCCACATTGCGTTTTTAAATGAAGTCCTTACTTAATAAGATTGTTCATTTCACGCCGAATATCTTTATTCTTCGATAATTGCTGTAATGTTCCCATTACAGCAACTAATTCCATGGGACCGAACTTAGTAATATTTTCAGGTAATCATAATTTCCTGCTTTAATTCATCTAGTGACCTTTAATGATCTGGACATCCATAGTAGTCTAACTTCCCCGGTCAGTACTTTGTGATCATTCTCACCAACCGGATGCCCAACAATCACATCTCCAGCTGAAATCTCCCTCTGACAATATAATCAGGTCTAACACTTTTTGGCCTCGAGTTTTTTCTGTCACATGCTTCTTGAAGAACTTGTTTTTTACGAACTTTATAAATTCACCTCATTCTTCTCACGAGATTTCAACACTACCCAATCGATTTTTCGGATAATTAGTCTTCCATGATAATAACTTGTTTGACCAACTAGGCTATGTTGGCAATGCATTTCATTTTCGCCAGCAATTACAATTACCTTAGGATGTATTTCATCTCATTAGACACAAATTTACACCAGATAACTTCAAACTCATTGCTACATACATCAGCTTCAAACTCATTGCTATCAACATTGAATTCAAAGCTTTCTACCATAATGGATTCAGCTCCTCGAATGATATTAGTAGCACTCGTTCTTCTTCTGAGTTGTCTGTCCTTCCCAAAAATACTGTACCCTTGTCACTCGATTCCAGTTAGTATATCAGCATCTGAAAGTTAGCCCTCGCTAATGCCTACACCTGAAGCTACATCATATTCACCAATGTGTTCTTGATACTCCGGGAATCTGTGTACAGGCACAACAAGTTACCCGCATGTTTCTTTGGTCTCTGTTGTCTGTATAGCCCAGTTGGACAACTTGTAGATCTGCATTCGTAGCTAATACTTCACTTCTGGAGGTATGCTTGCACATACCTAATAAGGCTGAACCTGGTGAGCACACAATTATCCTTTCATCACACTCATCTCCCTGACTATGCACATTCGTAGCATTATCACAATTACTTAGTTCTGTTACACTCCGTACTAGTTGTCTAACCAATAAGAAATGTCTCCAGATTCCTGATATCCAAACGCATTCAAGGGCACACCGCTACCTCTTTATATAAAAAAACCATTCTAACTGATTCCTCACATTTCAATATCACAGATTATTCCTTCTATACAGCCTGTACATCGAATAGTTTGCCATCACAGCAGCGTTAATTCAATATCATCATATCTGGGTAACAGACTCACGATTTTCACTCTCTCTCTCTTCGATCTTACTTCTTCTAGCAATTCGTTTATGTCTTTCATATACTTATCACAATTAAATCACAATTGTACCTGCAAACACCACCATGACTTTTACTTTACTTTTTTTCCCTATTCCATTTGTTACATTTTTAATTTTCGCTTCAGGAAAATCGAAATAGTAACACGGTTTTCAATGGCATGTTTTAAAAAAGTAAATCACCACAACTTAATATATAATTATTTTTATATGAAACTTCGCTTTCCTAATTGCCATTATTCAATGGTATCTTTCTTACCTCAGTACTTTGTTGACTATCATTTTGATTCTTTTATTATTATCTTTTTTTCTGCTGCTTCTCTAAATGCTTTTCTCGTTTTTTTCCAATTCCTGTATGGTCTGTCTAATAATTTTTACACTCTTTGTTTCATAAGGTAATTTATTTTCCCTTTATTCATCTGTGCTGCTCGGGTGTAGCACACCGCTCTTCAACCTAGGCTGCAGGTTCAAATCGTGCCATGGGCAGGGATCTTCGTAACTGTCGCACTAATTCTATATGGTAAGGGAGTGCTTCCCCAATCCTATGAGGTATAGGAGTGACCATACGGGGTTCAAAGAGACAGCAATGTGATAAAATAATACTCATCAGCAATGTGATAAAATAATACTCATCTGTATCAATACTAACATTTTTCTGTTCATTACGATTGGCATTCTTGTTCTGCACTCAGTATCCAGATTGCCTTTTTATTTTTATTGTATTGTTCTTATTGTATTTTTGTTGCCATCGGATGACACTACTTAAATTTGTAATACATCAGTAATTATATTAGGAAATAAAACAAATACGATGGAATACAATAAAATCACGATATTCAGCAATTATTAATACGAACTGATCATTCGAAGTAAAAATACATTAAAACAAATAAAAGTTACCTATTTTACACAGAAATAAACAATTGTTTGTCTTATATTTTTAATATATAAATAAGTGGGTTTATTATTATTTTTTAATTGACACATAAAGTAGGTCTCATTCCAATAATTCTCTTCCCTCTACCTTGATATTTTTTAGTTTGCCTGGATTTATTGTGAACGATATTGAATTGTATAAAATGTATATTTTATGGTACAAAGGTAATATTTGCCATCGTCCTTCTCCGATTTGCTTTCAAGTTAATGTTAAAATAACTGAAGTTTGAAGCATCACAAGATCAGCTCAGCGACTTCCTGAACTCCTGCAAAATCAATCCGTGGTTTCTATTAAGGACAACATATGAACGAATATCTTCTATACGGTCCTTTAACCATAGTGATAAGACGTTTTCTTACACATATAACATTGAAGTTGTATTCCACTGCGAGTGTTGTTTTAGATGAGACGTGGTGCAGTTATGTCTGACTTCTCTTTTCTGTTATGAGCGACATCACTGCGATGTTCACTTTCCTAATCTCATAATATCGCTCTGTCTGTCCGATGTAAGGACGAAATGATCCAATCTCGTGATACTTCAGACACCTCAGCTATTCTGACAATCATGAAAGCAATACGAGAAAGCCTACGGCAAAAATAACGTTTGAAACACGAGACTATCATTGTCCATAGGTGATATTGTTAACGGCTTCACTGTATCTACTATGCAGCTGTTTTTATTCATTTCTTAGCTTTTGTACTTATTACGAAAATAAATCCAGTTATTTATATAAAATAGTGTTTATATAAAAATTAACTGTCTTAAAGTATTCCAAGATGTTGTACGTTTTTAGTTTCACATCTTTTGTAAAAATTAACATATTAACAGATTTGATTTTCGAAATCGAGCATTCATCAATTTGGAGAATTCTATTCTACTTATAGTTTGATTCTATTTTTGTGAAGCAAATGAATTTCATGGCGGATGAGTGATTATTTAAAAAAATAATGCTAACTACTTTCAGTAATTTAATTCCTCTTTTTATCTCCAGTAAAGCGGATTAGTCTTAATTTTCTCTTAATTGTTAAATTTTCGATGAAGCGAATTTTAATATTAAAGAATAACAAAGAATTTTGTTCTAAGTGTTCATCAGTACTTTCCAGACTCCCCAGATTTTTGCTTACGGTGACACCGTAAGCAAGGAAAAATATACGAGGGGGGGGGGCTGGAAAGTAATAATAAACACCTAGAACAAAAATGATATTAAAGCAATTGATATAACCACAAGAAACAACATGCGAGGACATAAGAATACAAGAACATAAGTTATCTTCATAACTCTGCCACTAGTATGTTCTTTCTTGTGGTTATATCAGTTGCTTTAATACCATTTTTGTTTGGTCTAGGTATTTATCAGAACTTTCCAGACCCCCACCTCGTAGGTTCGCTAAATTAGAAGTTTAATTTAAACTGCAGAATATTTAACACAACACATGAGCGTATGCATGGTATGCGATATAGCCGAGATGAGACAATCTTCACGATGTCACCCATATCGTCACTTTTGCATATCATCTAGAAATTGTCTTATCATCTAAAAAAGATTTCAAACTTCTAAGTGCATAAAGCCTATATCCAGAGTGGAATTGTCTTAGTAATATCATACTAAAATTTATCGATGCGAAAGGAATTTAAAAAGAATCTGAAATGTTCAATGTCAAGACCGCATCCAATTTGAATGTTTGTCTTCAGATTGTAAATGAATTTCATCACCCGAAGTGAGAAGCTCACCTCTATATCAGACATGAATTAGCTTTTGGAAGTTCCATGTCTGTCTAACTCAGTCTCTAACTCAGAGTTTTCGGATAATGTAACATTACTTGATAAACCTAAGCCCTAGTTCCAGATTATGCAGTGGAATAATCTGTAAATAAGCACAGTGTTCCACATTTGCAACCTTTTGTGTGTGAGTCACATAAAAGCAACAAAAACTTAATAATTACACAGAAAACACCACATATTTCATTTTAATTGGGTGAAATTATCTTAAAGTGGGTTTCTCAATAATTCGTTTGCATTTATTACATTCATATTCTTTCATTCTGCTTGTTTGTTTATCACAAATTCTGCTCGATCAATATGTATGGATAGATTTTGATGAAATTAAGCATTTGGAATCCGTACTAAAATTTATCAATGCGAAAGAAATTTAAGAAGAATTTGAAACATTCAATGTCATTTTAACCGCTCAGTACTACCTCAGAATGCGTTCAGCTGAATTGTGAAATTGGCGAATTCATGGATGATTGGAGGAATGGTCTTTCTCAGTTCAATGTCGTTCATTATTATAATATATAAACCACATTTAAGTGAATACGTTTCACGTTTAAGCTGCAACTATGGACTCCGCAATGAAGTCTTAATGTGAGTTCTTAATTTGGAAAAAAATTGTTCTTAGGAAGTAGATGCACTAACATCATGTGCAGTGCAACACTAATAATAATTACAAGGACTGATGATTTTAAATATGATAAGTTAAGTACTTAATATACTTAATTTATTATATCCATTAAACGGAACGTTAATCATTATAAGTTTAATATTTATATTAAACTTATAATGATTAACGTTCATGATGACAATAATATTAACGTTTATTTATCATTACAATAATATTTCGATATTAATATTTATTAATATTAAATGATCAAATTTTAATATTTATATTAAATTATTTAGAATCACATGTAATATTTTAAGGCAAATTCGTATAGAATTATATTTTATGTTAGAAGTGGACACGCATCCCGTATTGATGGGGGAGTGCGAGAGAAATCTTTAAAAAATAGAAAGTTTTTTTGTATCGAGTGTGAAATCCTCTTTAAGATTATACTATTTAATGATCTACTCAGAAGTAATTTTTTCCCCTTTATTATCTTAACAAATCATGTTAAGTTTAAGTATGCTCTCAGAAGAAATTAAGGCATTCCTTCATGTAGTAGACGATTTTCATCACCCGGTACAGGACCACCACTTTGTTCACTCGAGCCCTGAAACAGCTTAAAAATAAAGCCACTTCATATAACAGATCAGATTATTTCACTCTCAGCTCAATATTTGTACTAAATGTGCTAAATGGTTTCAACCTTTCGTGAATGGATCTACTATTTAAAAACAAACATACATTTTTATTTGTTTGGGTAGCTTTTTATAGAAAATGAGAAGTAAAAACTATAATATGGATAACGGTGAAAATTATGTGACAAAAAACAAGGCTAGTACGAGCCTCACTGGTCTTCTTATAAAGGAACAAGTGGCAATTATGACATCATTTATTGAACATCATTTCGCAAAGGCGCCTTTTAGTACACTCACATTTCCTACGAGATCATTGTCCTTCCATATATAACTGCATCTATTTATCATCACCTGCCAATACATATCAAAAAAACTCGTGTCTCGACTCTCACATATTATATACTTAACTTGTTATATTTCTCGTACAGCTCAACCGCACCCTATGTAATCGGTAGAATGTCAGCTAGTGGTACAAAAGAACCTTAATTACTCAGCTGTGTGCTATTGCGGCAACTGCCTTCACAGACACTGCAAAACAGCGAAGCAGTATGGAGGTCTGCCATGTCCCCTGTTTTATAATGTAATAAAGCCTGTATCATTTCCTTTGTATTAATCTGGGTAGCTTAAGCATCTCCAGGCAGTAGACGTTAGCAATGGCAGTATCTTTATATTATTTAAAATAAGTAGAAAGATATTCTCTTTCGGAAGTTGCAAACTGTTCATTAATGGAAATAAAGATATAATTATAACTTTAGATTTATTAATATGCCATATAAACACGTATGTCAATGTTTCATTCCACATGTTATTTTTAATTTGCATTGAAGTTTTTTAAATCTTTTGATTACATAATTTACAAAATGCATCGTAGAAAGTATTTATAAAATTTATTAAATTACTACATTATAGGTACTCTACTAATACCCTCCTATAACTGTTATTTTTAATTATATATTATTATTATTATTATTATTATTATTATTATTATTATTATTATTATTATTATTATTATTATTTTATTATTCCTTAGAAATTCCTTAGAAAGACACAAGACACAAAACCAATCGAAATAAAATCCGTAGATGACCTCAACAGGCTGTCACATTGAAAGAAATATTGACAACTCGTAAAGAAGGAACAGCACACCAACCAACATGAATGCAGACCATTAAGCAGACGTAATCACCCCGGAACATGATAATTGCCACATTCTGAAATCAATATCAGAATGGAAACAACTGACAATCCCCAAAAAAGGACTATCTATTCTCCACATCAACATCAGAAGCATTCAAAAATACTGGCTGACTCTGCAAGCTTATCTGAAGGAAGATATAGACGAAATAGACATCTTAATACTGACTGAAGTATTTACGACAAACGAAGAGGCAACCTCCTACCAAATGCCACACTTCCAACAACACAAACACTGCAGACAAACAAAACGAGGCGGTGGTATAATAATATTTACCAAACATAAACTAGAAGTAACAGAAATAAACTATAAATTAAAATACGCAGAAAACATATGCATCGAAATTAAAAACATCAAACAAGAAAACTCCCTGATATTAAACGCAATATATAGACCACCCAACTTAAGCACCACAAAATTCCTAGAAGAACTAAACAGATGGCTTTCAGCCACGAAAGTAGGCACCTCAAAATACTTGATAATAATAGGAGACATTAATATAAACATTAGGAACATAAATAACAACACAGAACAATACCTAGACCTATTATCGGCATATAACATAACCCCATCCATACAGTCGTATACACGAGAAGAGATAGTCGGAAACACAACAACCTCAACCTGCATTGATCATATAAATATAAGGGCCCCTCCAAAGAGCCACACAGCAGCCGTCATAACATGCAAACTAGCAGACCATTATTTCACAGCATTGCAGTCACACACTGAACCAGAACCCATAAAAATCACTGAGACTACAAAACAGTATCATAGCATTGTAAACGAAGCAATAGTGAACGATGAAATCAGGAAAACAGACTGGATGCAGATAGCATCTCTAGACTCTGCTGAAGCTGTATATAATAATCTTAAACTTGCATTTAACAAAATATATAACAAAGCATTAACAAAAATAAAAATACGCCCCCAAACGAAACAAAATCCATGGATAACAGACAACATACTAACAGACATACAAAGAAAAGATGCCCTATGGAAACAACTTAAGAAGTCGCCAAACAATATCGCTTTAAAAGCTGAATACAAAAGAAAACGGAATCTCCTAACAACCCAGATTAGAACGGCAAAAAGAAACTATTACAGCAACAAATTAACAACCGCGCAGAATGACATAAAGGAAACCTGGCACCTGATTAATGAAATGCTGGACAATATACACAGAACCACTGCCTCAGAAACAATAAAACACAGCTTTGCCTGCGACCCCAAATCCCTCAAACAGTTGGCAAATAACTTTAATCAGCACTTCGTGAACTCTGTCCAAAAGCTACAAGAAACAACCTTTCCTCACACAAACGAACATTCTCCACTAGGCCCACGAGCAACCCAGTCGGTGTGGTTCCCCACAGTAACAAAAGAAGAACTATCACTGGCAATTCAACAAATTAATCCTAACAAAGGACCAGGGATAGACGGAATCAGACCAAAAGACATCAAGAAACACTCAACCGACCTACTTCCAGTTATACAAAAACTGTTAAATAAAATCTTCGAAACGGGACACATACCTGAAACACTAAAGACTGCATTAATCACACCCATACACAAACAGGGAAAAAGAAACATAATAAGTAATTACAGACCTATCGCCACGCTGCCTGTAATCAACCAAATCATGGAGCGCATTGTACATCAGAAACTCTCCACATACGTTGAAAATTTTCAAATCATATCCAAAACACAATATGGCTTTCAAAAAAATAAAGGAACAGCAACACTCCTGGAAGATTTCACAGATCTAATAAACGCTGCATTGGATAAAAACAGAATAACATTAGTGGTCTTCATTGACCTAACAAAAGCATTTGACACACTAACACATAAAACCTTGTTAACGAAACTTACCCATATCGGAATTGGAGGTCGTCTACTCCAGTGGTTTAAAGCATACACGAAAAACAGAAAGTACATCACCCGTATAGGATCAGCACACAGCAAAGAGGTACATGTAACCTGTGGAGTACCGCAAGGAGCTGTCCTATCTCCCATTCTATTTAACATATACACACACGACATAAGCCAACTCCCCCTAAAAAGTAAAATCTTCCAGTATGCAGACGACACGGCCATAGTATCCATTCACAACAATGCAAATATCGCTTACAAAAATATGCAACACGACATCAATCAAATCACTAACTGGTTAACCGAAAACAGCATATATATAAACCCTGGAAAAACAAAGCTAATGATATTCAAAAACCCCCAAACCCTGGCCATAGAAACTAAATATCTCACTATCAAACATTCATCCTCCTATACACAAAGTGCATAACCTAAAATCACAACCATCACACAGGTGAAAACAACACGCTATCTTGGACTTCACTTCGATGCTGATCAAAGTTGGAATAGCCATACAAACTACCTACATACCAAGCTTAGGATAATAGCAAGCAAACTATACAGATTAAAAGACATTGCCCCAACCCACAAAAATACTAATCTATAAAGCATTATGTGAAAACATTTTAAGATATGCAATCACATCATACGCATTCTGCGCAGACTACAGACTTAATAGGCTACAATGGTTGCAAGATAAAATGGTAAAACTGATTTCTGGGAACAACCCACTCTTATGCAGGAAGCACGGACAAAACAAAATATTTAAGGTGAAACACTTATGCCACTACACAGTCATGTTAAAACACTACTACATCCCAACATATAGAGTAACCAGAACAACATATCAAATAACAAGACCACAGTCAACAAACTACATAACATATAAGTACAACAATCAGTACGGCAAAGCCACCCGAAACTTCTACGTACCTGACATGATAAACAAACTGCCGTTCGACAACAGAAACCTAGGAACATACAGAAAGCTGAAACAGGCACTATATAAATATTATAGCGAGAATGAAAATTAGAGCAATTCCTGTCTCTCTCTTCCCCACCACACATGCACACACACACAAACCCGTGACAACCCCCCCCTCTCAAAAACTATCACTACAAGAACACAAAGGAACAAACACACCACGTCTAAATCCAATCCTATCTGCACAAAAAAAAAAAAAAAAGTTAAACTGTAATAGCAGTCGAAGTCTTTCAAGCACGTACCAACAAACAGTAAAATCAACACCTGGCTTGTGACCAGTATAGGAACATAACCATGAAACAACCACCATCTATCATCTATTATCTTCCTCAGATAAGCTCTGCTAAGCTTCGAGGAAGAAAATTACTAACTTGCAAGAATCTGTTATACACACTTGTAATGCGTTATAAATATTATATATTATATATATATAATTACTACAGCAATTATGTATGCAATTAATCTGAGGCATAAAAAAAAAAAAAAATTCTGTATAATCCTTATAGTAATTACTGTAAAAATTAACATTGTATGTAACTTATACTGAGACATAATATTTTTTTT
The DNA here is from genome assembly GCF_054136105.1 of Typopeltis vanoorti. Lineage (NCBI taxonomy): Eukaryota > Metazoa > Arthropoda > Arachnida > Uropygi > Thelyphonidae > Typopeltis > Typopeltis vanoorti. Next base: position 140,042,608 of record NC_143558.1, on the reverse strand, counting down.
TTTTATTAAAAAAAAAAAAAGAAAAAAAATTACTATTATACTCAAGATAACTATTGTATATATGTATGTGTAAATATTTTAGCAGTGAACAAAAATATTATTTATTTTAAAAAAAAAAATTATTATAACTTAAGAATATCAATAACTCGCCAGTATTTGTTATTCACAATTGTAATGTATTATAAATATTATGTATATATATATATATGTGAATATAAAACTATTGTTGTATCTATGTATGTAATTTATCTGAGACAATAAAATGTTTAAAAAAAAAATTATTATTATTATTATTATTATTATTATCATGTGTCAAAATTATATGTATAAACATTTTGGAAAATTAATAAAAATATTATTAAAATTAAAAAAAAAAAAAATATTATTATTATTATTAGTTCCAACACACTTAAAAGCACTGTGCCAAAATATACTGGGAACAAAGAGACAATAACGACTTCATATACACTGCAATGTCAGAACACAAAATACTAACAGCTAAACATTTATGTCACTATGCAGCTTTGCTAAAACATTATTTCGATGCCAACTACAGGACAGTCAGAAATACATACCGTATAACAAGACCTCAGACAACTAATTATATCACATAAATACAATAATCACTACGGAAAGGCCACGTGAATCTTCTACATCCCAGACATGATAAACAATTTACCTTTTGAATACAGAAATCTTACAAACTACAATAGCCTGAAAAGAGCTCTTAAGGACTTACTATGAACAAGAAACACGCACCTAAAATACCATACAAACGCAGTCAAATACAATACATTCGTTCAGGCTTCCAGTTCAGCGATGCATCAAGACATTCCAAGTTGTAGTGTGTGTGTGTGTGTGTGTGTGTGTGTGTGTGTGTGTGTGTGTGTGTGTGTGTGTGTGTGTGTGTGTGTGTGTGTGTGTGTGTGTGTGCGCGTGCGAATTTCTCAATCAGAGGGTGCAGTGGAAATCAAACCAATTAAACATAGATTGATTCCATAGCTTCCTATCACAGCAAATAAACCAATAAATAATAACTGATGTCATCCTCAGATAAGCTCACAAATAAGCTTCGAGAATGAAAGCTGAGAAAATACATCTCATCTCATCCAAGATAATAAATAAAATAATAATAATAAATAAATGTATCATATATAATCAAATGCATGTAATGCACGTATCACATGTAAACAAATGTATGTAATGTTGTATCATACGTAATCAAAACTATGTAATATACAGTATGTATCATATGTTATAAATTATTATAATTATTATTGCGAAAAACATTATTATTATTATTAACAGAATACATGAATGTATCAATTGTAATGTTGTATCATACGTAATCAAAACTATGTAATGTATGTATCATATGTAATAAATCTATGTAATAAATTTATTACATATGATTAGTTCTAAAAAAATTATTATTATTATTATTACCTTTCCTTGAATTTCAACATATCATTCATCTACATTTCAAATCATATGTTGAAATTCAAGGAAAGGTCTATGTTAAAATGTTTCAGATTTGAAATCTGTTCCCTTCTCATTCTGTGAGAAAGTCATTCTGCGGATTGAAACTAAAAAATAATATAAGAACTGTGCACTTTGATATGAATTTAAAACAGAACATTAGAAATTATATATTTATAGACAACACTGCCTTTGTTTCTTTACTTTCCTATACATTTTAACTCTAAGTTTATTTTTATTTATAATGTTAAAATATCTGTGACAATATAAAAATTGTCTTATACTTTTAATTTAACAGGGAAATGTATTTTTATATTGAAAACTTATAAAGCATTTAGCCTGTTACTGGCATTGAGCAAAGTGAGAAATACTGATTATAATTAAAAATGTGATATTCAAGATTACAAGACTGAAACAACAATAATAGCTTGCTGTAACTTATATTTTAAGCAACTTTGGTTTAAGATTTCAGCAGTATTCTGCTTAGCAGTTCATCTAAAAAAAAAAAAAAAAACATCCGTGTGACTTGTATAATATGTATATTCAAATAATTAGTATAAACCCTGGAACTTTTTTTGTATAAATATTAATACTTTAAATTCAAACTATGTGACAACAATATATGGTTTAAATTTGACAGTTATTATTAAAAATATTTCTTAAAATTGCAAAAAAAAAAGAAAATTAAAAATAATACTAATAAATAAGCCACCACGCCAGTTTAAGGCACGCTTAGATGGCTCCATTCCACATCAGACTCCTCTTTCGTTATGAAGTTTGGAAGGAATGAATAAAATATGCTTTATATCAGAGAATATATTCGAATAGCTTGACTATAACATAAATAGTTCTCAGCGCAGACTCAGTTTATATTATAAATTCCGATTCCAGCGCGAAACTGAAACCTATAGTAATCAACCTATAGTAAGGTCAAGGATTAGATACAGTGGTAACCTGCTTAATATAGTAACTTAAAATGTCTTGCCTTGTTAAAGTCTATATGGCAAATGTGAATATGCTGACATATCAGCTGGCCTCCTTGTTCAAGTCTCTGCAATATTACAAAAAGAAATGTTTCAGTGATTCAGTTTATATTCAAAGAACGAACCGCATTTCATGTTCATTCAGCATAATTTTCTGTTTTCAGATGCAAATTTGTGTTTTCGTTTCGTGTATTATTACGGTCTTTCCTGCTTTATTTAAACGTGTATCATTACCATGGACATTTCAGCAAAAGTTTATAACAGGTATACATTCTTTTTCGTAACATTACGAAAAAGAATTTCATCACTGACACTGACGAAATACTCGTCAGTGTCAGTGACGAGTCACTTTCCTCAATGCCAGTAACAGGCTAACATACCAGGCTATACACGCTCTCATATTATGTTTTGTATAACATTAAAAAAAAATCTAAAGATTGGAATTTTAAATAAATGCGGGAGAAAATTAGCATAAATATGGAAATAATAAATGTTTAGCAGTTAACATTTATTTCTTAGAAAATGGTTCGAAATGTACCCGAATCTCATACATAAGATTATTCTTTTTATTCTTTATGTGGCTGTAATTCTGAAAAAAAAAAAAAGAAAGCATTCATCACTTAATAATATCAATGGAGTTCAACCTTCATATAAATACACTGGTGTCCAAAACCTAAAGAAGAACATTATTTCTGTGAAGATTAGAAACGCACATTCACACGAATCAGTTTGTGGTAATTTGAATAATTGACGATTTCGAGTAGAAAGCAACAGATGCACATTCAGATGTTCGAATCGCACGTAAAGGGGTGACGTTGGAGTACTCAACAGGATAAAAGGCAAAAAAAAAAAAAAAAGCTGCACTAAGCGAATTGCGTTTGAAGGAAGCTCTTTTTGTGAAGGAATAAAGTTGCATACTTGGATGTCTTACAGGGAAGAATTATTGGAAAGCTTGAAAAAGGCCGCAGAATTTCTGATATTTCCAGACTTTGGAACCTCACAAAGCGTTGTATCCAGGCTCTGGGCAGCGTTTCAAATCAATGGAATATTTTCCAGACGGTTGCTAAGAGGTCGACATCGCTCTATTACGGAGCATGGATAGATTTTTGGTTTCCTTGCAGGTCAGCTTGCAAGTCACCTCCATTCAAGCACAGATCCACGGATATCTCAATAAACTGTGGAAAGACGTCTGCGACAAGCAGGTCTACACGCCCGAAAGCCTGCGCCCCTTTATCCACAGCTCATCGTAGAGCACGTTTTCAGTGGTGTTCTCTCCATAGAAATTGGACAAAACACCACTACTGGGCTAATGTACTATTTATTTATATGAGATTTATATACTATTTATATAGATGAGAGAGCCGTTTTAGTCTTTCCTCCGATTCTAGACGACACTTGATCTAACCAGAAAGTGGTACTTCTTACCATCGCGAGAATGTTCTTGAAAGGGATAGATACATTTGTGCTGGGATCATGGTGAGGAGAGCCATTATGCTTCATGGACGCACCGAGCTACAAGTGCTGGAAAATGGGACGATGATTGGTGAACGATATTGCAACACGAAGTTCTTCAACATCACTTTCGATTGTTTCGTGGTGCTGTAGGTGAAGAATTAATTTTTATGGCAATAAAAATTAATTCGATGCCACACCACATCGTACACGAGCAGTGGAGATACTTCTGGAGACTGAGAATATTAATCGAATCAAGTGACCAGCAGGCTCACCCGATCTTAATCCCATAGAATTTGTCTGGATCACAACAGGGAGACGCATTCCTGCTCTAAATTCCCCACTACAAAACACACAAGGCCTTATCCTTGCTCTGAAGGCCAGTTTGCCTCAGTAACTTCAATCACTCGTTTTTTTATTGATTTTTTGATTTCTTATGGCACAAAGACATCAAGGTTCATACTGTTCCAGGACACAGGTCACAACGGTATATATGGGAATTGGTTAGTAGGACAATCAATCACAAACATTCAGGTGTTTGGCGGGATTCGAATCCACAGCCTCTTAGCTGGACCGCGGATACACTAACCACTCGGCAAACCAGGCCGGCTGAATCACTTGGTGCTAAGCATGGTATGACGTTCCGATAGCTGCATCGCAGTTCGGGGTGGACATTCTATACTGAAATGTCTCTCTGCATAGTTTTCTGTAAGCACTGTACATTAATTCCTTATCTATGTCCTTAGAAAATTCATAACTTTTGCCAAAAAAACATTGCAAAAAAACACTCGTACGAAATTTATAACATGTTTAGTTTTATTTTTATTTATTTTTTTGTAATATAATTTATTAGTATGCTGGCAATAAATTTAGGTCAAAATTTGGCTGTAGTCATGAAATTTTTTTCATATACAGCTAAAATGTAGTAGCTTTTGGACACCAGTGTACTAGTTTATCATATATTATGTAGTTGTGTCAATGAGTATTTTATTATTGTTATAAGATGGCAAATGTTCAAATATAAATTTCAAGGAAAGGCAAATGCTGTTCTCATCTCTGCACAATGTCCCGAGTGTTCATTAGAAGTGTTTCTCAGTCTGTGCATAGTGACGTCATTGAGTTGATTTCTCATAGGTGGTTAATTTCTAATTTTCTATTTTAATGTCTGAATATTAAATATTTATATATTTAATTATAAATAATTTTATATAATCTATTGAATGCCACTCGGTATCTTAAGCATCCAGTTAAGCTGTCATTCCATTACAAGCGATCTGTTTTAAATGTGAGTGAATTATTCACCATTCTAATCGGAACTTGTAGAATAGAAAGTCATTCAGATGACTGTTCTAGATTTTAAAATTCGAACCTTTTAAGACCAACACATAACTTGTTATTTTAAGATATTGAGGATTCTTTTCACATACGCCCGAAACGTTAGATAAATAATTAATTTTTCAAGTGGCGTCGTGTAACCAATCCGTTTTGTTCCTGGCATTACTAACGCTAACGGACGGACGGACACACACACACACACACACACACACACACACACACACACACACACACACACACACACACACACACACACACACAATTTATCTTTAACATAAGGCGTCGAATAAATTGTATTTACCTTTTTGTCGAAAAAAAAATAAACAGAATTAAATTCAGCAGACGGATTTAATCGAAGAATGCAGTTGTTACAAATAACTTTGTGTTTCACAAAAATTCTTTAGCTGCTTTTAAAACTTCTAAGATGAAGGTTGCGTTTCTTATTACATTGGAATTTTTCTTCCATTCGTCTTTAAAGTTGTATTAAGAAAATGTTTTGAAAAGGCAATGGAATTGTGTTCAGAGCTGCGTGAAATTAACAACTTATGCGGAAATAGCATGGATTCAGAAGATATGTGAGGAATCATTTGTGCATTTAGCTAACATATCAAAATACCCAGAAAGATATAAAACAGCACTTTACGTTAATAAAATTTACAGAAGTGCATTTTTAGTAACTGCAATTATTAAAATAACACTTTGTTTTAATTTCTTAAGAGCACTGAAATGATTCAGAAATTTTACTTATTTAAAAGGGGGGGCGATATATATTTAGTTAAAATGAAAAGGTTACAAAAGAGGTTTTAATTACATTAGTTGACATGGAAAAATTAAAAATATGGTCAACTATATAAACAGCTATATAAGAGAACTTCTCATATGCTATATGAGAAGTTGCTTATTTATTAAAAAAGGCAAACATAGTATATCACAGTATTTTTATAAAGAGGAATTTCAGGTTTACTGGAAATTATACATAGTTTGCATTACGTTAATGATAAAAATTACTGAATTATTGAAACTTTAAAGACTTATACCACAACGAAAAGTTTTATGTGTCCTCATACTATATCAAGAGTTGACTGCGAGACCATGTTCCAGCATAAAACGTGCATAACTTTATGCAGAAAGAGTACACAAGAAAATAGAAAAGTCTTGATTATTGGAGAAATAAGCAAGTTTACGTTTGCTTTTCATTTCGTCAACGTCATGTCTATGCTAAGTACGTTGACGCAACATATGACCTTGCGATTGAATTTGAAGAAAATTGCAGGCCTAGTTGACCAAGTAGTTAGCGTATCCACTCTCCAACCAACAGGTCCCGGATTAGAATCCCGCCGTGGGCATGGATATTTGTTATTGCCTTTAGGTGAGAGGTGAATTTCATTGTCCGGTGCGAGACCACCGCCCTGCTTATTGGAGGTCTGAAGTGGCTTGATAAAGTTCCATGTTTATTCTCTAGAGCAGGACTTCTGGACTTATATATAAAATAAAAAATCCATAGTCCACTCACGGTGCTAATGTACTATAGACCTACAACCTTTCGTGTGGAAATCACATAAAAATATTTCTTACCGTCTTGGACTCAAGGATTAAAGAACTTTTCATTTGATAATAGTGAACCAATTTTGTACGGAGGTCGCAGCACATTTTCCTTTCTGGACGCATCTGGTTTTACCCTCAAAACCAGACATTCCATCCTGCAAACTCACATTTATTATATTGACTTCACGTTTTCATTTTCCCAGATCACAATTCCAACCGCTTCAGAAGCATTTCTAATACATTTGCTAATACCAGTGTATAGTATTATGGGCGTAATTACTGAGAGGTTATTATACAAAGACTATATACGCATAAAAATGTGTATATAGTCCTTCGTATGTAGAGAACTGCTAAAAAATTTTGTAACCATTCTGAATTCTGTCTAATACACGAAGTCCCTTCATAGGGGTTGTTCAAGTGAAGGCTAGTTAGCTGATTTCAAAAGTAAGTAGTCGAGTATTTTCTACAGGAAACGTTTTTCATCCCAAAAGAGGCAAACCAACCAGAGAGCACGCGCAGTTAACAGACAGAAATTACTGAAATGCGTAGTTGTCTTCTAGCTATGAGTTCTGGGACTTCACAGAAGTTCCATAATAATATATATATTTTTTTAATTGACAAAGTTTACTGACATAGTTTATTATCCTCTTCATATATACAAAATATTTACAGGTATACAATTGAATTATTACTATTACATTTTTGTTCACTACAAATATTCAGTATTTAGTGTTAAGTGAATATCTTATTCAATTACATAAATAATAATAACTAACAATGTATTTTCCATACATATTTACAAATATTCATTTCATGTGTTAAGAGAGAGATATTTTTCATATTAACGACATTGGTTGTGGAATTAATTTTTTTTTTAGATAAATATACATAAGGTTTTTCAGCATTCTGTTATTTATATATATATATATATATATATATACATATGCATTTATATATATATATATATATATAAATGCATATGTATTTAATAATAATAATTTAATATATTATTATTATTATTATTATTATTAATATAATATAATATAATAATAATAATAATAATAATAATAATAATAATAATAATAATAATAATAATAGATAACTTAAATGAACTTGGAAGCAGCTATACGTTTTCCATACGTTATAGAAATAAGCTCCATGTGCACTAAGAATTTATTTACAGACAGTTGATAAGAGAATTTTCAAACCTCATTGGAAATATTGCACAACTGATTCTGAGAATAGGATTTTCTCTTTTTCAAGTGACTGCTACTCACGAATAAGTACCCTGGGTGAACTAAGCATACGTTTTATTTATTTATTTATTTTAATATTTTTTTATATTTTAATTCATTTTTACCTGGTCTGGGAACCCTGCTCTATAACAAACATGCTTTTTCAAACCACTTCAGGTCTCTAATAAGCGGGAGAGACAGATCTCACAGCGGGCGATGAAATTCATCTGTCACCTAAAGACAGTCACATACATCAACTTTTTATGAGAGAATTCGAACCTGCAGCCTCTTCGCTGGGCAGCGTATATGCTAACCACTCGGCCAACCAGGCCCGCATAGATTCATCTATTAATCTATGCGGGCCTGGTTTTGTATAAAGGTACAAATAGATAATTCATTTTATTTCGAGTTAATAACAACTACTTTTGATAAATATTGACGTTTACGGGAAATTAACATACGAGAGGGATCTAAATGCCAATTTATTTAATCAATGTTAAACAAATAAATAACAAATAAATAACATTTAATTAAATAAACATTTACTCACGTTAATTAATCGTTAAATAATGTTTTAATTGTTCACAGTCAAGAAAGGGGTAAGAGCTAGGTTTTTTTCTCAAAGAGCAGTGAGTGAGTGAGTGAGTGGAATTGTTGGCCTTTAGGGGTAGTGAGTGCATCTAGTGTGAATGAATTTAAGAGAAGGTATGACTGCTGGTTTGGGTTATTTATATCCTCCCTCGATGAGTCCTTGACTCCCTGGAGGTCTCAGATAATAATATTTTTTTTTATTCTGTAATAACATTTTATTTATCATCTTACAGAGCATTTACATATATATATATATATATATATATATTGTTGAAATTAGGATTTACTCGGGATGTATACATTTATAAAAATAAATTTAACTGACTAGAACCCGAGAAAGTATAACAAAAACCTTTAATACATCACAACTAGTTTCATCGGTGATCCGACTTCTTCAGGTGAGAAATAAAAACATAAGACATAAAATAACACGGTAAAAAATGAACTTTACAGCTTAATAAAAAGCAGAATAATAACAGTCATATTTGAATAGGTGACCGCGTGCTACCGTTGGCATGAGTAGAATGTGTGCGACAGCTAATTTTTGAGCGCCAGTACTGGATTACTGCGCTATGGGAATCGGGTAAATTGTAGCTAAGATTATTGTTTAAATGTGAAGGGTCCAGAACTATTTCTTTTGATTCGATGATTCTTCTTTCGAATTCATCCTTGCAAATATATAAATTAGTAGTGCGTTCCCAATCAACTTGATGTGGCTGTTCTTCAAGGTTAGAGTTTGCCGAGAAAAGGACATGACTGGAAAGGGCGCTCGCTCGTGCTCTACTGTAGGAGATGTCACGTCTATGTTCCTCAAGACGAAGTGAAACACATTTTCCTGGTGTTTATAAAGTTTTGTGCAACTGTGGTCGACCTTATTTTGGCCAGACAGACAAATCTGTTTCACTTCGTCTTGAGGAACATAGACGTGACATCTCCTACAGTAGAGCACGAGCGAGCGCCCTTTCCAGTCATGTCCTTTTCTCGGCAAACTCTAACCTTGAAGAACAGCCACATCAAGTTGATTGGGAACGCACTACTAATTTATATATTTGCAAGGATGAATTCGAAAGAAGAATCATCGAATCAAAAGAAATAGTTCTGGACCCTTCACATTTAAACAATAATCTTAGCTACAATTTACCCGATTCCCATAGCGCAGTAATCCAGTACTGGCGCTCAAAAATTAGCTGTCGCACACATTCTACTCATGCCAACGGTAGCACGCGGTCACCTATTCAAATATGACTGTTATTATTCTGCTTTTTATTAAGCTGTAAAGTTCATTTTTTACCGTGTTATTTTATGTCTTATGTTTTTATTTCTCACCTGAAGAAGTCGGATCACCGATGAAACTAGTTGTGATGTATTAAAGGTTTTTGTTATACTTTCTCGGGTTCTAGTCAGTTAAATTTATTTTTATAAATATATATATATATATATATATTACAATTTTTGCTTTTTAATGTCTTCAACCGCTGTAACCACAGCACTTCAATGTAATAAATAATTCTTTTTTTTTGTTAATCTCGGTTGAGATGTTATGTCTCTGCTTGCATCCTCTAAGCTTTTTAATGAGCTTATCTGAGGATGACATCGGTTAGATATATGTATTTTTTTTATTGATTTGATTGCTGTGTTGGAAGTAGGCTGATGTTTGGGAGGTCAAATGAATGTTCTGAAAGGTCTGATCAAAGTGAAATTGCCAGTATGTTCTGGTGTTATTGCATCTGTCTTGGTGGTTCACATTCAATTTTATTGTGGTCTTCTTTCTGAACTAATTAAGAGACTTTTTTTCTCACTGTGGCAGCCTTTCTATGTCTTATGAGCTTTTAATTTGAATCGGTTTTGAAGTTTGTGACTTCCTCAAGAATATCTTGGCATCTCTGATCCAAAAAATTGGTAATTTTGTTCTGTTTTTGCTTGGTACAAGCAAAAACAGAACAAAATTGGTACATGAATGGTGCTAAATATTCGGATAGAAAGATTGGTGTATTGTCTTGCAATGTGTTGAAGTCCATGGCAACTGGTTTTTTCAGTCTGCTGGCTTTTATGAGATTGTCTCTTGTGGACTTGCTTGTCAGACAAACTATGACTGGTGCAGGTCGTGGCAAGCCTTGTTTTTTGCTCTGCCCAGGAATCCGATTTACAGTCTGAATGTTGTTAAGCTGTAGGGGGATGTCAATTGCATGGCCTAATTTTAAAACTACGTCTCTGAGGTTTTCTGTAGGTGCGGTTTCAGGAAGACCGTTTATGATAAGATCTTCTTTATGTTGTTGCTGATTTAAAAGTTCGTATTGTAGTTTTAGAGCATGAAGTTCTTGATGGAGTTCAGATGTTTCTTTCATCAAATTGTATTGCCTGTCATTTAGTGCGTTAATGCTGATTTTGAACACATCTATCACTGCTAAATTATTATGTTTGACCAAATCTTCATATTCGCTAGTTTCGTTATTATTTGTTCGTTCTGTTTGTCGAAAAGTTCTTGCACAAGATCTACTAAGCTGGCTTTTATAGTCTCTAGACCGTTTCCTAATAGTATATTTAAAGAGTTGAAATTATAGGAGTCACTTGCATTTTTTTGTCTGTTCAGTTCGTCGTCTGATTTTGCCTCCGGTATAATCGGCTGCGTCGTAGGTAGCTGCTTTAGGTGCGCTTCTTTGTTCTTCCTACAGAGTATGCACTTCCATTCCTCGCGTGTTACATCGGAGTTATATTTATGTGCCCGGTTGTTTCTCAAATGCCGGCACATTTTAAGTGTAGAATCCTACTGCATTTCGTACAGGTTATTTGATTTCCGTCGGACGATAAATCCTCCAGGCATTTGATACACTTCATGACTTACCTTTCTTCCCTTGAGCAGTTGTGACGTGATTGTAAAGATGGCGACGTCTTTTGTTCTTCGCTCGTTGTTGACTGCGGCCCTCTCTGTTCACTTTTCAACACTTCAAAATTTGGTTTCTTCTTAGCCGATTTCGGTGAATTTTATATCACTGTCTTCGGCGTGACTGGTAGAATTGCTTGGGAACACTTTCAAATTAAAAACAGGAGTTGGAACCACTTTAAAACTATAAAAAACTGGGGCAGCGATATCATCATCATAATAATAATAATAATAATAATAATAATAATAATAATAATAATAATAATAATAACAATAATAATAATAATAATAATAATAATAATAATAATAATAATAATAATAATAACAATAATACTAATAATAATAATAATAATTTATAATCTAAAGAGTATTAAAGAATAATAAATTAATTATTTACCAGTCCAGTTATCTTTCTCTCTTTCTCAGTCTCCCTTGAGAGAACGATCCAAAAAGCTCTGTTGCCATTCGTATGCTCTATTCTGCTTTTTCGCTGTTCCTCTCTATCCTGAAAAAAAAAAAAAAAAAAAAAAAAAAAAAAAAAAAAAAAAAAATTAAATATCTACCGAAGTCTTCACGCGATTATTTCCCAGATGAATTTTGGAAAATAATTAGTACAATATTTTTTTCTAAAATAAAAACAGGTTATAAAATATCGCATTTATCTAAATCGCATTCAGTGAACCTCTTTCACTGTTTCTAATATATATAAATATTAGCGTCTTCATAAAAGCTATCGCCTATCTTTCAAATTATTCCATGTATAACGTATCGCTAAAAAAGTGTGACAAACCAAACTAAACGATTCTAATATGAACCTGATTCACGTTATTTCAACCATTTCCAAGATAATGAAAGGATCCATTAACATACAACTCTTTAAAAATGTGTAGAAGACAGAGATTTTAATTGCAAAATAAAGTATTGATTAATAGTCTCCTGCGTATTTTAGCCATGTTTGCGGATTTTGACAGCATGTAATAGAACAGTTTGGAAACGTTGCTGCTCAAAGAGTTACCTCTTTGTGCCACTTTCAAAGAAATTAATCTTTCTCTTCTCATTTAGGCGTCAACTGAAGGAATTTTTATTCTTTAGAAATTTGGATAGATGAAAAGGAATATTTTAGGTGTTTACAAATTTTTCTCGATCGAAATTTTAATTTGAATTTGGACTACATGTAGGTATCTCAATAACTTTTTTAAAATTTCTGGATTGCTTACATGGGGACAGTTAAAGTTGTTATCTCCTTTCCTCGCGTCTTTTACTAAATAAATTGTCATCTCGAACACGCATGGACATTTTTAATACGTTTTCTCTTCTTTCAATAACTCCATAGTCATCTGAACAATTTGCTGACCGTTCAGATATAATTCTGGCATTCTGTCTTTAGATAATAAACATAATTAAGGTTACGGATATACATCATGAGTAGTAATAATCCAATATGGATTTTTATCTTTGTTAGTTAATATAAAGTATTTAGCCACTTTTTTGAATAGTTCACATCCAATTGTCATAAATGCCTTACGACCTAAAAAGTAAGAAATTCATCAGTCCCACTGACTCGCATTCCTGGAATCGACTAAGATAGACGGAGACAAGGTTTCATGTCCTTGTGTCTCTTATGTTATAAATATAGTACTGAGACAGAATATCAACACGCTGATACACTATATTTATTGACGACAATTTTGCATTTGGATATCAAAATATTTGAAAATGAGAAACTGTTGAATGTATAATGAAATCAATTTCGGCCTCCTGCAGGTTTCGTTATCACCTGATGATATCGATCAAGTAAACATTGTTAGATTTAGGAGATATGATTAAGGAACTCTGCATAGCTAAAAGATTTAGTACATTAAAATTTAATGAATGTAAAGTTAATAAAATAATAAGACTGAATTTAAAGAAATACACTTTCTTCAATATAATTAATTTCATCTCTGTAGAAGTACGATTATAAACTTAGTAAAATCTATTAAAATACACAAACATAAACAGTAATTTATGCTAACTTTATTTTATTCAATCGTATATTTAAATTTTCGTACATTTTACTTCCCATGATCTTTTTATATAAGATTATACTGCATGCTAAGGAAGGATCGCTATTTGTCTTCTGAATGTGTTATGAATTGGATATATTTTGTTTCAAAGACCCTTTGACAAATATCCTTACCATATTGATTTATTATTTCATTTTATTTTGCAACCATTTGTATTACACACCAGACCACTCTGGCCGAAAACTTCATTTAGTGAATGCGCGAGCGCACGTGGTAACAAGCTCTCAGTTAAGAGCAGAGTCAGACGTATGCAAAAGGAGTCTTCGTCTTTGGGGAATTGCCTTTATTTCCCCATCCACAGTAACTGTTCTGGAGTCAGAACCAGACTACGACAAGAGGAGAGGAGAGGAACGACCTTTTGTCAGAATCGCTAACTTTGTCAACAAGAGCGTACGGCTTACCGCTACCATGTTAAAAGAATTGACATTTCCCTTTCGGCGACATGAATAAAACACTGTCGGGAGGATATCGAGAATACCCCAGCGATTTCTGCAGAAGGTGGCTAGCTAGCTATCTTTCGCTGGAGCTATAATAATTCAGAAGAAAGAAGTTTCTGATATATAAATAACAATTCATGATGATGAAAGAACACTGTCAAGCAGATTTAAATTGAAGGTTCACATGATCATTATAATTGTGAAGGGAAGTAGAAAAACTTATTTTGCTATTTGTAGCTTTTCGTATAATAAACATTCATTTGAATACATCGATTATTAGAAAGTTGTTGCTTTCCCATATGGCTGGCTGGTCTATATTTCAGTTATGAAAATTCCCGCAAGCGTAATTTGTTTAGCGCTTCATGCATACTACAATCTATGTATTCGTCTGATCATCAGAAATTTGATTTAAACAAAAATGGTTTCTTTTTCAACTGCTGTGATAATAAATGGTGTCATTATACATGAATGTCACTGCTATTTGAATCTTTTTACGAGTGTTTATCATTTTTAGACTTGTATTAAGGGCGGTTAATCATAGAACGTTACTCTCTATCGAATTTGCTTTGAACGATTTTAATTAAATTTGTTAATTATTATGACTAATTCACTATAATTCACTAATTTTATTCAAGTTTTTCATTACCATAAGAATACCTTTTGAACATCAGTGTAAAGAAGTGTAATGTTACTATATCTTCTGGAACGACGAGAGGGAGATCAAGGAGAGAAATCGTGGGGAGTTGAGTAGACCTCCCTCAGTAGCCTCTTCTTGTTATCATTGAAGCAGATAACGAACGCTTCCCTGGCAATACCGAAGTGTAGACGTAGAGTAAAATGTGTGGCGATATTGCTTCTAGGAGCCAAAAGGATCATATATCGATCGTCTATGAGGCTGGTGACTTTAATCATGTGCTGTTTTTTGGTCTTGTTAGAGATTATTATCATATACCTGTACTCAAATTGCCTTTAAATTCTAGAAAACTATACTGAAAACCTTATCGAGTAATCTCTGTTTCCGTTGCTCTATTTCACGTGTTTCATTCCTCTATCTAAATGAATCCTATAAGCAATGGCTCTTTGAATATTTTTGACGTGCCAAGAAACTCCTCGGTATTAACGTGAATAAATTTTATGGTAACATTCGAAAAACGTTTTCATTCTTATATGGTATAACATGATTCATAATTCTTACCGTGTTTGAGAATTTTCATAATTATTTAGGAAAATTGGTTATTCTCATAATTTTGGATTCTAGTGCGCCATATTGATTTCTGAAACTGTCCTATCACGTTATAGAGATGGATGGCAGAATAATACCTAATACCTATTCTTTGTCTTAAATAGTGCTGTATTTGATGCTTATAGCAAAAACTTATGAAAGTCTCCTTATATCTAATGGTGAAATTATTTAATATTATAATTTCATTAGTTTACTAACCATATCTTAAGACAACTGTTGTTTAGTTATTAATTAATTCTTGATACCTACGACATCTCAGTGTTTATATATATATATATATATATATATATATATGAAAATAATAATTACAAAATTAAGAATAAAACTGGGAATCCATAATATGAATAAAGTATTAAATTTAGCAAAAGAAAGGTTTAGTTTCTGAATAAATTCAACTAATAGTAAACCCAACTATTTGGAGTAATAGTATTTGAAGTAATTAGTAAACTCAGCACACGACGATGAGTTTACTAATAGCAATTGGCATCACTCTATGCAAGGACCAGCAAAGTGTAGCAGTTGAACGTTGCTGGTTGCGGTTGTAAACGTTTTCACCTACCAAATAACAGTTCGCTGTATGATTCATAAGAGACCACCTGAC
This sequence comes from Typopeltis vanoorti, assembly GCF_054136105.1. Taxonomy (NCBI): domain Eukaryota; kingdom Metazoa; phylum Arthropoda; class Arachnida; order Uropygi; family Thelyphonidae; genus Typopeltis; species Typopeltis vanoorti. The sequence continues at coordinate 140,026,760 of NC_143558.1, read as the reverse complement.
TGATAAAGACGGAAATCCACATATAGGGCTTGCATCATTTGTTCAGATGTTTAACAACTGTTTCGGATGACATATTGTTTGAAATTAATATGCTTATTCAGTGTTGTTTTCATCGAATTTCATTTCTATGTAACAACGGCTGCAGTGAAACACCTGTCCGTATTAACCTTCCCATTTAGCATATCTGCATGCACTCCATTTTTTCAAATTGCTTCATTTAATCAGAGTACTTTAAATTTGCGTTTTGAGATTTCTATATATAAATGAGTGTATGTTTTAATTAGTGATTTTCTTATAACTACACATTCTTTTTTTGCATACCTGCGAAGTTATTGTTAAAATGATATCGAAGTCATTCAAATATTCAATGACAAATCGAATTAGATATATTACATTAGAAAATAACATTAGGGATGGATTCGAAATTGCATTTTGCACGCTAAAAAGTCTGTATTCTAACCAGTACAATTATTCCTGTGCATTATATAAAGCAGTGATCTATTTACTAAACACATTATAAACAGTAGCAGTATAAAACGAATGGCATTTCCTGCAGTTTACAGTGCGATACTGAAGAGGTTGTTCTTCTAGATGCTGCTACTAACAGCCGGGGATTTTTTCCGTTACAAGAAGTATCATTCTAATTAAATAATGAAGCATTAGTAAGCTATCCTCGAAAGTTCTCGAAAGCCTTACGTTAAATCACTGTTGGGAGACTTAACTCTCTGTATAATTTAGTTCTGAGCTAATCGCTCTTCGAAATTTCATAGCCAGCCTGGTTGGCCGAGTGGTTAGCGTACGCGCTCTCTAACCAACAGTTCGTAGGTTCGAATCCCACCGTGGGTAGAGATGTTTGTAATTGTCTTTAGGTGAATTTCATTGCCCCGTGTGAGACCACCGCCCTGCTTATCGGAGGCTTGAAGTGGCTGAAAATGTTTTATTTGGTCTCTTGTGCAGAATTTCTGAATCGTGTAAAAATAAATAAAAAATTATATGAAATTGACAAAAATGAAAAAAAAAATTCTTAACCCACCCATGGTAAAAATGTGCTTAAAGTTTAGTAATAGCCTTTAGCGGTTTTTTTTTTATGTGTAACCACATAAAAACAAAACTTATGCACAATATGATAAAAAAGTGCCCCTGAGAAGCCACATTAGGAAAGCACGTTCTTTATTACAGAATAATTAATTAATTTATTTTTTATCTGACTCCCTCCTAAAAAAAGTTGTAAGCCTCTAATTCATTGGTATCGCGGACGGGTTAAGAATTACTGGATTTTGTATGTTTTTTTTTATTATATTTTTAGATAGTCAGAAAAGCCTGTTATAGGGGCAATATGGAACTTTTTCAGGCCACCTTTTGGCCTTCCAATGAACGGCCTGGGTCAAACCGAGCGAATGAAATTCACCTTCCACCTAATGGCAATCGCAAATTCCATGTTATGGTGGGATTCTAGCCAAGAGCCCATTTGGTTGGAGTGCAAATAGTTGAAGACTGGCTTCACCACATGTGTGGCATTCCAAAAACCATTTCACTTAATTATCAAAGATGCTTAAAATATTTTGCGATTTTTTTAGTTATTTCACTCCCACCCACAAGAGGTTCATTACAAATGCCACATTTAATATCGTGAAGGGTTAAATAATGACGGAGAGTAAGAAAATAAATTCTTTCTACTTGTCATCAGCTGGTGATGGGTCATCTATCCCCTGCTGACAAAGGTTCGGTGTATTAGAACTTTTTAAAGGAAAATCTCACCGCTTTAAAAATACAGGAATTATGACGATTATTTATTATATTGTATTATATAATTAAATTATTACATTGGTGTCTGGAGCAGATTTTCTGATTACATACAAATAGTAAAATACATGAATTAATTTTTATAAAACAAATATATTAAAACTTTATAAAAATTAATTAATATAAATTAAATTAAATTAAATTAATATAAAAATTAATAAAATAAACACAAAAGAGATACATTTCATTCACTGCAATTTGTGTTGTTTGTAATAAGTGCATTTTAATCCAATTGCAAAATATTTTAAAATATATATTCTGAATTTCTGAATATATTCCTTAAAAAAAAAAAAATGAATCCAACAATCACTGCAGCTACACTTGAATCAAGTGCTGCAGTGAGTCTATGAGTAGCCTTTTTTTTCACAAGGCTAAGTAATCTTCAGCCGAAAAGTCCTTATAAAGATTCCTCATGTCCTAGATAAGATTTTGGAACATGGGCTCTTTCCGCATCATTGCTACCGAACGCTCCACTGAAATGTTAGTGTTTCAAATTAGGGTAGAAATCAATACAAGGTCGTATTCTGCCTGGCAATCTCTTTTAAAAATTAAAAAAAACTTTCTATTTATATGTGCTTCTCTCTCTCTCTCTCTCTCTCTCTCTCTCTCCACACACACACACACACACACACACACGCACGCACGCACGCACGTGAGTACTCTGGTGAACTGGGTGGTCTTTCTTTCCATGAAGTTGGGAATCTTTCTTTTTGTTGTTTGCTTTCGTTCATTTTCAAAACTTGTACTCAGTGAATTTAATAATTCTTTGGTTTAGTAATTTTTTAATATTCAGATTTTTTTAAAATAGTCCTGGTTTAAATCTGGTAGATGAAAGATGACTTTTCTCTGACAAATCCGATTTTATTTCCAGGATATCCTGAGATGGTAAAAATATTTTTACTTTGGTTTTGTTTCCATAACGATTCGAAAGGGTATTCATCACCCCTGCTCTCAATGACTCCCTCCAATCACTTGCCCATAGACGCTCTGTTTCTTCGTTATTTCCATGGATGCCACTTCACTGAAATAGCCATCACACACGACCTCCACGTTTTTCTGATCATGTGTGAACACGGACAGTTACTTGTCAACATCCACATAGGCTCAGCTACGAACTCATCGAACCAACTTCTCATCCTCTTTCTTTATTCCACATACCTCTGTCTTTTGGAACAATCTTCCTCCTAAGGTTTTTTTCTAATGAATTCAGGAAGCACATTATCGTAATCCTTTCTTCTTTCTTCTTTTCTTATAGGTTTACAGTCGTACCATATGCAGGGTTGATAGAAAAGATCAAGATAAAATTTAGGTACCTACTGTATGATGCATGAAGTGCATCATACAATAGGTACATAAAGACTATTAATTCTATCAAAACAACGTTGATGATTACTCGTGGAGCGTAACGTTCATCGTTCAGTGTGCACGATAAATTATATATAATTGCGTTTGTTTTGAATACAAGAAGAAATTAAGAATAACAAAAATATCTATGCGTGTTACAAATTTATGTCTATCAATTTCATCAACAGCTTGCTTAGTAAAAAAGCAGCTTATTTTGTCTCTGTCATCGAAAAAAATATTGTCGAACTTAGTAAAGTAAACATACAGAACTGAAATTGCTTGAACATAAAGTAAACACCGCCGAGATATTTCTGAAAGATGGCAGCAGCAACTGAGAAAAATTCAGTTTGACTTGAAGCAGCTAGCTCAGTGCTATCCAAGTCATAAATGAAGTGACGTCTCGGAACTAATAATGGAAAAAATATCGTCGCTGTGGCATGTCATAAATCAGAATGCCGAATCTAAAAACTACATAAATCGGAAACTACTGCAAATTATTTTAATTAAAAGAATATTGAAATGCACATCTCACAGTTTTATAACTGCGTCCACTGACGATATATATTTCATAAAGCAGCCCACCTTCTCTGTCTGCATTTTCAGGCTACTAAATAACTTAAGCTTTATGTCTTATTATTAACTCCGTTTCGCATTGCTATATATCTTTGTTTTTTAACTGATGAAGGTTAAGCTGCTCATATATGGGAGATGCTCTATGACACAAAATTATCAAATATCTGATTATTTCACATACTTCAATGGCCCAGCTTTTGTGGCGATTGCAGATGTCACTTTCTTTGCTAGGCTGCCTACTACAAGTCGATAAGCGGACACAAAGTCATACTTTATGATTCTAATACTCATTTGAGCTGTTTTCATAAACCCATCACAACGCCGGAGACACAGGAATGCTCACAGTGTGTATGTGTATGTGTGTGTGTGTGTGTGTGTGTGTGTGTTAGCATTTTATGTTAATTATTCCTAACTCTACGACACCGGTCCTAGTCTAAACCAAAAGAAGTATCGCCCCACATCATGACACACACATCCATACACTTAACAGATATTGTCTACATCGTTATTCGTGTATTTAAGGAAGTCCATTCCACTCACGGAGACTTCCGTATCACCTAAATAGAGCCTCCGTAACTTAGCTAATATCTACGATGCCTTTTTGTTAAAAGACCTAGGTTTGAATCCCATCTTGCGAAGAACCTTTATAATGGTTTTTCAATTTAAAGTGATTTAGTCTAGTATGGATATGGAAGTGCTTTTCACCCCTCAAAAGATGTAAACCATCCAGATGTAAAAGCACGCATTGACAGAAATAATATTAGGGACTCGTCACGTTAGTTGTTTGGACAATCATTCCAAACAACAACAACAATAGCAGCACCATTCAAGTCGAAACCGAGTATTATTTAAGGCAGGGCTGTCCAAAGCACTGCCCGCGGGCAGCATGCGGCCCGCCTGTGGGTTTTGATTTTCACGAGCGAAAAAATAAAATAACAATTTGAATGGAATGCGTATTAGATATTTTAATTCTATCACTAATCGATAATCTCGATGTTGATAATTTTATTTGGCGTTTTTACATCACTATATACCCACGTGTTTTTCAAATATTAGATGTGTCAAAGAATCGTTCTTACACTGTTTTGTTCCAACGCGCATGCTCTGGGCGCTCACGGGGAACGTGAGCGCACGATTATTGTACAATTAGTGTTGTTCGTTTGTTCAGCTTTCGAGGTTGCGTCGCTGATGCTCACCAAATTACTAGATACGCATTGTGATGCGGCCCTCGGATAATTTTTTTTTTTCTAATGCGGCCCTCGGATTACCTAAGGTTGGATAGCCCTGATTTAAGGTATTGTTTCGCTTCTGTAGTAGTCCGTTCGTGAAATGGCTGCTATATACAAGCTGTCATTGCATGTGGTTTTCGGTAGGTAATGTTCTGCCACAAAACCTTTACAGCGGTGGATATCCTAAATTCGTACCTTTCCGTCATTGACTGTTTCGTGGGATTTATTCTCACCACAGTTTGGTTCGAACTTTGCTTCCTGCGTATTTCGGCGCTTAATGAATATTAGTAAATATTGCTTGTTTATATGTTTCAATTTAAATCAGTGGTTAATTGCATTTACTTCGAATGCTCTCCAGGGAAGCTCCCAATATTCCTCTCCCTTTCATCAGGCGTTCGTAATCAGGGACTGTTGATATTGACTTTATATACATATCAAAACTCGTTTTATATTATCACTCTCATCCGAGCTAGTTTTCTGTTACCAATAAAAGTTTCGCATATACTTCACACATGAAAAAAAGCTTAAATAAGTTCATGTGGGGAGATAACTCGCTTGCAGTGGTAAACAACATGCCCCCCCTGACAGCCATATACTGCAGAGGCAATGAAAACGAGTACTTTTATTATGCCAGTGAATAAGGTATGAGGAGTCTGTGTAATATATTTCTCAACAAATAGTGCAATTAGAGACAACTGGGATAAAAACACACTAATTAATGAATCACATGTCCCCTCATACAGAAACTATGCTGTATAGACTTAAACAAAACCATATGTTGCATGGGCAAACACAGTATCTAACTAAAAACTATTGTTATTAATTAGATGTGTGTGAGTTCGATTTCCCAAGGCAGCAATAAAATTCAACCGAACGTGTTAAAATTCGTAAAAGTGTTATATATATATATATATATATATATATATATATATGTAAAACTGCCATAACATTCCTTATATATATATATATATATAAGGAATGTTATGGCAGTTTTACATATGGAATTCGGCTGAAGAGAGTTAGCATTTCAACTCAATTGTCAGCTATGCTTTTATCTTTCTGTTGCGCGATCTTTTGTTAATACTACACCAATCATATGCACGTTTTAATAACCTATCTTTGCTGTCTGTTTCACGTTAGGCTTAATTATCGTAAAGGGAGAAAAGTCACAAAAGAGAAAAATGTTCCTGGTCCGGGGATTCCCTTATTCAGGTAATCTTCACTAATTTCATGTTATCAGTGTGTGGTGTGCCAGTATCGGTAAGTGGTGATATTATTTGACCTATTCTACGTTAAAAAATTTAACGGTGAGATGGATAAGTGGCTGATAAAAAAATATAAAAAAATTCCCGCGAACAATCAGAAGAAGCAGAAACAGACTCCAAAAAAGTTGATACAGTATTTCATATTTTACCAGAATGGATGAATTTCATAGCCTGGTTGGAATTCTGAAGTAGCTTGAAGAAGAAGAACATAATTTACTGTCATATTTTTTTTTCTCTGGGTGAGGTTCACAGAAATATAGCATGACTCCAGAATGCCCGATTCAATACCTGCTGCTTCGTGTGGTTTGTTACTAATATGCAATATTCTAGTAAAATGAATTTACGTATAATTTTTTTCAACATAGTGTAACTCGAAGTATTAAAAGAAGAACGTACAAAAAATTATTTGAAACCAACACGACATAACCGCACAAGTCTCCTAACAAGTTAATGCATTTTATAATCACAACTGAAATTACTTGGTTGTCTTTTTTGTTGTAAAAAATAAGAGCGGAATACAAAAATGTGTTATGATAAAGTATCGAAAAAATGAAATCTGAGAATTTTTCCGATTAGCACGGTTTCCAATCATCTCTGTGAAAATTACGAGATTCAAGTTTCGAACAGTTTTTTCAATATGAAGCTATCAGCAAAAGGCAGGATAAAGAAGATACTTAACAAGGGATAAAAAAATAAGTGAAATTTAAGAAGTTTATTGTGCCATGCTTTGACAAACAAAGTAGAGGAATTGGCAGGGGATATTAACGTAAGGATATTAACATGCAAAACATCACATCTGGGATTATTTCAGGTTTCCCTTTGTGATTCGGATAGAATTCTGGCGCTAGGCGGTAACTGAAAAATGAGACGAGCTTGCTATATCAGCATTATGCCGAAAATGACTTTGTATATTCGCTATGGAATCGGAACACGAATGATGTACACTAAACTCGCAAAGATATTTGGCCATTGATACCAAGAAAGCATTTATGTAAAAATTAAATGTCAATGGGGTATAAATACAAAGAAAAATAGAATGTGTGTGTGTGTGTGTGTGTGTGTGTGTGTGTGTGTGTGTGTGTGTGTGTGTGTGTGTGTGTGTGTGTGTGTGTGTGTGTGTGTGTGTGTGTGTGTGTGTGTGTGTATGAATTTAGTAAATTGACACATCTTTATTAATTTTTACGGAGCAAATTCCATGCTAGCCTACCTCTAGCTGAACCTCATACTGGTAATTTAGGAGAACTAATCTTTCATAACTCGATATCATGAAATATATAAATCCCGAGAGCTCAGAAGACCAATAAAACTTTACTATTTTCAGGTATTTCACACACTGGACCTACGTTGCCATTTAAATTCGAAATGCTTAAGCATGAAAAGTAGATTTCAAAACCACATTATTAAATTTCCTTCACACGACACATTCTTCAGGCATGTGTCTGTTAACAATGATAACCTCCTTTGTTCTTCGTTTGCTGTTAATCAATATCCACTCCTAGCGTTGAACACATAATAACAATAAACAGGCAAAAGATAAATACACCGAAGAAATCTGCGCTCGTGCTTACATGCGGGTGTGTTGGGAACCTGACGAATCGGTAAGAGCTTAGGAAAGCGTTGCCTGTTTGAAAGATTAAGTGCAACAATTTATGGGATATATGGGAATGAGGTGAAAAACAGGAACCGATCGACTCAACAGGCAAATGAAGAATATACAGGATTATAAAGTCTAGCGTTGTGATACAACTGGTCGAATGACTACGCAGTATAACCAGAGACTGCGATGGAATTTATCTGAGTCTACGATCTGCAGGTTTGAAAGCGAAATCGTTAACTCATGCAAATATCCATTATCTTCAAGTACTGGACATTTTCAGGAGGTTAACGCTTCATATCACACGACAAGTATCATTCAGGAACAGTGGAAGTGATAGTGGCCATTGTAATTGAAGCACATTTCTCATGAATAACTTTGGGAACTGATGGAAAAAAGATGTTTCTGATAGAGGTAGAGATTGCCAGTAATTCTGGTGCAGCTGTAGAAATTTCTTACGTTCACCAGGAATATGATATCTGTGAAGCGTTTTCAGGACGATGTAATGTTATTTCCGTATTTAATGGGAGTTTTCCGAAAGTTCGCGTGGTCTAGACTATATTAGTTAGCTATTCACACGTGACGTCATTTTGACTCCGTATGGTCACTCCCGTACCTCACTGAGTTTTGGGAGTTAAGCTTTCTGCTAGAAGTGATAGGGTTGCAGATTCCCTTCCCACACAGAGTATGTAGGACAATCACAAACATCCATACGCCTGGTGGGATTTGAATCCGCAGCCTCTTCGCTGGAGAGCGGATACCCTACACTTGGCCAATCAGGCCGACCGGACTATATCAGGTATCGTAATAATAAACTGCTTCTTAGTATATAACAAAGTGCAGTACAGTAAAGTTTAGGCATCCGTGCTAAAGTGGGTCATGAGATTGTATTTATTATTAATTGGCGCACTGCTGAAAGACGCAAAAGCGTAAATTCTGTTTTTGAAATAAGCGTGTTTTAAAAGAGAGTGTAGTGTACGAAACCCTAATTTTTGGAAAAAAAAAGTTTATTTATTTATTTTTTTTGTTTTGCGTGAAAAAAGTGAAATACTGATTTTTATTTTCCACAGAACAATTTTTGCATATAACACAAAACACAGCAGAAAAATTGTTTCACAATAAATAAAAAATGTCCATAAAATCCAATGTCTTGAACTGCACATTCCTCTTTTATCAATATATATATATATATATATATATATATATATATATACACTTGTATAATGCGAGCATAGATGTTTATGAATGTCTTTAGCCTAAAAATGAATTTCATTGTCGTGATGTATGCATCCTAAATGATAAAACAGTAGAAGACTGAAAAATAGACAGAAAATATGGAGTTCCTAGAGAAGGAAAGGAAGAGTGCAGAAGACGGAAGCATGTGCATGTGTGAACGCGTATACTGAAGTTGATTTATTATAAATCCGACATAAAGTTTATTTTATTTGAAAAATAAAACAAATGCTTGCATTTTTAGAAGAGTAATTTCTTTTTAAATTTAAAATGAAAAATTTGAAGCCACTTTTAGTTTAAAGCAAAATCATCGTCTTCATAATCCTAATCAGAAATTTGAAAATCATATAATTTTAGCATAAAAGTTTCAAGTTTAAATTTTTGTAATTTTAATTTTAATAATTTCCAATTTCGGATTTTAAAGTTTTAAATAATAATACCTTCCAGCGTAAACCAATTTCAATTTATGTATTGAATGTATGCTTACTCTTTATTTTTCTTCTGCTTACGTTAATATTCTGTTTGCATTGACCAGTAAACCTTTCAGGATCATACTTGGGTTCCGTATTAATTAAATTTATTAATTAGTGGATTCGATTATATCTCCAAGTAATAATTTTTTTTCTCTGAATGTATTACGGTCATCAGAAACTGACTTCGTTGTACTCATTGAATTATACTTCATTTAATGATTTTATTATATGATGATTCCATCATATGTTCCAGAGATCATTCTGTCTCATAGATCACGAAGGATGCACCAGTTACCAAAATATTTGTCTTCAAGAGGTTGTTTCTACATAAAATCAGCTAAATCAGTCTTACAGTAAAAAACAAACTTGTGAAGTTTCATCTCCCACACAAGAAAGATTTTAACTTGAGTCACTTTTCCAGGCAATAAAAGCACTCGTTCTCGAGACATCATGATACAAATGATAACATTCTATTATCGATTTGCAGATATTCTGAAAGAACTGTTTACTTAAAATTAATTTTAAATAACGCGGTATGAATATATTTTCACAGTTATGTAAATGTTCCATCGATTATGTGATTTTAAAAGGAAAGGGAACTATTCGGTTTCAGGGAATGCTTAAACGGTTGTTTCTGATCAAACTGATATCGCATTTATTTAGTAGCATCGCATAAAATGTGTTCAGATGAAGCTCATCCATCTACGAGTGAATTAAGTTGTGTTCTCCACGAACTATGGACATCATATCAGTGAAACCTCCTCAGCATTTAGACATTCCATCGTCTCTCATCTAATCATTTTCGCAACCATTCATGCCACAATGGGATTCGAACTCTACAGTAGGCAGGCTCTGTTTGTTGGGGAGGGGCGATGCTTTTTATATTCGCATGCACTTTTAAATATTAAAATAGTGCGTTCAAGATTTCTCTTGCAAGACAATTTCAACTAGAAAAAAAGGTTCACTAACAAAGGGTGAAAATGAGATTAAAAATATTACAAGTGAGGCAAAATGTATTACTAAATTAGTGAAATAGGATTTTGGGGTAATTTAAAAGCTCGTAAGAACGATGTAACAGTTCTTAATCTAGTAAAAATCCGTTAGAGGTGAAAGAATTTCATTAATTCGTAAGTATTATAGCTTTTATTTTGTACTCTTCTTAATTTATTGCTCAAGCCTATGTTTATAATGGCAAAATTCTCTCGCGAAATTAAATAGCTTTGTTTTATATAGAATTAAAAATTGAGTATAAAAATGAATATTCATATATTTCAGTTTTGAAGATATTATTAGATTGATGAAAATGTTTTCGGAACATTTTCAGGAACAGAAGCACGCCAATGGCTTTCTTTGTTAGCCGGAGATAGCGTGCATTCTTAATGTGATATTCATGAAAATCTAATCAGCTAGCGTGGATTTCAACCAAGTGGACATATTAGTGATTATTCTAATTGAATTTGGTACTCACGATTCTTTCTCACTGCCTTTTAATTATGAAAGGAATGCGGGCATATTATATGAAGAAACGTAGCTCTTTCGAGTGTAATCACTTCATAAAGTTAAATATATTACGAATAATAATAAAACGCGTTAATAACTATCCTTCTAATTAACTCATTTTCACTTTCTTAGCGTCCAATTGGAATCATTTTATTTATTATTATTTTTTGGATCTGTTACTGGTAATGAATGAAGGAGGGAAGAATGTGCAAAAGCAATTACAAAATTCGTAGTTAGAAAAATATTTATTCCATAAATATATTTCGATAATAAGAGCTTCCAATTTAGTGCTTCTTTAGCATAGCTGGGGAAATGAAGCATCTCTCGCGCTTCCCTCCCCCCCTTTTCAACCTTTGGTGAAAAGAGCTCGAATCGTATTTTGGATGAGAAAAGAGGGAAAGACGTTTCTTGAAGAGAATTTTAGAAAAACACTTTAATTCTATTACGTAGAATACATGGAATTAAGATACATGATATATTGGCCTCATAGCTTTGATAACTTTAGTGTAATTATAATTAACAGAAACAATTAATAATAATATTACGCGTACGCTCGTATTCTGCTTAATCATAAACTCGAGAACAGGAGCTGATATTCATTTCAAATGAAGAAGAAGCTGACATACGTTTATCGTATTATACTTCACAAAAAAAGTAATCTTGTTTTAATTCTTACTCAAGTGTAAGCAAGCAAGCAAAATTTGTGAAGTCAACGGCCTCTATATACAAGTAGAAATACTTCGTGAAAATACTTCACAAGTATTTGTTTACACTTTGGGTAAGGATTAAAACAAGACCATAATTTCTTGTCAAGTATAATACACTTTATAATCAAGTGAAAAAACTTCCTACATAATACTTATTGTTTCTACAATACCTTATGCATAAATAAATTCCGTGTGATGATACAGCGTTCCCCCTTTATACTGTAGTTCATGGTACCATCTAGTCTCCCCAAATTTTATCCGGGCTCCGGAACTGGCATAGGCTGACGAATCAGACCTATGGCTGGGTGTATTCCTGACTGCAATCCCTATGTGTCTTCGGACCGGTTTGCCTGCTTGTGGGATGAAAAACACCAGATAAACTGGCGGAAAGAACCCTGCTGTCCACGCCCAAGACCAGCTAACTTGGCTATGGCTGAGGAAGATCCTTAAGCTCCTCACGTCGTTGACGGGAATCGAACCTAGGACACTCCTTCCCCAGGCATATGGTTGCGAAGCGCAAAGCCACTAGGCTAACCGCGCGGACACCTTATGCATGGAATCTGCTGATGGCAAATGACATATTTACAATTAATGACGTGCCTACAAGACGTTTTTACCTCATAACGACATGGGGAGTTACTCGTTGTTGTTATCAGTATGTTGTGTCTCACTTCTTCGCAAAGCATGCTCACAATTCTCCGTTCTTCTCTCTCACAGGCCGTCCCATCCAGGTGCTTCCTCTATTTTATACCATTTGGAAGATCTGACTCTGTCCGCGATGAGGAACATAAAACATACATCAAGTTTTACAAATCTAAACAATCAGGTCTTGCGAGACATGCCATCTCCACTAAACATAAGGTCCTTTGGACGAACACTAAAATAATGCATACGAGTAGATTTCTTATGAAATGGCTTTATAAAGAAACCTACTAAGCTTTATTGAAGCAGCATAATTTGAACAGGTACTATGGCCTAATTTTATTTCCCTTATGGGAAATAATGCATCTCCAACGTGTAATATTTCTTAGCACTTATTTTATTTCATTTTTGACTCTGAAAATCAATCGACTGTTATCTTACTAAAGATTTCGTGAGGCAATATTGGATTGATTTCTCTTATGTTGTTGCGTTTCTTTTTTGTTTGTACTGACGATCCCTGTGATACACGGACTAAACTTTTACTAATAAATTATATGTGTTAAGGATGTCATTAATGCATTCTTTTTATAGCCAGATAGGATCTAAAAAGTTTCAAAATTTATAAGAGAGTTAATGGTATAACCATCGGCACAGGAATAGTCTTGGCTCTCACTACATAAAAGACATAGATTCTGTACAGTTATGTTCGTCTTTGTGTTCGACTTATACATTGTATTAATGGTTTTATTTCTTATAACAGTTGGTTGGTATATAGTCATGCCACCTTTATTATCAAACTGCATACGAAAAGTGAAAAATTCCTAATAAACAGAGGAATAAAACAGGGTGATCCAATATCTACCAAACTATTTACATCTCTTAGAAGTTTTTCATGAATTGAAGTGGAATTAACAAAAAAGACTGTTAATTACGAATTAACAAACTGCAACGCGTTTGTCTTTTGATGATGATGATGATATAGAATATAGTTCTCTTGGAAGAAGACTTAGAAATAAAATTAGGAGAATGCGCTCAAGTGTCCAGTCTAATTTGGTTGAAGATAAATTTAAACGAAACGAAAGTAATGATGCATGGAGAAGATGGATTCTTCTCCATGCATGTAATGAAGAAGTGGAGAAGATAGATTCTTATATTTATCTGCAAGAAATCATAAACATTAAAACTAAACTGAAAACATAATTCACAAATTGAAAGTTTCCCAAAGAAAAATGGGAAGGAATATGTACAGGACACCATCAGTTATATTATCTGTGCAAAATGGAGATGGGCTGGACACATTGCAAGATATAAGAACACAAGATGGCCTAGATTATTGACAAAATGGAGACCTATTAATGCAACAGACAAAGGAGAACCCCAAGGAAGAGTGCAAGGTAGAAATTTTTAGGATTGCTGGAATGCAATGGGTGAAAAAAGCTGAAAATAGGATGGAATGGATAAAATTGGAAAAGACCTTCGTCCAGCAGTGAACTGATTTAGTTGAATAACTATTGATAGTTGCACAGCGAAACTATCGATAACATCCATAATTTAACCTGCAAGATTGAGGCCTTTCATGCTCTAAACTAATAAATAATTAATTCTATTTAGGTTATCGATAATAATCCAATATACTCGTTTTGTTTCATAGTTTTTATATTCGTTTGTGACAATCTATTCAAATATCCAGAATATTTACTGAAGAAAAAAAATATAAAACTACTTATTATTTATTATTTCTTCAACTATTCTTGGAAATGAAAAAACCCGAATCTCATCAGTCTTTTGCATCTACTCACCTTTTAAATGCAGTCCCCTCGGCTTGTTCAAGAGTCAAATTAACCGTTACATCCGAATATAGAGGGAGAGACAATTTTCTGCTCATTTAGGCACTTGGACAAAAGTATCTTTCCTAACAAGTGTCAATAATTAAAAAATGCAATTTGTATTCGGCATCATACAAAACAAAATGCAAATTGGAACGGTACAACAGTCAACTGTGAAATATGATAATATTTAAATCCACGTGCGATTTTTTTTCATTTTAATTGAGGACTGCAACGCTGAACAGAGGTAATAATTAGTTTGTGCTGCGGTATTATCAGAAGTCCCCTCGACCACAGTTAGTTCACTAACAGTGTCGGGTGTTCATGTATGAATGCATCCGCTAATACATTTGTATTTTAATTGGTCCAGAGCAAAATGAACGCTGCGCATCGTGTGAAAGAGATTAAGAGCCAAGAATAACGATATCACTTTTAATATTTTTATGTTGTTAAAAAATAATAAAATAAAAATAAATAAATATATTATAGATATTAAACAGCGGGTGCAACTAGATAACCAGAAGTTCCAGACCTCGTACGACAAACGTTGAAGAAATAATATTTTAAATGTTTTATTGTCATAAAATGATTTTTGTTATTAAACTTTGCCATTAAACTATAACAATTCTTCCTCATAGGGAACGTTAAAAGGCAGCGATTACGAAATTATTTTTATTCGTTAATGTTTTTTCATCAATCAAGATTAATGGCGAAACAAGTTTAATATAAGAGAATTTTATAAGCATTTAATACACTGCTTGGAAGGAAATCAACGGATGCCGTAGTGCGAGGAACAAACAGCCTTGGCACCCACTCACCACGAAGGTCCTTAATAAGATTTAGGACCTCCTTTCACTGCGATGACTGCAGCAATCCTACGGGGCATACTTTCTGCAAGCATATGATAGCGATCAACAGGAATGTTGGACTATTCTTCCTGTAAGCATGCAATGAGGTCCTCGACTGTTATGGGGCAGACCTCCATTGACCTCACCCGACGCTCCAGTCCAGTTCATCCCACAGATGTTTAGAAGGGTTGAGATCAGATCACTGTGGAGGCCAGTCAAGTGTAATGATGTTCATGTCCACAAACCACAGTTACAGCAACAGCCTTATGGCACGCTGCAGTGTCTTCCTAAAAGAGACGATGGTCAGTTCTGTAGAAACGCCACAAAGTGGGATGCATTGCATTGTCCAGAATATTCAGATTCCTCTCCGAGTTCAATGCTCTGGGCATCACAAAAAGAGGTCCGAGGTCAAACGAGAAAAAACAGGACCATACCATCACACCGGCACTCCGAATTTCATAGTTGAGGTTACCACTCTGGTAAGAGATGTTCACCCGGCATCCACCACACCCATATCTGTCCATCTGCTCGGTAAAAGGTGTGGCGTGATTCCGCGCCCCGTAACACAGCATTCCAAGCTTTCACGTCCCGTTGTACATGCTCTTTGTACCACTGAAGATAATGTGGGGCTTGAATATTGTGGTCCGACCATGGAAACCCATGTTGTGAAACTGGGATCTGAATGTTTCCATGAATGAATCCAAGTAGTGTATAGCCAGCTTAAGTGTTATGTTTTAGACGTTGGAACTAATAAAAGGACGCGTGTTATATCGGAATGCTATACTCCAGGAAGTAGAGAGGCAAGAATGTTTGTTCGTTGTGACCGTAAATAGAGAGTTGAGGTACATTTTGAATGTGAAATAAATGTAGAGAATGACTGTAATATTAGTGCGTGTAGGTTTTCCATTGTACGTGGTTTTGGTCAGTCTATTTTGTACGACTGAATACCAATTACGTGAGGGAATGAATAGCTCTAGAAAAGAATGAAGAAAAAATCCCCATCCCCCCCATTGGGCGAATGGGGAGTTTATTTTTAAATTTTACTCCTTTATTTCTTAATATTTTTATTTATTTATTTGCTACGCTGTTCGGAAATGTCTCTCTAGATACAAAGCACGGAACTTTATCAAGCCACTTCATGCCTCAAATAAACGAGGTGGTGGTCTCACACTTGACGATTAATTTCATCTCCCACAACTAAGATTGTGAAATATTAGCTATGAAACCAGAAACTGCCTTATAGAAAATAAGAAAATTTTCAAAAGAATGAAGTCAGAGAACAAGAGAATTGTACGTATGTGTCGTTAGCATGTGAAATAGATTTTTTTATGGAGACTGATAAATGAGATGCGCAGCTAGGAAGAGTCGTTGATTATGGACAAGGTGAACGATAGTTGAGTGGTTTCCCAAGAGTGGTTTCCCCCTTCATTCTGCAGAGGTCTGCAAATGACGATGATGATGAACTAATAATAGTAATAATAGAAAGAATATAAATAACAGAGGAATTTGGTGTGGTAAAAGGTATATTAAAAGTGGAAAGCACATCGGTGTTAGAGGTTCTTTTTTTGTGAATCCCACACATGGAATACTGTTAACCTAATACGTAATATACTTTATTACGTATTACACGCATTAACAGTCAAATATCCTTATCTTTCCTAACATTATTTTATTAAGATAAGATGGTTAGGCTTATACTAATTGAATTTATGTAGTCTCTAGATTACATGTGTTCTCATGGCCGTGATTCAAAGAGAGGTTTTCCGACCAGAGGACTTCAGCGATACTCTGCTACGTGAGACAATAATATATAACGAAAGCACTATATATTCTAAACCAATCCACAGTTGTTACAGGGAGGTCTTTTAAGGCCAACTACTTGCTCAAATTAGTTTTCGTAACCATAACTTTAGGATAAAGTATTTAATCTCATTCCAAACTATATAATATTTTTGTGTGTGTGATCGTCTGACAGGATGTGAGATGCAATATTCTAACAAACCAGTATGAGAACGCTGCTCCTATTCAAACGAAAAGTCCTTACAAAGGTTCTTTACGTCGGAGACGGGATTCGAACCCAGCTCTTTTCAACCAAACTTCTTCTTCGAAACAAACTGAGCTGCGGAGGTTCTTAATATAATTATACAGTACAGTGCATTATTGTTAACACTGGGGATAACCTGCGGGTTGACCATGGAGATTAGGTAATTTGAAAACCCTTCTTTAGTGATCGAACATGGAACTTTTTTCAGGCCACTTCCACTAAACACAGTGATGGTCTTATGCCCGGAGATGAAATTCACGCAAACCTAAAGATATTAGCAAAACACCCATCGATGGATTCGAACCGAGAGTCTGTTTGTTGGAGAACGGATATGCTTACTCCTTGGCCAAGTATGCTGGGAATTGTAACAGAAGGATGGTTATTACATTAAAAGAAAGTATTTAAAGCTATGGTTAGATATGAGCCGCTTGATCAACGGAGGACTTTATTAAGACAAGAAAAGTTGGGGAAAGAGGACTTGAAAACTAGATTAAAGCGATGTATAATGGAAAGCGAAATTACAAGTTAATTTGTATATATAGCATATTAAAAAAATAATATTCTTTAATTATTTCTGAAAAAAAAAATTTTTTTATAAATTTTGGTAACTAGAAACTCCGAAGAGAAATTCGGAAGATAAAAGTAACTCGTGATAGAGTTGCTTCCACAAACAGCCTATTTATTCAATAGCCTATTTAAATTCACTAACTGGCAATCGTTCTTGTTATTTAGAGGGAATATGAACATTCTCATCGTCACTAGCCTATTAATCGCTGGTGATGAGCAATATAGAGCTACTTTTACCCAAGCTTTCTTCCTACAGTACGTCCTTATTTCTTAAAACAGGATTCTGATGGACTGGGTGAGTTTTGCCACCTGAAACGTATACCTTCTCTAGTTGGAGAAACACTGACTAAACTAACTAGAATCCCAGGATGTGCATGGCTTTCATTACTCAACGAAACGCAAACAAATGACTTATTAAAATTATAGAATAACACGTATGTCACACTAAATAACATTTTATTATGAAAATATTTCATTTTATGCATCATAAGACATCAACAATACAACTAACGAACAACATAGGAATTGAATTCCAAAACAATAGTAGTGCGCAAGCTTAAATTGGATTCCCTCTACGTGTACCATCGCGTGTTCATGGATTAAAAACTACTGGGCTAAAATTAAAATTACTTAACTTAAATTAAAATATAGCAGATAAATTATTAAATAAGTTGAGGATAACAATTTCACCAACTTTTGGAATAGTGAGACAGTAATTTCGATTAAGATCAGGTCTATGAAGTAAGGCTTCAGCACTTTCTTTATATAACCGTTCATGTTTATATTATTATTATTATTCGGGACACCTCCAAGGAGTCCGAAGACTCATCGCGGGAGGACACCTACTATACAACTGTCTCCACTAGCACACCGAACCTCTACTACTGTGAACGCCATCTACCGCCCACCACCACCCTCCATATGGTGGTGGGCCAGGTTTGTGAGGTTTGATAACGAATGTGATCTTGATGTTCAGAGATACGTTTATTTAGATCTTCCTGTTTGTCCATAGTAAGACAAGTTACATGAACATGGTATATACGCCAGGTAGCATCACTGGTGAGAATATATCGTTTGAGGAAGGTAGCAATTTGTGAATTTGGTTGACGGGTTTGCTACCTAGCAATGAGTTGATATTTGCTCATAATTTCTGCACACGTTCAGAGATGCCTTTAATATGTATAGAATAGGAGTCCTGTGGGTTTCTTCTTGTCTGGGTTAATTTCTTGCTTTAGGGATTCTTCAGAAGGCCAAATCTTGTTTTCCCTAGATACTAAAAAAAGGACTTATTGAACACCTCAGTTAGCTATTGCCGTATTTGGTTTCGAGAGTAGGATCTCGGTTCCTCTTTATCTGTCCCGCCTCCTCTCATTTTACATGTGGTGCAAGTATGTCATCCTTCATGGGCGTACCTAACATAGCACAATAATCTAGGCAGACAGTATACTTGCTCCATTCGCAGTACACCAGTAAAGTTGTTCCAAGGATAGACAGCATATGGGAGATCTGATTATAACGCATCGGGGAACTTCCCGGTTAACTTACGAATGCTCCTGCTCCTGCTTAGTCTGCCAGATTTTGCTGAAATCTGATTGTAGAAGCATGCAAGGGATAAATTCTGTCGAGGCTAAGCATAGACAAGAAACGGTGTTCTTCCACACAGGATGTGTGAGGAGAACCCTGCTCTGTAATTACTTCATCAGTAACTATTAAAGAAGATACAGTAACGTGCGGATCCAAAATAACAAAACAAAAAAAAACCTACAAAAGTCATCAAAACCATAGCTAAACTACAAAAAACAACGAATAACTGAAGTTGGCCTGAAGGTCAACCTCAGTGATCGGTTATTTCTCACAGAACAGAAACTATAGCCTAAGTTACTGTTCGCCTCAGCTATTCAAGGTACATAATTTCTTCTAAACAAAGAACCATATACGCGCATCTATTTGATCTGACATTCCATGTAAGAGAATGCTGAACTTAAAATCACTTCTTTACGATCTACTCTGGCTTAAAATTTCATTGTCACAGTTTGTTACATCCATTTGATGACTTTATCACTTTCAGGAGTCTTTGTTTCCTTCATTATTTATTTCTGAATCGTTTAATTTTCTGTAGGGTAATTACCATGCAGCGAAGTTATCTTACTAAGTAATTTCTCATTTACGACCTGGCGAAAGAAGTGCTATTCTAAATGCCGTCCTTTGAATTTCTTGTTCAGAAGATCAAAATGCAAATAATCGATAAATATATACTTCCAGTTTTCTGAAACCAGAACTTCTCTGTAAAATGTCTATCAGTGTGCAGGCAGTTTTCATAAAGAAGAAGAATTCTGCTAAGCAGTTTCTCTGGATTGTTGGCTACTGTATTAAAAAGACATATGATTCGTCATCTGGTATTTACATCCAGCATTGATGTTATGCATTAGTAGAGACTGCGATGTCTCCGGTACATAAATGATTTCTTCAGATCGATAACTAATACTGTTTCGTTCTGGAGATCAGGAGTTTCTGCAAACGGATCAAATATCGCAGAAATAATCCTAAGGTAAAGCGTCTACGTGAAAGAGAAAGTCCTCATGTTACAAAAATTTTCAGGTAGCGATTACGCAAATTTTTAGTAAGTTGTCTACACATCATTTGCACAGTTTGAATCTTTCCTCGTGTGTGTGTGTGTGTGTGTGTGTGTGTGTGTGTGTGTGTGTGTGTGTGTGTGTGTGTGTGTGTGTGTGTGTGTGTGTGTGTGTGTGTGTGTGTGTGTTGCATATCTTCGTTCTCCTAAAATATTAGCTCAGAGGGTGAAACTTTCATTCAAAGAGAGATGGAGTAGTAGTGAACAATTATTTTATCCACAACGTAAGGAATTCGCCTTCGGTGACATCAGTGGAGCGTATGTTACGAAGCTCATAAACGATCATTCATGTGACTAAACACAATTTTATTTTTTTATATTTAATTTTATTTTTTTTAATTTATTTAAAAAAATAAATTCAAAAAAATGTATTTTTTTAAAATTTGGTTGAAGAGAATTAGCATTTAACTCAAAAATTTCGACTTGCCTTTGTCTTTGGGTCGCGCGATCTTTTGTTAGTACCGCACCAATCATATGCTCGTCTTCATAGCTGCTCTATCTTCTACTGGCCTACCATTGCTGTCTGCTTTCACTTCTCATTGGTCATTCGTGAAGGATTGTTCATAACGTGTCTCAAGTCTTGTAAATTAATGGTAATTTTTACTTGAAATAATGGGAAAGAAGATGACGCTATTTGGGTAGATGACTTTGACGATGCACACTCTCGAGGATGGAGTAGAATAGCGAACAGGAGAATGCATCCTCCAAGCCTATTGACATCTGAGTAGTAAAATTTAATACCTTAAGAATACTCCAAATTTACGAGTGCTATCCGCCTCTCTATGAACCCAACTAACTTATCTTCAGTGAAAAGCAGTTATAATTTTCCCTCGCGTCTTGTACGAGTTTCAAAGCTGTTTCATCCCATTAAAAGGTGTATCGATTCTGTTCAATGCGCTTTTAAGAAGGAGCAGAATATTAAGGAGGCAAGGAATTAAATTCCAGTGTTTGCTTTAATGTCGAAAATTGGAATTTTTGTTATTAAAGCCAAATCAGTTTACTAACGTTCGCTGCAAATGAAACGTCAGTAAACCGATTATCTTAATATCTACGAAACCAAAGACATGAAAACCTAAATGTTGTTATAGAGTCAGAGAGTTAATCCCCTTCAAAGTAAGCTCCTTCTGCATGCACACACACACTCCAGTGTTCTGTATTGCAGGAAGCATCTTTAAACAACATTTTCGTTCGCTGTTTGCGTGAGATAATTAAGTATTTTGCATTTCAGGATTCTATTAGGCTGTATAAACAGAAAGATATCTTTCTTCTCCGCTATACATATATCCATTACACGGATAAATGTATAGCGGAGAAGAAAGATATCACAATGCACAAGTAACTATTTTACTAATACAAGTATTAGTACTAATTATATATTTATTAGTACTAATTTATAAGATATTAGTACTTATTATAATTAATAAGTACTAATATCTTGTATTACTAATAATACAAGAGTGCCTCTAAACGCTCATCTACTTTAGACTGATGCTCACCTACCTTTAAAACTGGAGAAATATTGAAAACTCTTGTATTATTGAGACTTCGCCAAACTTTATTTGCAGTGATTTTTGATCTTGTTGCGGCCTTACAGATTTTACACATATATTTAATGCCCTTATGTTGATCCTAATTTTTAGACATCAGGAACTAACACAAGCTGTATTTATTCAGAAAAAAAAAAGTATATTAAGCATATATCTCCGATGAATACAGAAGACATTGCATACCAATACTGTTTCACTAAAACTGTAGCAAATATTGGACTTCATAAATCTGCATAAAGTTGGAAATCATTTGCTTACCATGAACATTTTGAATGTACAAGTGATCCACACTTCTAATTCATACGGTTAGCATGAAATATCGTAATTGATCAACAAATATTGATATGGATGATGGACCTTTAGTTTTGAACACGATATAATGACGGATAATTCAAATTCTTTCACATCATTAGATGTGAAAACGCACAGTTTTCAAGTGTTGAATAACTGCCGTTGTCTTTTAATTTCTTGACCGTTACAATTAAATAAAAAAAGTTTTTGATCTTTCAGCTGAGTTTACTGACATTATTTCAACAGTGTATGATATGCCTATTTGAACGACTGAGCAATTCCTTCATGAAAACTTTTATCAGTAATGATTGCATATGGTAATGCCTAAAAATAATATGACATTGTCGCTAGTCTCTAGATATGGCTCGTGTTCGAGTGTATTGAAAGATAAATTTGCTTCTCTCTCTCTTTTTCTCTGGACGTGCGTGTGAGGGTGTATCGCATTCTAATTAGCTTCTCCTAACATGCTTTTGCTTCAATTAGGTAGACTTTGCCTTGAGGCCTTTGGTTGCGAACGAGGCCACTGATAATTTTAAAATTAATTTTTTTCTTTTATGAGGCAGAAAAAAATATTCATTAAACAAAATACTTGGCCGTTTTGTGGTTTCCCTTATCGACATTTTAAGAGAATTTCACACTACCGAAAAGATTCTTGGGTTTTTGACATGAAACTAGTAGAAACTTTGAGTGTGTTATAATATATTAGTATCCGGATTATCTCACCACTGGTGCGATAATAAAATCTGCTATAAAGACCAAATATGGAACTTCTTTTCTGATTAGTATGTTTTTTAAGCATGTTTTCCTTACTACCGAGGAAAGATTACAAACCTATAGCGCCTTCCCTGTTTGAGCTTTAGAAGGGTTTTGGATGATTTCGAAAACTGCGTTTTGAGGCGGCAACTATAAATAAATAATAAAAAATAGCTGAAACTTCTTAAAAGTGCTCTCCAGAATTCCAGTCACAACTCTGTGCTAATCACATTACCCTTCAGCACCCACTTTCCCTTAAATTATGCCCAAAATATAAAGCGATACATTATCATAATGACGCACAACATGACAGTGGGTGGTTTCTATTAGACAGCAATAGAGATGTAACGAAAATTTTCAAAATCTCAAGTTAGTATAAAGTTCGGTTTTAATCTTATATTTCATTTTCATTTTACTACAACGAAAGGATTAAAATGGAATCAAAACAAGTATTTGTGTTTCTTTTGTCTATTAAGTGTGATTTTTATCACTAGGAGAAATCCTTCTGCTAGCTATTGCCATAGTGAAACAATTCCACCTTGCTTGAATCATATTTATTGCGATTTCTCATTATTTACACATTCAGTTTTCCTACTACTTGCTTACTCTCCAATCATGGCGAACACTATCAAACGACGGACTTCATCGAATCCAAAAAGACGAAGTAGAAAACTATCCTATAGCAATTCCTCGATGTCAGATGTGAACATTGAAATCCAAGGAAGAGAACTTCGTCATTAGGAAGCATGAATGTCGAAAATCAGAATAAAAAAGAAATATAAAAGTTCACAAAGGGTGTAGGCATAAGGAGAATGATAGAGGCAACAAATAAACATGATAGAACAAGGCAAAGAGTGTGTAGTGAAAGAATATTAAGAACACAACATTATAACTTGGAGACCCTATAATACTGCATATTGGAATGAACATATGCAACAATTCCCTTTGAGACCAAAAAGAAAGATGCATAGCAGAAAAAATGAAACGAGTAATAGTGATTGGAAAAGATGAAAGTTAAATTTCTGTTAGAAACCTCAGGTGTCATTTGTCAGAATGGAGAATGAAGTTGAGCATATTTCAGGTCAGAACCGAGGCTCGGTATATTTATCAAGTGAATCCGGAAGGTTTGAAGAGCTTTCACGTTTTCTCTCTTTGCTTGAAGTTTAGGAGTTATTGTTTAGGATATGTTAAAATAGAGAGAGAGAGAGAGAGACTTGAAATATATGATAAATAACGTTTTGTTAAGCAATAAACATGGAAAAATTCGCACCCAAATCCTCCACAAATATGACACGACAGTGACACTGATAATTCTTTGATTCCTCTCTCATTTAGTTCATTTCTAAATTGTTTTCTCTGGTCTAATGACCACCAAAGCTCCTCAAGGCACACTTCGCAGAATAGCTGCAGCAAGATGTTTGATATCTGACCTGGAAGAAGCTTCCCAAACCATTGTCAGTTAGGTTTGGCCACTACACTCTCTAGCGGTTAATCCTCGAATGCATCCTCGAAAGGAAGAAATGGCATCTCTCCATGATTTCCGACGTCATTCTTAACCATCACCAATATCGCATGTTGGAAGAAATGAGAGAGCATACATCGGTACGTTCCTCTTCAGCGCAAACAAGGCCACTTGCCGTCAGTACGCAAAGTGGAATATTAAACCTACGATGAAACTTATCTACCAAGGGAGTCCTGGTACGATAGAGGCTTGCCCTTTTCCTTTTCATCGGAGTAAAGGAAATAGGGATCAAGAAGTAGCGTCCCGAGTAGTTGGACGCTACTTCTTGATCCCTATTTCCTTTACTCCGATGTTTTAATACCTGTCGGCTGAGGAATATATATCCAGGAATACTAACAGTCCCACCAAAGTGAAGGTGTTGGCAGAGGATTTAGTTGCAGTAGACAGACTGAAATCAATGTAATGTGAAATCATTACAGTGAAAATGATAATTATATGATAGAATTAATTATTATTATTACTTTCTGAATACTACTAACTGACACCCTATTTAGGTGCATTTACAAACGTTTAGGGAGAAAACCATTTTTATAAAATTTTATATTTTATAAAAATGTTTTCCTGAAATCCTTCAGGAAAAATAAAAGGCAGTTTAATTTTTGTTAAAACCTGATAATAATAATAATTACCACTTTACATCATGATGAAAACACATTTTTCATTGCGTCAGTGGCGTGAGTTACTTGACGTTGCGTGCAGTGGAGCTACCCTTTAGTGCCAGTGATTTTGATCACACTTTAGTTTAATCCCAATGTAACAATCTCTGTATGCAAAGCCGCAGCTGACGAAGTCGGTAGCTGGTCGGTCATTTGTTGTTGTGGTTTTCATACACCAACGCTGCAGCTGAGATAATATGATGCCATTATAGCATTATTAAGAGCGATGTAATAATCGAATTGTCCAACTTCATTAAACTAATTGTTAAACGTATGCATGCACTGAGTTTAATGACTGTAAGTAAATCTTTAGTTATGTGAAGGATGTAAAGTGTCTTAGTTTATGGAATTTTTTGAAAGCATGACTTTCACTGTATTGTGTTTTTGAACTAGTGGGTTGAAGTCATGACTAGGATAGATATGGTAATACTCTGTTCGTTTCTGGTGGTTATAATCCTAATATAAGTACTTTAATTATAATGATCAATAATCAGTTATTGTCAGTGCTGGAAATACTTTGAGTCACAATGCAAGACTCAAAAAAGAAAAAAAAAACACTAAGCATTCTTAGTTCCGCTTCCTTCATTACAAAGATTTTGCGTCATATTTTTAAAATGATACTCAAAATATCTATTTAAAAATATTGATAGATATATCAATCTTTTATCAATAAGCTTTTATATATTTTAATTGTAAGGTTCATTATAAGCTGAGTTTAATATTCCTGAACTGAATCAAGCAGTCCGTTAATTTGTGATTGCTTTGGTAAGACTTTACAATGCATTTCGATTGCCCCCCACCCCCCTTTCATCCTGGTCTTTTCCCAGCCATATCCCTTTTTCTCAAAAGAAAAACCTGAGACAAACTTTTTGGTGTTTTGATTTTGAATCACTGTCGAGTAAGAAGGCAGTTTGCCTATCAGAGTTACGGTCGAAGTGGGATGCTCCCTTATTAAATATTGAGATCGATCTATTTATAATGAACCCACTGGTAAAAATACTGACCATGTCTGTATTTTCAGCCGCTGTCTAATACAGGAGTATTTATTTATTAAAACTGTTCTACAAACATTAAATTTCAACAAAATGGAATACAATAAGCATCATGAAAATCCTCTCAATTATGTTGCAGAACTTTGTTATTTTGTTGAGCATGCATTGCAAGGAAATTCTGCCTAACTCGAAATTAATTTAGAAATTAAGTTTTGATTTGCAAATTTTTAAATAACTTAATTCGGCTTTACAAATTACTAATTCTGACACACACACAATATATATATATATATATATATATATATATATATATATATATATATAATGTGTGTGTGTGTGTGTGTGTGTGTGTGTGTGTGTGTGTGTGTGTGTGTGTGTGTGTGTGTGTTTTCGTTTCTTTTTTTAATTCTAGTTTGAATACAGCAATGTATACAAAGTGCATCTGTTTTAGGCTTTTGTATTTTCTGAGAAAATTATACTGCCATTTCAGTCTAAGATCACCTAATTGAATCAGATTTTTAAAAAAAGTATCAAGTTACATGACGAACTTCAAAGGATTCTCACCCAATCTTTCCTAAGCGAGGGACTTTTTTAATTTTTCTAAGCTCTTAATTGTGGAATCGGTGAAAAATTCAAAACACTGCAATGATGAATTGTTCTTGAGTAAAAACGTACTAAAGTATTGTACTCCATTGTTTTGAATATTTTCTGTGAAAGAGCTACAAATAACGGATTGCAAGATTTCTGTTCGCATGCGAAGCAAATAATTGATGAAAAATATTGATAAGTTACAAATCATGTATCACAGAAAAGCAACATTTAATGCCCAAGGATAATTTCTTTGCATTTTTACTTTTCAATGATCAAAATATTCACTCCTTTATGCTTTACTGATTAAATGGTATTTTCTCTATTTTTAATATTCCAAATCTTCTACTAACTTAAGTACCGTGAATTTTTAAAGGAGTTTAATAAATCTCGGAAAATCTTCAGCACTTGTTACGACGTTTTTTGTTTAAGTGAAAAGCATCGCATCAGGAACATTGCAATTCACCAAGTTTCAGATCTAGTGGATGTGCTAAGTTCATTTATTTCTATATAGGGAGCAATAGACGCAGGACATGCAGTATTCTCTGTTCAATACCAAGGCTACAAAGGACAGTTGCACTGACGTCTCGCGGTGATGTTCTTTTTTACGAAGTTCAACGACCGAAAAATTCGAGAAACTGCTCATTGCTTGAATATATATGTATGTCCTTTTGACGGTGTACTTTGTGTATCTTATCAATGCATTTTCTTTAATTATTTGCTGAGCGTTAATAAAACGGATTTTGTAGATCGCATTCACAAACGTGACGATTATTAGCCTCATATCGATTGCTCTACCTCCCAAAGCAAAGTAGTCGACTCGTCCGTTTTCCTTCAGCGTCCGCAAGCCAGGTTGTAGAGCAAACCTGGTCTCCTCGTGGTATCATGCTATATGCTCTGACAACAGCAACACACCAGAAATAAGAAAAGCTCTATCAGTGTTCGCATTCATACGGCATCCAGCAGCCTTTTTCTACACGCATCCTGTATGCCAACATCGACGTGGAAGAAATGCGTCCGAGCTCGTTGCCGCGAAATCTACAGCCGTAGCCAGGACTTTCCCCGTCACACGGAGTGGGATTGACGGAAGTCAGACGACGTCAGATCCTCCTTCCCGACAGTGTGTGCAGCGGGAAGGCATAATTCCAGTGAGGTGACCGCATGTGTGGCTACCCTTCCTCTAGAGAGCTGCCACGCTGCCAGCCGAAAACTTACGTCTACTATCAGGCTGCCACCACGCCTAACGAACGTGAAACCTTGTGTTTGGATTGCTTGCATATACTAGCCAAAATGTGGGGAAATGTACAGAGGCTTCGCGCTCGTAACTTCCACGAGGGCGAAGCGTAAAAGTATCAAAATGTACGAGTTCAGCCTAACGTAATCGATGATGTATTTAAGGTTCTATTGTCGCACTAACAATTTTTGGAACTGTGCTAAATGCAGCATGGCAGTGTATGCATTTCTTTTTGCAGTGATAATCGCAGATTTTTTAATCGACAAAATAGGTAAGTTGTTTCTTCCCTTTTTTGTCCTTTCACCGTAAAGTTTTATTGGTGAGGTTTGCAGTGAACACCTTTTAGCAGGGGATCGGTTGTGAATACATTTCGTTGCGCATTTATAGTTTTTTTTTTTTTTTCTACTCAAGGTATTATTAAGAAAATGAAAGAAATTCGCTGTTTTAGTAGATTTCAATCTGAAATTAGATATAATATTTGCAACATTTCATTGGTTATTTGCAAGTGAAAAATATTTCTTGGACAAGGTATTCATATATATTTAAATATTATTTTCGATGAATTTTTCTATTTTTTTTTGCTTATAAGTAAATAAAAACCTAAAAATAACTCATTTTTACTTGCCTCTGATTAATACAGATTTCGAAATTTGGTTCAAATTATAATTCTTTCTAGAATGAAGTAAATGAAAGAAATTCTGCAATGAGTTTTGCATTTTGAAAATATTTCGCAGAATTTTCAAAATGCAAAATTTAAAAGCATGTTTGCAGTTTCTACGTATGTTGCGTATAGTAAATAATGGTGTAATGTTCAACACATTCGAATTTGAATTATATTATGGTTCCGTAATGTAATATTAATCCAATAATATTTATATTTAAAACGGATTTTAAGAGGATATCTTAATTTGGGCTGCCAAAGGAGTGTATATATTAAATGCATAGAAAATTGAAATAACCATTTCTTAATGGTAATGGCGTTGTATTTACTTAAATTTTCCTCTTTTACAACATATAACTTTCATGAAAGTGGACATTTTGTTTCTATAAAATTTCTTTAAATCTCTACTCATATAGTGCAGATTATGTGCTTGTAAATTACTTTATCATTCATGATTTACAGTTCATATTAAGAATAATTAATGAATACCTGCTAAAATATTACTATTTTCAGAATTAAAATAAATAAACGTAAAAGATGCACAAGTTTATTATTATCATCCCATGCAATGCATATTTCTGATAAAATATACACTATGGTAAATGGTGCTTTGGTAATTGTAGTTAAGAATCCTAATAAATATAATTACCATTTGTCATGACATTTAGAACTATCTCAAACTAATTTTCTCAGATTGTTGATCAGGTATTGTAAAATTTCAATACGAGAATTATCAGACATTAATAAAGTGAATCACATTTTGAGATTGTTAAGTTAATCTGTCTATGTGGCGCGTGCTATCCCAATTTTTGGATCGATAGCAGTGTCAGATACATCAGAATCCTATGTCCAGATCCCTCATAATCGATGCCCATATATATACGTTTTTCGACTACTTATCACAGCTGCCCACTAATCAAACGAGGAAGGACGTGAAAGCCTTTTGTGACTCAGTATTTGCTGATTCTTTATAGTTTCATCGCACATATATATTTCATCGTCATGAAATAAGAACTGCATTTGCGATAAAGGAGGATCTGCATTGCAGTGGATTTTTATTTTTACTATTATTAATATTGGAAACCATCTTTTGAATGAAATCCAGTAGCGTACTTGATTATATTAAATAAATTTTCCAGAGAAGAAAGCAGAAATTCTAAAGTGGGACCTCTGCAATGGGTAACAAAACATAATACAACTATTTTTGTTGGAGAAATTTTGTATCACGAAAGATTTCCCCAATAGCGATTCTCGGAATGTTAATCCTTTGAAGAAACATCAAGCTTCCTCAGCGTCTCGAAGTCTGCGACGCTGCCTGGGCCGCTGGGCAGACTGGAGCCTGCTGCTCGGGTCCATGCAAGGCTTGGAGCAGTGGTCACGTTAACTGACTTCCGCTCCAAGGAGTGGCGGCGGCCCTGGGCCTTATCGAAACGGTTTGTCTTCCCTTGGTGGGAAGGATACGCGAAAGTGACAACAGATTGCAAAATATATGGATATTAACTTTTCTTCTAGAATGATAGCATAGAACGAAGTTTAGTTAAACTTATTAGGCAGACAATCCCAGAGAGCGATGCTTTCCTGCAGTTGAGAGATGAATACACTTATTCAGGGATGCCAAAAGATGCTAGCAACAGGATTCCTCAGTCTGAAAAGTCTCAAGCCAGAGTGGAATTCCTAATAGAAACAGTGTTAACGTAGTATGACATTGATGCTACTGAAGTAGTCAGATAGGGAGATTGACGTCGTAGGTTGAAGCATGGAATTTGTCTGATGATTAGATTTTTCTAATAGAGCACATAATGCTACAATGACTTTGTGTCCTATTTTTCATAAGGACACTTCAATTTATAAAGCACATTTCTGTTTCTAATTTGCTGCTATTGAATGCACATTCAGAGGTTAAATGAATTTCTTCACAGAAAGAATAAAGAACAACTCGTTTTCTTTATTCATTTAATATCGTATATTCTCTCTCTATAATCATTTAAATGTTCCATACAGTCTTGCACTGAATATTTATAGGCGCGATGGTCATAGGGGAGACGGGAAATTGCAAAACAATTAGGGCTTGGTAGCGTTAATATTGTGATTAATGGGAGTGCCTGATCAAAGCCATCATCTGGTCTTCCAGTATTATATATATATTTTAATGAATGTGAAATTTATATATCCTGTCATTGGTATTACATTCCACAGATATTATCTGTGCAAAATAAATAATATTATTATTTCTTTATGGCCTGATATATGTTTGTATTTTTTGTCATCTTTAAGGTTTTAATATATTTCATCAATAATTAAATTAAGAAAATTGAAATTCGAATTTCATTTACGTATTATTTATTTCAAAGATCATTTTAGGCTATATAATTATATATAAGGATACATAATTTTATTTCATAATATAATTCCCCAAAACGTCAAAATGAGATTATATTTCTGCTAAAATAGACAAATGCGTGAGATTAAGGGCCACAAAGCATCGCTTATATTTGTGAGTTGCGTGTTTGTAGAAGTGAGTTATTTCAGACCCGATAACCCAATCTCACTTAATAAAAAAATAGAGGGTCTATTCGAAAGGCTTCAGATCGTTCCAAGTCATAGGTATACGTATTTACACACACACACAGCTGTAGAATCACATGAGACATTCCACTATGGTTATTCCTGATATTTCTGAAAGTACAACAAATTTGCGCTTTATAATTTACTTTTTTACAGCTGGGACTTCTCCGTTCACCTCAACTCTGAACTACTGTACGAATATGAATTAAGATAATGAAAAAAGAAATAAAAATATTGTCAAAAGGATTAAAGTCATCGAAATGTGGCCTCTGAGAAGAATGAAAGAAAATAAAGTGGACTAAAAATGTCTCCAACAAAAGAGTTCTAATGCAAAAGAAACTATTCAAATAAGGAAAATTCAATCTATTGAAAAGTACAACTATCCGCATGAAATTCTTAGATAGAAGTTAGATAATAAGAAATTTTTCTACATGGCTGATGGAAAGGGTTGCTCATACCATTTGTTGATCGCCAACTTTCAGGATGAAGACTGATCTGGATCCTATGAAGTAATATTAATCTTAATAAGGATATATTGGTATGGCAAAGATTAATAAGTAAAAAACGATAGCACGCCTTTTAATGTGCTTTAATGAGTACTCGTCAACAGGCATAAATTATTTGACTGTCTGTAGACCTGCACAGGTTAGGCAGGAATATAAATGCGAAGAGTGCCAACCGTCAAAATGTCGCATACTCTATCAAGTAAAGAGCGCTCAATCCTTAAAGTGCTGAGAAGTAGCTGACTAGGAATGCACTCCAAAGAAACTGCCACTGTCTAGACGCAACCACCAGGATTTTTTTTTTTTTTTTTTGAAATATAAGAGCGAAAGGACAAACTATAAAGACTCGGAGACAAAAATGACGTAAGCAAACACCATAAATTCTCCTTTTCAAAAATGGTTCTTTAACTGCATTCGGAGAGTGCTTATTATTAATTTCCCATATTCTTAAAGTTTGGTCAAGCTTTATTAATATGAATATATATTTTAGGTGCATAAGTGCACTAAAATACGTAGACGTGCACTGAAAGAACAAAAGCATAGCGTTATTCTTTATCAAGAATGGTTACGCTAAAATCTTCTGCATTCTTTACTAATATTTAAGTTTATAAATGTGATTTTCGCTTTATGTTTTCATAAACATTTTTATATTCCTACACTTTAACAACTAAAATGCTGCTATATTAGTTTTATGGCAGCATTTGGCTTTTTTTCTTAAATACTCGTATACATAGTAATATAACAAAAAAGATCTATAATTTTTAGGGAAAATATATCAATCAAGAGGTTTTTGATATTAATCATTTTAATAACGACTTCTAATTAATATCTGGACACAAATTCAATATAAACACATTAATGTAAGAGGTACACATTTGCTAGGGGTCCAAAGCAAATAAAAGAAAAGGCCAACTGCTAGTTTATCTTTAATGAAGAATGAGCTCATAAAACTTGAACCTTTGCTACTCTTGTATCTGTGTCGAAGAAATAACAACATAGCAATGGGTCATAGTGTTTAGTATTTCTGTTACTATTCAGTAAAGATGAAAACAACAGCTAGCATATTGAAATTAAAATAAATGTGACACATCTAACTAATATTTTTTTATTTGATTTATTGTGTCATTTTATCTCCGAAGGTGTGCCAGCCTTCCTCATGGTAGGCTGACACATGTGACTACTCTTTTGTATTATTAATTTCTGGGAAAATTAGAAGGAAGGAAGTGATTGAGTGTCTCTGAGCTAAAGGAAGGTGGGCAGATTATATGGCAGCGAAATTTCGTATGTTGAGATAGAGATTTCAATTTACACACGCACGCACACACACACACACACACACATATAGATACACGCGCAGAGTACTTATGTACTTTCTGTTTCAGTAGAAACCCTGCTTATAGTACACCCACATTATTCGTTATTAAGCGACAAACATATTTTACTACACGTCATTTGAAACACTCAAGTTACCGTACTCTCCGCTCATGCGTATGCCATTCTGTCGTTCTTATTTTCTCAAGTTGGCTGTTTATTATTGCTTATTGTTATCATGTAATATGCAAGACTTCATGAGATTAAGAGATTTATTTTTATGAATAGTGCAAATAAAGGCTCTGCCTATGGAAGCAGTATTTATTACAGGTATATCAGATAAAGGTCAGAAACAAATATTTAATTTCTAGCTCTGAGTAAAGATGTCGCCATATACAGTTGTGTTACCTAAAAGTTAATTATTAGAATATTGTATACTCGAACGAGTTTAAATATTTGTTTTCCGTGTTTAGTGTATCAATTTTCTGTGCATTTTCTATTACTCCAATTTGAATTAAATTGTTATTTTCATAACAATCTCGTGCATAAAAGATTGAAAACTTATAGTGCATTTAGTATTATCGCAAATGGATTAAGGATGAGATAACGCGAGAAGACAAACATATGTTGTTTTTCTAGAGACCAAACATAATCTTTGACGACACCTCAGGCCTCAAAATATCAAGGTAGTGGTGTGGCACTGACAATGGAAATCATACGTATACGTCATTCTTTTTACACCAGAAAAATTAATTTTCGAATGTATTTTTGAATAAGTATAAATTTCCTGGTTTCTCTCAATTGTTTTATATGGATTAATGGTATTTGCATAAAACTACCAAATCGATTCTTTATTACATAAATTTATTAACCGTTAATTTTCTATAAATTATAAACCTACCACGTTCAGTTAATAATTATATAAAATAAACGTAAAATTTTTTTCTGGATCTCTTATCAATTTCTTGGGGAAATCGTGCACTCTCGCCAAATATTATACACACAAGATGATTTGAGAAAATGCTCATTTTTAAGATAATAGCGCTTCATTAGTGCAGTCACTGTTTTAGATCTGAGCTCGAATTCTATCAGGAGCGAAACATTTTAATATGCGTTTTGCAATTAAAGTTCGGTTTCTTAGAGAGGGGGAGAAAAGATTTTTTTTTCCTACTGAGAATTAAAGTTTTTACTCTGGTGAAATAGTTGGAAACAGTGAAAAACGTTGGAGAATACGCAAAACTAGCATACATAAACCAATAAGAAACCATGAATTATTTATGTAAATTAGTCCATGTTCTCCAAGCCGTGTGTTCGTTTCGCTGGAGTTAAAGCTTTATCGGTTGTTCCAGCATAACTATTTTATTTCGAAATCGAATGAAGACACTTGAACTGTTTAACTAACATTTGTCGTTGTTATGTTAGTTAAGTGGTAGAAATAAAGACCATTATCCAGCTATTGGAAGCCTGAAGTGATTAACATAGCTTCATATTTAGATTCCAGTTCAGATTCCCGGATTATTTACACCACAGTCCATCCAAGATACTGATGGGGTATTGAAAAACTTGCACTCCCACCTACAAAAGCCAGTTGTATAACAAGAGGTAGTCAAGGGGCGTTCGTATTTCTTCCGTCATGTGCTTCTGTTGTCTAGTCTGTAATCACGGGAGAATAACTCGCTACTTCCGTTTATAATAGGAGTAAACGAAATGCTGGCCACTGTCCTGTTTGCTGCTTGACTACATAATTAGGAGGAGAAAAGAAAACTTGGCGGCTGTCCTATACAGCGGTATACTACTGCACCAGAGCCATCAAAATGCTCGTGTCCCAGTTATCAGTAAGAGCATTGAGCGAATGAATGTTTAATACTACCAAGAATAAAACAATAATATGAATTTCGTTTTTTATCTTATGATTTCTGGTTAATTTTACTATAACAATTTTCGACTAACTTTATTTACACTCTAATGGGGAGAAGTGTTGTTCTTTCTCGTCTCTTTTGCGACGATAACTCCGACCATGCTTAATTCTTATTACTCCAATTGATCGAGTGGTGCTTTCTGCTTTGATAATATTTTCGACTTACACTTGCTTCTTGTTACTCTAGAAAAAAACTTTATTCGGCATTCATAAATGTGAAGAAACGAAGTAAATTACTTTCCTTTTGTCCTGGTGCTTTAATTAAAATTCAAGATTAAAAAAAAAAAATCAGAGGCGTGACGAAACTAGAAGCGAATAAAATACTTATGCCTCTCCCCCCTCAGGTCTAATTTCTTTTTAACTGCTTGGTCCCAAAAATTGTTAAAGTAAATTGGTTAAACACCAATTAAGTTTTCGTAAGAAAATAGCAAATGTTCATTTGACAGAGTTATTTTTTTATTATTTAATCACAACTATTATATTTTTACTGTGAATCGCAGCTAGGTTCCTAATGTGAACACAAGAGCGTAGCGCTCCTTTCTAAACTGCGAGTCTCACAGTTTAGAAGTGGTTGCTCAAGTCATCAGAAATTAAGAAAAAATAGGAGTAATCTATGTTTGCATGCATTGCTTAAGTTTGAACTGTCCTGGCTCAGTGGAAGACATATTTTACAATATTTCCATTTCACATAAGATTGGTGTTTTCGAAAATTTGATAACCTGAACATCCAGTTATTATTACAGATACAAATATTACTTACTTCCAATTCACTGGATTTCGTATTTTCTCTTTGTTTCAGGCTTAATTTTATATTCATTTGGGATGTAAAAATCCCAACTCCTTTCAGCCATGGAATATCATTTTCACATCTGAGGTATAATTGCTTCCAGTGAACAGAAAAACGATTGATGCATTTTTAAATGTGCAACGGAGAAGATGAATAAAAAGTACCGCAAAGTAATTGAAAATATTAAATTCGCATAACAAAGGTTTTATACTTGTCGTTACTTCCATTATAATGGGATGTGGAGATATTTTCGTCGAGAAGAGCGCAAAAGAAAATCTTGGTCTGTGTACAAATAATTAACGCCGTGCACATCTCGCAGGTCTTAGTTTCACACACGCACCATCACTGACTCTTTCGCGTTTTACTAGCGAACGAAAATATCGTCACACCTTGTTGCGATGGAAGTAACGACGGGTATGAAACCTTTGTTTCGCAAATTGGATATTCTAAACTATTTGGGTCGTTATTTTCATTCACCATTTATATTGCCAGTCTGTTAGTAACGTTACCAGAAATTATACTTTCAGATATTCTAATGTGGCGTGCTTTGATTGTTTACTGGAGAGTACATAAACTCTTGTTGCGTAAGAAATAAAAATAAATATAAAGATTGCAATATAAAGAAAAGCTCAAGTTGTTGGGAGGAAAACCCTTAAAACATCCACACGAGAGCAGCTAACTCACTTTCAGTTTGAAAAGTCCTTCGAAAGGTTCTTGGAATCCTATCAGGTCATCCTGAAAGCGAGTTTTATACTGTACTTGTTCAAACATGTCTCAACTTGTGTAAACATGAATTTTTAAAGCTTTATAAGTACCGCTAAGCTGAGGCTGCCTCATTCTATGGAATTCCATCTTGCAAGAACATCATACAAAAGTTATTGATTAAATAACCCTTTATTACAATGGAGGTCACTGAAGAGCACATTTGGCCCGTGATTAATGAGTTCAGAAAAGGCAACAATGCTACTAATACCGTAAAAATGTGGAAGAAGTGTATGGTGATATCATAACAGGGAATCGAAAAGTCTTCAATCAAAGGGCATCGCAGTTATCTTTTGAGTTACGAAGGCACTCCCTTATAACGATTTTTTGCGTTCTACTCGGGATTCGAACAGGTCATTCCAAACAAGGGCGGCATCGTTATTCCCTACAAAGGTGCTACAGAAGGACCACATGATAGAGAGAGAGAGAGAGAAAGGGGGGGGGTACTTACTTTATTTACATAGTTTATAATTAATTGTAGCATAAAATACTAATCCTACTTTATGAAAGTAAAGGCGTAAACACTCGAAAATGATAGAATCACTTTCATTCAGCTATCGGTTTAAGTTTATATAATTTAAATATATTTCTTTAATATTTAATATTCCGCAGTTCTATTTGCCACACGCACTTACGTGATCCTAAATTTCTCATTTGTATTCCATTAGCTATCCGCTATGAAGATAACAGATTTCCTTGGAATTACGCCAAGTCCTCTTAACCTCAGTAAAAACGATCGCATAACTAATACCAGCAACAGTACAGTGCTGCGACTGCAGTCGCGCGCAAATATTGTGAAGATATTCTAGTTTCACGGTATTCGATGCCTTTTCTTAGCGCATGTCTGGATGTATGTCTGCTTTTTTTTTTTTTTTTTGCTTCAATCGTTGTCGTCAGGTTGTCTTAAAGTATGTAAGGTCGATATTTATGCAACGGAAAGAAAATCCTGCCGTATAATTTTATTAATTTTTGCAGTATAAAATGGTTTTACCTACACCCTTTTTAAAAGCAAACCAATTACCCTACAGATTATTGTTATTACGTAAGTTCCTATTACACAACATTTGTTTCTTAACATAATGGATGATCCCCACTTAACGCACTCAAATCTAAGACCCGATTCGTTAACACACGAGAGAAATATTAATTTTCTCATCGAAAAATTGAATAAAAGCCTAAAATACTTAAAAAAGTAATCGTTTTTAAAGACGTAAATTTAATGCATTTGCCCTGGGTTAAGTATTAGAAAGCAGTATCAAACGATTGTCGTTAATTACGACAAAGTCAATCGTTTGGTCAACAAAACTGTTAATTATTAAACTATTAATATCTAGTATACTTTTCCTCTCGATGATACGCGAAACAGAAAATGAATGCTCACATAATGACTATGAAAGTAAGCCTAGTGCTATGTAATATACTTAATATACATTTCGATAATATGTAGTGTAAATAAATAAATGCCTTAATATTCACGACGTCCCTTTTTCAGAATTAAGCACTGGATAAAAAGATGTCGTATTTTACGAGAAGAGTACTACCTCTAACTCTTAGTAAAAATTCATAATTAAGTCTATGAAAATTAGTCTTAATTATGGAGAACTATTGCAAACTCGATACATTTGTAACTATTTATGAAAGTCTTATTAGAAGTGAGATAGGTCGGCGAATTCTAGGATTTCACTCATTTTCATCTTGAATAATGAATGCAAAAAAAAAGTGATTGGTCAGGTCCACTCACTTCTTACAATTGCTGAAATCCTCCTTTCATCCGACTTCAAATCCATTCGGTGTAATTTTCCCAAATATTACCAACTGGTTTATGTAATTTCCTCTTTTTTTCATTCTCTTTGATTAAAATTTCGTTGGTTTATTCTGACTCATTCATTTACTTTACTCTTTCTCTCGTTCCGTATAAACAATAAACTTTTTTCTTTATTTAAATCTTGTTCTTTTGTTAGTAACATTTATGTAAATATGAAGAATTTTAATTCATAATGCAACTATTTTTATATTTTTCTAACCTCATCAAAGAGAGAGCTGTTGTTAATAAAGTTGCTGAAGCAAGCGATAAGGGTTGTCTATCGAGTTGTTCACTTAACCACAAAAATATTCTTTTCATCTAATTCCAGTGAACGTATTCTATTTTCAGCATAATAATAATAATAATCCTGGATATTTACAAGCCCTCAAGGCCCGTGACCTTTCCAAGATTGGATTTTGAAACCACAATTTCAAGATAAAGTGGTTAGTTTTATGCCTAAATATATATTGTTACATGCAAATTGCAAATATTCTCCTGGCCGGTTTGTCTGTCTGTCTGTCTGTATGTGTGTATATATATATATATATATATATATATAT
Organism: Typopeltis vanoorti; assembly: GCF_054136105.1. NCBI lineage: Eukaryota > Metazoa > Arthropoda > Arachnida > Uropygi > Thelyphonidae > Typopeltis > Typopeltis vanoorti. The sequence continues at coordinate 139,988,026 of NC_143558.1, read as the reverse complement.
ATATATATACTGCTTTGAAATAAGTCAACAGACACTGTAGCATGAAGAATGAACAGCCATGACTTCCTTTCGCTGCGATGATTGCAGCATTCCTACGGGACATACTTTCCACAAGCGTACGATAGCGATCAACGGGAATTTTAGGTCATTCTTCCTGTAGGCATGTAATGAAGTCCTGGACTGTTGTGGGGCGAACTTCCATTGACCTTATCCGACGCTCCAGTCATCCACAGATGTTCAATAGGGTTGAGATCAGGGATCTTTGGAGGCCAGTCAAGTGCAGTGATGTTCATGTTCATCAACCACACAGTTACAGCAGCACCCTTATGACATGACGCATTGTTCTGGTGAAAGAGACAATGGTCTGATCCGTACAAACGCCACAAAATAGGAAGCATTGCATTGCTCATAAACCTCTCGGAATTCAATGTTCGTGGCACCCCAAACACAGGTCGGAGCCAAACCAACAAAACCCACACCACCACACTGTCACCTCCGAATTTCATAGCTGGGGGTTACGCACTCTAGTAAGAGACGTTCACTGGACATCTGCCACACCCACGTCTGTCCATCTGCTCGATAGAGGATGTAGCGTGATTTATCGCTCCATAACACAGCTTTCCAAGCTTCCGCGTTTTACTATACACATTCTTTGCACTACTGAAGACGGTGCTGCATGTTGGTTTGGTTAATGGAGGGGGTTTTGCATGTTGGAGTCCTACCATGGAAACCCATGTTGAAACCGTATTCATCGTGTCGTCTGACGAATGGTTTTTACCATTTTTCCTTTCTAGCACCCTACAGTCATATTCAAGTGAATGTAGTGTGTTGTTCTTTGCAGTTGACTCCCTGCGCTTCCACCTCAGTATGGTATCACTGATTATTGACTTGGAATGATTCAATTTGTCATACTTTTGTCACTGATACCATACTAAGATTTTACACTCTGTCAGTTCCCTTCTCGCAGCCATTTCACCCTGACACATTTGCGCTAACTTGGGAACATCACATTCCTCCAATTTATACCGGCTACACGTGACTCTTGACATGGCACGATTCACCTTGCTCATCGGGTGTCTGTTGATTTCTTTCCAAGAGTATACATCAAATGAAAAACGAAGAGTTTGAAATTTAAATTCCAGTGATTTGTATCGGATCCAAACCTATGTAATTGCTTTCAGAGGGGTAAGTGTTGTTGAGATCATAAGAATAAAACATCCAACCATGGTAAAAAAAAAGGAACCAGATATTACGGGACTCATATTATTTCACATAATTATAGTGTTATTTCGCACTATAATTATGTGAAATAATATTTAACACCAAGGTTATTCATACCTTGATAGAAATACAAACATAGCTTAGGACAGTAATAAAGAGTAATGGCCTATTTAACTGACAAAAATGACATGATAGGATGTTGATATATAGCATCGTAAGCTCTGTTGACATGCCACAGATATACTTTAGAATCTGTGTTTTATCACTGCAGTGATAAAGCATCCATTAAACATGAATAAAAATAATTATTGCTTCCCAACATGTTTGCTAGGATAATGAAGTATTCTTTGAAAGCTGTTTGATGTGAGCATTACATTAAAATTATTTCGTATGCATTACTCACATCGAAGGAGCTAAATATCATTGAGCTATTAGATTTCAATGAATACATAGGTTATAACCACTAGTAGAAGCACTAGGTCGTCTATTAGCGGTTGCAATATTCGCGTCGGATGTAATTGCAAACATGATCATCTGAAAGGTATATTTCATAATGCTTATCTATTCAGACTGATTACCATATCCTAATATTGCCAGGAGATCGAGGAACTGCGATGTGAGGCTTGGGGACAGGATATCCCTACTACTCCTCTCACATTTTCTCCAACTCCCTGATGGAAAGAAGAGCAGCTGATCTGTGGCAGTCCTACTTATCACAGTAGCGTGGAAGAGAGCGTCCATGTGTATTTAATAAGATTAGCCTGCTTTCATTCTGCTGTTAGAGCTAACATCTTTCAACGGGCTATTCTGAATTCTTTATAATGGCTTTTCAACTGAAAGTGAACTAGCTGGTAATATTCTGAAATGGCAAGGATTTTCTTCCAGGAAAAACGCGAGTTTTCAGCGAACAGATGGACTACAGTTGGAAACATCCAACAGCAACTGGTCTGTGTGGGCGAGTGGATAGTACATCCAGCGAGCATGTCGTGGGTCTGAATCCTAGTGGGTTCGTGGATTTTGTATCATCTCAGAACTTTTTGGTTCATGCTGCTCCTTTTGCAATCTTTGATATAAAGAGATAAGCAAAGTCTTTCATGGTGTATCCTTGGATGCTCCATAAAAAATAAAAAAACATAAAAAAAATAAGAATCCACTAATTTCTACAGTGTTGTAATGTTGTTTATCATTTTTCATGCAACCAAATTATACTGCCACCTACATTGGATCTAAGATCAAGTCACTTCATTCCCGCTTCTACGAGTATTATCGTGATTGTCATATACTAATACCCGATTTCTTCCAAAACCAAACCAAAACGGAACTAACCAATGCCAAAAGCGTGAATCACAGAAATAGCAGCACATACAATCGAATACAGTCGCAAATAGAAAAAGTAACTATTAATAACTTAAAACAATTAAACAGTTAGGAATATCAGAAGCCTTGAAAAAAATGAAACGCTACCATTATCCATCGCTCCTACATTATATATGTGAGGTTTGCAAACATGATCATCTTAAAAGGTATATTGCATAATGCTTATCTATTCAGACTGATTACCATATCCTAATATTGCTAGGAGAAATACAAAAACAAAAAATAAACTTCGACCAATCAAAATGCATTTACAGAATTGACACAGCCTACATAATACGCACTAAAAAATTTCTGTTCTTTTATTCCGATAACAGCTTCCCGAAGCTGCCCTACTTCGCCTCGTAAATGGTATCTTTCGTCATATATTATTATATTTTTACTTTCAAGGACTTTAAATTGGTGTTTTTCATTCCTCGCAGATTTTTAAGTTCTAGATTTTTAATCCTTTAATATATTTCGACTTTTAATTTTTACGAGTTTTATGGTGTATTTATTATCGATATCATCATTCATTACCGAATTTATTCATTGTCCATGTTCCATCTTTTAATAAGTATACTATCAGTTTTATGCTTTAGACTCTTGTATTCACAGCTCAGCTTTTAAATTTTAATATTCAAAAAGCGCTCCATCTTACTATTTTTCTTATTAATATCATTCGTTCATCACCATCTACAATCTCCACTTCAAGTTTCAAAGATCATAATTTCTAAAAATACAACAAAGTTAGCGGTACTACCTATATATCATGATGTCACTAATTTTTTTAATTTATAGGAGATGCAGCCAAAACACATCTTCTGACCCAAGGGTGTTTCATAAAAATATAAAAGCTTTGCTTATCTTTTTGTATCATAGGATGTTTGAGAAAGTCTTTTGCTGGTAGTTTTGGACGTCATTGAAAGATCACCTCCCGCATATTGGAGGACTGAAGTAGCTTGAAAGAATTTCATATTCCATATTTGTAGAATCATATCTACAAATGGAATTGTAGATATGATTCCCAAACGATTTAATTATAGCTTACACACAATACTAAATGTGAGATTACAACCTTTCGTGGGTGGGATTCCTATAATAAACAATTTGTGCCATAGTTATGTTCTCTTGAAAATTCACTTACAAGCCAAATGTGTATTTGTCGACGCATCTGGGAATGTGCCTATTCCTAAAACATAGATTTCCCGGAAAATGTCAGAAATACAAACCATCCTGTTTAGTCAGTGATGACTGAGAAGAAAAACAAATGTGGGCAAACCTCTTAAGATCTAAGCTGTATCACTATTTGAGAGCAAAGCATTCACACATATTTTCCCCAAGTGGGAGATAGTGGCTCTGATTAAAAGTCATGAAATTGTCCATTGTGCGAGAGGCGTTTCTTTTCTTTTTAAGCAATTAAATATAAATCGACAAGAAAATAACGGAAATCCGCAAATGAAATGTTATTCTTTTTTGAGTTAAGAACGTTTTTAAGTAAACAAAATGGGATTTTTTGCTTTAAGTTAACCGTGAATGGATAAATAAATAATAATAATTGCAACAAGCTTACAAATAAGAAAGAGATTCTTCCATGTGATAAACTTCGTTGCAAAATGGACATTAAAATTAAGTATTTTGAATACTGGTGAAATAAGATTTTCATACTTACATAACGTGAACGATTTTTAATGTTCATTAGTACTGAAAGTGGGCTTAAGGTTCAATATTTTGGTCAGGATACGTCTTCTTGAGACTAAATGTAGTCTGTTTTCATGCACCTTCAAACTTCTAATAAACAGAGGGTATTACAGCGAGAGGTGAAATACTCTCATAATACCACAGTAGGTTTGGATCTATTCAGCAAGTTGGGTTACAGAGATGTTACCCACTCGTTAAGATGGTTTGTGAAATTAGCAACCAAAATAATATAAAAGTAATACTCAGCTGTAAAAATTACCAAATTGTTAAGGCTTAAATGACACATTGAACAGCCATTAAGAAAATCTTTTATGTATAGTTTCTGATTATTTTGCATCAGAGGTTATGGTCTTGGTCCTACTTAAAATTTACTACCCTTTCAACAGCACTTAGCTCTATTATCAACGGTATGCTTGAACACTCAAGCATACAACATCATATCCATGATGTTGCATGCTTGAATGTTCTGCGTATTAATTATTTGTCATGTGATGTCAGTGTTACAAAGTGATAGAATAAGACTTATAAAGGCTGATGATATATAGATAGACTCTATATAAACTATGCTTACTACAAATACTATAATCTTTCACATTGGTCGAGTGGGCAGCGCCACTCCAAACGATATGATGTAGATTCGAATGTCACTTACGGGCATGGATGTTTTGTGAAAATCTTTAGGTAGCAGACAGCTTTCGTAGTGTGGTGAAATCATCTGCTTATTTTGGTGCCTCACATGACTTGAAAAGTTCCATGTTGATTTAGTCCTATAAGAGGGAAACTGGATTATCTTCCTTCTGCCCGCCCACGACGCAAATAATGTACACATTCCGGCCACTGAATTAGAAACCTTTATGAAGATGTACGTAAACGTTGTTCATAATGAAGCTGCAGCTTCATTATGAACGGCAAATATGCCGTATCCTCTTCAGGATCCCTGATTCCCCTCCATCGGTTTTCTCGGATTGCGTCGTCTTTAAATTTCTACACTAGCAATGTATGGCTATTTGGTTATTGTTTACTTGAGATGTTTGAAAGAGTTTATTTTAGCTCAAAAAATAAGCTACAGATATGATTTTTATAATCAAACCTAAAACTTCGTGTGCTCTTCACCACTAATCTTATCGTATTGTTACTGATATTGTGTGTTCTGCACATCTTATACCTGTTCCTTCTTTTTTTTTTTTTTTTTTTATAGGAATGAGCATAAAATGCGGCTAAAAATCCTTTACTCTCATTCGAAAGTTGAACAAAAGTCGTTTTGATGACTGCTGCCATCTCATTACAGGCAATGTTTCCTACTATTTTGATCACGCAGAACACATTTTTAAGAGCAGTAGAATTTGGACACATTAATGAGGATATTTAAATCAAATATTTCAGGCCGGTTTAAAGAAGATTATATCCCTTCCATTCTCTAACCTATAAGTCATGGATTCGAATCCCACGATGGGCATAGATATTTGTGAATGCCTTTAGGTGGCAGATGATTTTCATCGATCGGTTTGAGACAACCATCTTGTTTATTGGGCCTAAAGTATCCCCAATAAACAGAGTAAAATGAAAAAGATAAAAAGTTTCAGTTTGGTATTTAGAGATTTCCGAATTATCTAATATTTATTCTACCAATGGTATTAATGTACAAGAGCGTTATGACCTTTTGCAGGAATTCATAGTCCGGTGCTTTCCACATTAGACTTTTAGAATAAGGAAACGAAAACTTATTTTCAAATAAGTTTTCGTTTCATTATTACTAAAGATACTAAATTTGTAATGTTATTAATAGGTAAAAATTACCATGAAAAAGATTTTGCAGAAATATTTTTATCAATGGGTTTCATGTTTTTCCAAAAATATTTTCCATCGTACTGTTTACACGAATACATGCAACTTGGAAATTCCGACAGAGTCCCCTCCATGTAGTCTTAATCTTTTCTTAACCAGTTATCCTACCAACAGTATTGTGAAGGTTACTGCTCCTCTCCGTAAGTGAAAGTCATAATCGTCTACAAGTTTTCTTTCGTAAAGTCTTTTCTCAGTCATTTTCACTCTTATAAAAATCCAAATCTTACTTCGTAAGAGTAAGAAAATATAAAGTCGAACTCCAGCAATAGTTTTACGGATAACAGTATGTTCTATTCTTCATATTCATTTGACATCCCCAAACATTCAAGCTTGACAGTTTTTTTTTTACAACTAGTGTTTTACACACTGATCGCAATACATTCTTTAAGTGCGGTAAGAATAACCTAATCATCTTCAAAGCTACATCCAGATCTTTAACTATTACTTCTATTTCACGAAACAGTCTTCTTTATGTAATAGGTTTATGAAGTGTTTCCCCAAGAACTATATTCTCTATCTCTTCAAATATTCATGCATTTATTCTATTTCAATCCTTGCCACAGACGTTTCTCATATGCTGTTTGAGACGTTTCTCACATACATAGTAGAAAGAGATATGAAATCTCTTTCTACTATGCATGTGTTCAGATACTAACTTTCCAACTTCAACATTTTGGCAATACACTTAAGACATATTTACACTAATCCGACTCGACTTAGTGGTTGGTAAACGCTATTAGACATATTAAAGATTACACAGCAATGATCTCTCTCTCTGATGAACCAATTATACCAAAGAAGATAAACTAAAGAAGAAAAGTCATTATTCTCGTAATATTATATTTATTCAGTATTCTCGTAATTCTGTCATATTATCGTACAAATAATGTATAGCAAAATACTCCCGAAAAATAAAAATCGAAATCAATCAAAGATAGGTTGAAAGAGTAAGTTCATACCTTTGTATGAACTAGTACAAATCACTACAAATGACTATAAAGTTGATAACGAAATTTTAGCTAGAATAACAACAGAATTGAAAGTTTTAACGATTCTTGAGATATATTTAAAGGCGATTTACCAAACTGCTTAAAAAGAAAGATCAGATCTATAACCAGTGTGTACTCCCAGCAATGACCCATGAACAGCTAGAGATACGGAAATAGGCATTTTGGGAACAACAGCTTAATACGGAAATAGGCATTTTGGGAACAACAGGGTTGGATAAAAGAATAAACGTGTAAGGAAGCAAATAAAGGTAATAGGAACTGCATTAGAAATAAAGCGCAGGATATGAGATGAGAATGCCTGACAACAGATGGACAAAGATAATGACACAGTGGACACCAAGAACCGGTTATCAGAAACCAGGTAGACCAGCAACAAGCTGGGGAGGAGATAAAAATATTTTATGGAAATTTAGATGGAGAGATGCACAAAATCGACCAAAATGAAAGAATCATGGAGAGGCATGCGTCCAACAGAGGACTGAAGAAAGCTGTTGATGATGATCGTGTTATTGTGTATGGTATCACTTCGCAGATATCAATAACGAGTTTCTTTTTGGTAAACGAAGTTATACAACACTACTACAATGTAACTCGCATAGGGTACACTACAAATTGTGTATCGTATACTACAAATCCGATTACTTCGAATAATATTATTCGCATAAGGATATTTAGGAAATTCTTCAGTGTTCAAAATGAATTCGAATGTAGGAGACTTCCAAAACCTAGCTTTCAAAAATAAATTAATGCAAAATAGAACATCAGTACAAAGTAACTCTTCTTAAAAACAGGAATCAGTGCCTACTTCGTAACACATTTTTAGGAGAAACCGAGTCTTTTCCAGTTCCTCGAAGTCTCTCTCCCTCCCTCTCTCTGTTCTCTGTGTGTGTGTATTTACACCAGATTTCCATGAATTAAAAATAAAATCAATATTTTTGGTATTTTCTATGATTTTTGGAGATTACATGACTGGTTGTGTATTTGTCTTTTAATGTTGTCTGTTTATTAATATCTTACTGAAAATTAGTAAAAATTCACATCTAAGTAGGTATAAATATTATACATATATCTAGTTAAAATATTAACAAACCTCATGCCTTATTTTATAGCATAGAAAATTTGTACAACTTTCAAAAGGTCAGTTTTTTTTTTAACTCATATTTGAACAGAATTTACAAATTACCTGTATAGCTTCCGCAGCTCCGCTGGTTTAGACGATTCTCTTTTGTGGAGAAAGAACTAGGTTCGAAACCATGTATGACGCGGAAAACGTTTATACCGGCTTTTCAGCTGAAGATACAATAGGTTATCCGATCTAAGGAGAAAGATATTCTCTTAACGAAAAATCGTTTTTTTTCATCATCTCGCAAAACTGGCAGCCGGCTGGAGATAATCAATTAAGAGACATAATATATTGGCCTCATAATCTTAACTGTTCCGGTCATAATTCAAAGCAACAACAGTAAGGAAATATGTATGGGGAAAAGTTATTTTGAATCCTTTTGGCCGTTACAAGACTTGTGTTAGTTTATCCTGTCGACTTACTTCGCTTAGCAGGAAATGCACATTCACAGGGGACAGCGCATTGAGTATTGCAATGTGATTGCCAGAATTGTAATTGCAATGTGAAGATGTGCGATAAATGTCCCATTACCGACATTTGTGGAAATTCATGGGCAATGCTTTAATATAATGTTTATTAATGAATAAATTAAGGAATGAATAGCATTTGTAAATGCATATCAAGAAAAGCAACAACGATACTTTTCGTATTGGAGGAGTCTCCAATACGAAAATGATGTGGGGTTTGCACACCACGGTGCTTGACCGTGGTGTGCGAACGAAGACTTTGTTTCGAGTCTAGTCGGCGACTAGAGGAAATTTTTACTCAGCCAGACTGGCCGAGTGGTTAGCGTATCCGCTCTTCAGCCAAAAGGCTGAGGATTCGAATCCCGCCGTGGGCATGGATGCTTGTATTGTCTTTGGAAATACTAGTGGTGGTGGTCGGCGGTAGATGGCGTTGGTGTAGTTGCGGTCAGCTGGTGGATTGAGTGGTGGAGACAGAGTTGCAGAGCAGGTGCCTTCCCTCTATGAGTGTTTGGACTCCTTGGAGGTGTCTAATAATAATAATAATATTTTCGTCGTATTTAGCTTTGGATAGTTTAGGTTCTATAGCAAGTTGTTAAGGAATAGACAAGAAATACTCTTTCAAAGATGCTCATTGAGCAAGTAACTGTTCAATTGTTCCAAGAAGATATATCATCATCGCTTCGACTTCACGAGATCTCGAAAGTATTTTACAGATTCATGAAGACTAACTCGCATCCCACAGTGGTATCAGACCGCACCATGATCTTTTCTGCAGATGTAGGCAGGTTTGATATCCTTTGACTAAGCAGATTACTGAAGCATAGTAAAGCCAATCTAATGTTCCATGGAATAATATTGAAGCGTTTTTTGCCTTATAACAAGCATAGTTATCTGCTGGAAATAACCAGTATTTTTTCCTTCCTAACGTTTCTCGTTTAGGAGTAAACCTAATCAGCAACGGTGGTGTTCAGGTAGGTTATTTAAAAGTTTTTCCACCAGTATGGAGGAACTTAAAATGCTACAAAGACTTCATGCGAACAGCAGCATGGCTGTAATGACTACGTAATGTCAATTCTTTCCATAAGCGCAGAACAATTGGAGGAACAGGTATTTCCTGTCAGGATGCCTTTCTTTATTACTCAACTATCCAATGCTAGTGTTTCCATTCCACCACTCTAGTAGCTACCTGTTTTTAGCTGATAGGAATAGAACTTGGTGAGGTCGTATGCTTTAATGAAGGAGATGACTTTACTAAGTTTTACTGTTCGGATATCCCATCTCTACAAAATATGAGTCTGCTTCACTGTGAGTTTCGATGCTCTCCATAAACCATTGTTGTATTGTTGCATATGACAAGCCGAAGAAGAAGTACAAGAATTATACAGTTTAAACACACGCTGCAATCTATAGTTATCTTAAACTGCAGATCGGTCGCTCCTTGGCTGCTTTCTAGTAATTGGACCGCTCTCGGTTCCGTAGACATTGCTGGACGTGAACACCGGTCAGGACATCGTTTCAGTGATGCACTGCATGTCAGGCAGACTCAGTAATAGGGTGCTCAGTCGCTTAGGTAGTGATGTTCACCTATTATCACATTATATACACACAGAGTAAAATTTGCTTATTTTTAATCAGTAGTATATAATGAAATAAATAATATAGCCAAAGTTAACAGAGGAAAAATAATCAGATATAATACAGTGATTAATGAAGCAGATGACTTTACTGAGTTTTACTGTTCGGATATCCCATCTCTACAAAATCTGCTTCACTGTGAGTTTCGATGGTAAATATATTCTCGAAGAGAAAAAGAAAAAAGAGTTTTATTTTAATTTTGTTTTTGAGTAATAAGCCTGATTTAAATATCATAATGCCAAACGCGTAAAGTGTAAGATCTCCATAGACAAATTGTTTCGAACTAGTATTTAAGGAGTTGGAAGTGGATATGCTTTAAGTTTCTTAAAGATAATAACACTTTTATATTGTAATCACGCCCTAGGTCGGTTGATCACATTCTCATTCAATAAAATAGGCTTTTCAGCAAAGAAAATCGGTAATTCGTTCATTTGCTGGGCCCACCGAACGGAAACCTGTTGTCTCTGGAGAAACTACCGAAAGACATGACTCGTAAATCACGATACTAAAAGCAAACACAAAAGTGTAATTGACATCCACTGCTAGTTGGTGTGTAAAGAATATCAGTACGTACCTGATAAAGAAGCAAAAAGTTTGGAAACTCCTAGACATTCAATAAAGGTATTTACTTAATATTAGTCATCAATTTAAACCTTCTAGCAAGACAAGAAACAAGTTCATTTCTTGGACTGGTTTGCCAATATATTTCGATGAATGAAAAACTCCAAGTTTCTAAAAGCTTGCAGTTTGGTTGCTCGTATTCTGAAAGGAATTCGAATCTACAGCTTTCCAATGGAAGAGCAAACGTGGTGTCGTAACGCGACTGGACTATGGAAGCGCTCCACGGTGCATAGTTGAAAGCAGTGTTGCTCTCGACTGTTCAAAAGACATCGACTGCTCCATTAAACGTAAATTTAATGCCTAAAAATCTCAAGCCTCTGAGAACAACAGCAAAAGTGTGTCAGACAACTCGGTACATTCCGCTGACTGAAGACCCGCCTTTCAATTAAAAATCGATTTAGCGTTGCGCTTCATATGACCCCTCCACACACACCACTTCATGTAATGAGTAATCGTTATTACAAATGTCGCAGAGCACTGAGGATACATGACTGTGTGTTCTGAGCTGTTTTTTTTTAATCAGAAATTCTGGTTGAGGATGATCATCTTTTTCATTAGACGTTTTGAAATTGAAAGTGTCAGGCATAGTAAGGAATGAAACTGAAATGAATTCCAAATAAATTCTGCTTATAAGTAAAAAAATTCAACTTCATAACGAAGCGATCGTTGAGAAAACTAATGAATAAACAAATGGGTCTGAAAGATGGAACAATATTGCGCATTATTAATTGAATTAATTGCCCCTATCACTTTTGATCATTACTAATTTAATTCTACTAGTTTGTGTAATGTATTGTTCCATCTTTCAAAAGACTGCTTACTCGTTAGTGTCATGCCGACAGTGGTTTCGTTTTTTTTTTTTTTATATATATACTGTAATAGTGCTTTTTGCAGGACAGTATGGCGTACGGCACTTATAAATTTGCAAATTTTTTACAAATTTATCTTCTATGCAAATAAGCTTAGTTATTTAATTACATTTTCATTAAGTCTATTGTTAAGATATTTGCTATAACTAAATTCTAAAAATAGCATTTTAAATTACTTTCATGTTCATACGAGGTGTGGCTATTAAATAACGAGACTGGTTGCAAAAATGTGCTTTATTATTACAATTGTACAACTTAACTGTTATCCCCTTCAACATATTCCCCCTCCTCTATCTATACACCGTTGCATACGAATTTTCCATTGTTGTAAGCAGTGCTGCAAGACATCAGGTGTTATCTGCTTCAGTAGAGCTGCCGTTTGCTCCTTTATCTCATCCACTGACTGAAAATGGTTGTCCTTCAATGCGGATTTCAACTTTGGAAAAATGCTCAGATAATTAGAAAGATGTATCTTGGAATCCAAAGAAATAGCTCTCGACCCTACACATTTAAACAGCAATCTCAGTCGCAGCCTACCTGATTCACATAGCGCTGTAATCCAGTTTTGGCGTACTCATGATATCATTCACACGCACAGTGCCACACGCCAGAACTAGCGCTCGGACTCAATTTCAAACACAACTACTACTTGATCTAAACTCTGTGTTTGTCTAAAGCACAATATATTTTTAAGATCTTGTTTTCTCTATGGTACTGTATTCACCTGACGAAATAGGCATTTCCCATGAAACTAGTAGTGAAATCTTATTAAATTTCTTATATTTTTTCTCAGTGTTTAAGTCAGTTAATAATTATAAATATGTCATTAAACCTGGTCAATTACTCTATAAATATATAGAAATGAGAATCATATATAAGTGACTCTCACTCACGAACTGTTGTAAGCCTTCAGTAGTACAATCTTAACCAAACCTTCAATCAGTACATGCAAACTTTGTTTGCTTACACTTGAATGAGAGATTATGCTTATATTGCCTACACGTTAGTCCTTTAGGATTTAAACAAGAATATAATTTCTTGGAAATTTTAGTTTAGTACAATATTTAGTTGTACTAAACTTGAAAAAGTTTACAATTTACAACCATGTACAGATGAGATTATTATAAAAGTATATCAAGTTTTTCTTTTAAAACTTCAATTGACTTTAGAATTGCTGCACTCATTAATGCCCGTGGGCTACTCCAGTATTCCACGAATAACTGTTGTTGAGTACACGAAAATTTAATCGCTCATTTCCTCTATCAAATTAAAATTGCTTGCCGATACGCTACCATGAAACTCAGGTTACTTGAGCATATATGTCTGAAATTAATAAATATAAGAGATGTATACTTCACTCTTCCCATTCAAAACACTCTTGTGGCATTAGTAATTTTAGATAACGAACTGCTACTGTATGCAGAAGATTCCCATTCGCATTATAAATCTGATAAATTACGATTTAACATGGAAAATATGAATTAACGAACTACTAACATTAGCAAGTTATTCACCCCTCCTTTAATATCCGACTTTCTTTTAGTGAAGGCAACGAAAATTATTAGCCTCTCCCTCTAAATCCTCTTATGTTAAAAATGCCCAGGAAATATTAATCGAAATAATGTCCTTTGCATTTTCCTGTTAAGGGATTATAACTACTGCCAACATTTAATGGTTGAAAGATGCATTTCTGCATTTTTTGTAATAATATCACATGCATAATTTGCATCGATTTATAGGAGTTCAACAGCGGGAAATAACACTGCTTATATACTTACTGATTTCTATATTAAGAAAACAAAGTGCAGACTTTTATCTTATGCTACGCCAAATATAGGAAAGCCAGAAAAGTTTAGCGAACACGCTTATTTTATTATTTTTATTTACTTTATTTTAATTTTTATATTATGAGTTATAATAAAATAATCCAGTTCTCACAGATTTTTCTCGACATAAAATCTTTTAAAATATTTTTTAGACTGCCTTTGACCACCTACTGAATAATATTCTTTGCTGCGTTGACCTTTTACGTAGAAGAAAAACGTCGACCATTAGGGTGGATTTCATTTTTCAGAGTCAAGTCGTCAATTTATGGTATCTCTTTGTTCTCTTAACGTTTTTCTGTTTACAATGTGCAAATTTGGAATCCTATATTGTAAATGAATATCGTATGGCCAAACCATATGAAGCATATCGCATAACTCATTCCTGACACACCGTTATTTGTAACATGCAGAAACTCCATAAATTTCGTCGCACTGCCTTTATTTAGGGAGACTAAAGTCAGTCCTCTCTTGAGACGTATCATCTTGAAAGCTCTTTGGCTCATTTAAAAACTCCGAAATCATTTGAAAACGTCTAGACTGTTAGGAACAGAATTTCCTCGCTTTCTCCTTAATTTCAGTATCTAGTAACATTCGTCTGGTGATTTTTAACCGTTAAAAATTATTACACGTATCCCCACTTCCTACGAAAAGATGTAATTAAATAAACGAATTAATTTGATTATCGTATCATTAAAATTTAACTAGAAACAAAAATATATTAAGTTTTGTGAATATCAGGGAAGAATCAGTGAGTGAATATTTCCCCCTTAGACCTGTGTATATTATTAAATTAAAACATAATTATTTTCATACACAGTTTTCTCTGTTAGACAATATTACCAGTGTTCAGGAATCCAGCTTTGCTAAGATTAATATAAAGAGTGGCATAATGCCATATTTCATAAGACATAACAAATTGCGAACATAGGCAACGAACTAATAAATAATCTAGACTTAATTACTAATTTATAACAAACTCTCATCGTCTTTCATCAGCCAATATGTGCTAGAGTACTTTTCCTTCGTCGCTAACTGCGCTACGTGTTCGCTGTCTTCCAGACCACTGCGATAACTAATGGAGTGATAGTATACCCACGTTTCTTCGAAGTCGATCTGTGTACGCTTTGTTGCCATAGAAACAATCACGTGCAAGCGGTAGTTGACATTGAGAGTCACGCATATGATTGCGGAGTGATTTCTTCCAGTCCTCTTTGATTATACAGGAAAATTTATGACAACTAAAGAGAAATACTTTTCCCGTCTGAGATTGTATGCTAATCTAATAAATGAAGTTGAAGGACAGAAATATTTCATATAATCATAAAATCTTAAGGATATTTAGAGAATTGAAATTGTTTTGTTTTTTATTTTATCAGTCCCACTCACGAGAAGTCTGAGAAGTACTAAGTAGAGAAATAATATATATTACTTATGAATCATGCATTATTATTTTTATTGTCGTTGTCGCTGCTGCTTTTTTTTTTTTTTTGGTCAGCTGAAGATTGTAGTTCATAAGGAAGGTTGTTCCATAATAAAGAGACGAAATGCGAGATGAGTACTAGAAACAAGTTCATTGGATTAGCAGCTGAACTCTAAATAGATGTAAGGCACCTATGGCTACTCTTGTTATCATTCGCCTTGCGAAAAAAGGAGGAAATTTGGATGCAAATTCACTGGATCAGAGGCTATGGAAATGAGTGGATAAGAGACATACATTAGAAACAGACTGTCTGTGAAGCAATGGTTGGAATGAGTCTGTAAATGAGGATCATCATTTTGCATCTCTCTCTCTTGTTTTCTAAAATATGAATTTTTGATGCACCATACTAAATGTGAGAAGAGTATTCTATGTTTAAAGAGATTTCGGATTTGTACAGAGTTCATAGCTGGATAAGCGAAACGTTTTGAATAGAAGAAGTTAGCAAACTTCTTGGAGGCGAAAGAAGATAGAGATGATATTTTTGCCAGAAGCTAGAGGAAAATTTGAACCAAAAGAGAGATTTGGTCTTTTCTGGCGAGACTGAATATTAACAAAGGTGGGAGGAGGTAAACTAACATTTTTTATTACGAGAAAAAATAAGAGTGTGCTTTGATAACAGAGGATGACTAGGTTGTCTTCACATTATTGAAAAATAGTATTTAGATTCGTATTTAAAGCACTCTTACAAGGCTTGATAAAAAAAAGCAAGAACAATGGAATATACGATCATCAATAAAACTCCGAAGAGTTTTAAATCAGTAAGTTTAAGTCATTTATTATTCAGTGAAGCAATATGGTAAACGGTAGAACAGAGTACTGGTGTATTTTTCCATTGGTGCAGAAATCCGAAGAGAGAAAACTATCCCACACACACACACATATATGACACATATTAAATAATCCGAGAGAAACTGGCTGCTCATTTACAGAGGATGAAAGTACCAGATGAAGTTTACTCAGTAGCCTTTTATGCCAGTCCTCATAATGTCGAGCACAACAGTACAGGTTTCTCCTGTTCTGTTTTGCTATCAAAATATTTGCGTTCCCGGAAAAATATTTTCGAGGAACGCATTCAGAGGTTGATGATTAAGCTAGGAGAGCTGCTGTGGATCCGGAGTGGTGAAATCCATACTGAGGATCATTGATTAACAGATGTGTCTGCAGGTGATAAAGAAATTCTCCATTAGAGGGGGGGGGGCTAAGATTAAGTCAGTTGATCAACAGTTCGATGTTAGACTCCTTTTTGGTATAAACGGACTGAATACAGGTTTGCTTCCTATGAAGTAGATGAAGTTGAAAAAGCAGCACAGAGATGATATGTGACGAGTGTTTTATCTGAAATACAGCTTTTATGCAATATCAGGCTGTGATCATAGGGATCAGAACACCTTTTATCTACGAGTGAGTTATTCCAGATTCTTTTTTTTAACGATACAGTTTTATTTACACGTTAGAGAAATTACTTAAAAAGTACGAACATACGGCTAGAAGCGACATTCCCTTAGACATGTAGCACATGTTGAGCATGTCCACTCTTCTTATAAGAACGTGGCCTCACAGAGACTCACTACTTGGTTTCGCTCCAAGCGCTGTCCAGCAGTGCAGGTGTGATAATGCGGCAGCTGATCTGCAGTCTCCTGAAGCGTTACCATTACGTTCGTTTCCGTGTGCACTACCAGGCGACTAAATTAAGAAATCCGGTAACTGCTTATCTTTCGAATAAGGATTCTCTGAATATCCACAGTATGTTTCGCATGTCCTTAAAAAGTATCGCTCATACAACATATAGCAGAGAGGGAAGGCCAAATAAAAGCCAGACTCCTGGAGATCAAATATGGCACGCTTCAGTCCACCAGTAAGCATGTAGTTATTTCACCAGAAGAGGAAGATCATCTGCCGCCTGCAAGGCTGATTATTTTTCCAACTAGGAGTGTATCATCCCACCACAACGTGAATGCTTACTGATTTTGCCAGAATCGCAGAGGTTGGTGGACGACGAATTTCATCTTCCAGTGTGAGACGAACTTACTGGAGACCTAAAGTGGATTGAAAATGTTCAATCTTTGGTCTCTAGAGTAGCGTTTCCGAATCATGTAAAAGTAAATAAAATTTATAAAAAAACAATTTTAAAAAAAGAAAAAGAAATATCGTTAGCATTTCACGGTACTAAGGCGACACCACTTTTCGTGAGTGGAGTCACACACACGCACCAAAAAAAAAAAAAAAAAAGAGAGAGAGAGAGAGAGAAAAATTGGTCGTACGAAGATAAAGAGAAGGTTGAAAATTGACCAGCTTTCAGCTTCATCTAGCAATTACTATCGAGTCAGTGCATAGCATTTCCATGTTTCACATGTGGTGTTGATTAGTATCAACTAATATATTACATTAGTATTCCAAACTCAGTAAAATAAATTTTCAGTATACATGCTGTAAACTGTATATCGAATTTTATCATATTGTCTCTCATTCAGAAAAAATGGGTCCCGATTTAAACACATTTAAATGATAAAATTCTATCAGTATCAGTGATCAGCTGTCAGGAAAATATTTCCCGAGGTAGATTTAATGTTTTGATTAATGATACCCGATTTGCACGAAATATTATATCAGAAAGGCGTGAAAACCGTTACTACTGAACTGAATAATCAGGAGTGATTTTATTGTATGTTTTCTACATAGTTATAGTGAACAGATTATGATCATCTTAATCCTCAAAAATAGGCGTTTCGTTTTACTTAGTTATGGTTTTTGAGGATTAAGTAAAACCTGTTTTTGCTGTTGAAGAGATGGCTTTAAATTCGTAAAATAGAATGAAGTGTAAAGTCAAGGAAACAGAAACATATGAGGTTTAAAATAGTGTTTTAACATGTCTTAGTTCCCCCTGAATTTTGTTTTTTAGGAATTTCTGGTTAACCTGATTGGTCACTGTTTATGGATTAGTAAAAGAAACAGGAACAAAGCACGGTGCATGGGCGAATCGCGTGCAGCTATGCACCAGCCAGTTTAAAGTATGCACTTTTTGAGTTTCAACTGCTAGTTGCATCGAAGTATAAGAAATTCAAAGAATTATACTTCGAAAAGTTAAAATCAAGTCAGTTTTGTAGTAAAAATGAAGTGCAGGAAAACGTAAATTTGGGAAAGTGTAAAATAGGTTTAAATGTAACACTGCTTTTATGGTATTTGGACAGGATCGTGCAAAATGCGGGAATATGCAAGAATATTAATGAAATCTGAAGGGAGGGGAGTACAACAAATCACATTAGCTTCATCAGGTGATACAATTCATTATAGATATACGAGTCACCGGTGGGCCCCGACAGAATTCCAGTGGAGGCATGGAAGGCTCTGGGGGAAGAGGGAATTGACCTGCTGTGGGACCTGTTCATGAAAGTTTGCCAACAGGAAAATATACCCGAGGAATGGAGGGAGAGTACTCTTGTTCCCATCTACAAGGGTAAAGGGGATGCACAAGACTGTAAAAAATACAGAGGAATAAAGTTGATGTCCCACACAATGAAGATCCTAGAAAGGGTTCTTGATGGTAGATTGAGGGAGGAGGTGGAGATTGCAAAGGAACAATTTGGCTTCATGCCTGGTAGATCAACAACAGATGCTATCTTTGGCTTACGACAGATGATGGAAAAATATCGAAACAAAAGGGAGCTACATCTGGTATTTATTGATCTGGAGAAAGCATACGATAGAGTGCCAAGGCAAGAAGTCTAGAGGTGTCTGAGGGAGAAGAAGGTGCCGGAGAAATATGTCAGGTTGGTGCGGGAAATGTACAGAAATGTGAAGACAAGTGTTCGGACCTGTTTGGGACAGACAGAAAGTTTTCAAGTAACAGTTGGCTTGCATCAAGGGTCAGAATTATGTCCGTTTCTGTTTAATATTGTGATGGAGGTGGTAACAGAGGAGGTGAGAGAAGATGCACCTTGGACAATGTTGTATGCAGATGACATCTTGCTGTGTGTAGATTCAAGAGAAGAAGCGGAAACTAAACTGGAAAGATGGAGAAAAGTACTGGAAGAGAGAGGTATGAGACTGAGCAGAAGTAAGACAGAGTATATGTGTTGCGCAGTGGGCGGTGGCCAGGAGACAGATCTGGAGCTGGAAGGAAATGTCATCAGGAAGGTGAGAGACTTTAGATACTTAGGTTCAACAGTGGAAGAAGATGGAGAAGCTGAGAAGGAAGTGGGATGCAGGATACAAGCGGGTTGGAGGAACTGGAGGGAGATGGCTGGAGTGTTATGCGATAAGAGGGTGCCGATCAATCTGAAAGGCAAAATTTATAGGACAGTAGTGAGGCCAGCTATGACATATGCTATAGAAACTGTGGCCCTGAGGAAAAATAACATCAGCAGGATGGAAGTAGCAGAGATGAGAATGCTTAGGTGGATGTGCGGTGTGACCAGAAAGGATCATCTGAGAAATGACTATGTCAGGGGAACAGTGAAAGTTACGAACTTAGGAGCGAAAATACAGGAGGCAAGGTTGAGATGGTTTGGTCATGTGATGAGGAGGGAGGACGAATATGTGGGAAGAAGGGTCATGCAGATGGATGTGCAAGGAAGGCGGAAGCGTGGGCGGCCAAAGAAGAGCTGGAGGGAGCTGGTAGAAGAGGACTTGAAGATGAAGAACTTGGATGTGGTGACAGCCCAAGACAGGAAGGTGTGGAGGAGACTCATAACAAACAGTGACCCCACTTAAGTGGGAGAAGCTGTAGAAGAAGTAGTCACCCTCCTTGCCTGTTCTTGTATTCCTCATGGAATGGATTATTACCACTACGCTTAGGTTGCCTCCATAATGCCGTTTTTCTCTGTTTTGTATGTTTAACCTCTTCATTCATCTATTTCATACCCGCCTACCTTATTTAATCTTCTGACCTTTCGAATACATTCAGACATTGCTTCTACTAGAGAGTTCTTGAATATCACCCAAGCAGCATTGATCTCCATCCATCCAACTCCTCGTTCCATGCTATAGCTCCATGCTGTCTCCTGAGCTTCTGATAATCACCAGCCTTGTAGTTCATCAAATACTCTTTCCTCATGGAAATCCTCACATGGCTGGCAACCATAATAAATGGGTGCTATCGGGAGCTTTCAGATGAATGCACTACATTCATCGGAAATTCGAACCTGTAATCGATCATGCCTTTTGATTGATGCAATTTATTTCCTTTATTTCTTGATATTTTATCATTTCTGATCGAATATCGTCAATGCCATCTAATTGACCACCTTTTAGGTTTATGACGGCTTTATCTATTTCAAGTATCCATAAGTAATCCTGATTGCATTCCTGTTGATATTTCCGTTTTCATTTATCATTTCCATATTTATTTACAGTAATCTTTCTTCTATTTCCAAGCTTTCTCAAAAGCCTCCAGAATAGTTTGCCACCTTCGTCATATTTATTTTCCATGTGCTTATAAAACTCTTAAGAGGAGTTTTGTTTAGCTAGCTTTACACAGTGCTTAATTTTCTTACATTTTCTCTCTATTGTCTAAGCACATCAGCTGTCTAACTTGCTAGTTCCTTTCAATGGCAGTTTCTTCTTTTTCTTGAATGCCTCTTTAAGCCCTATGTTCATCATGGTGTCCTGCGTTTACTATCTCCTTGCAAACCTTATGCCTCCCTGGTAGAATCAATTATTTTTATTTCGGATTTGCCACCGAGTCTCCGAGTTTAATTCTAAACTACTCAATGTTTTCTGGAATACTCGTAATGTTCCCGTATTTGTTAAAAGTCAGCTGAGAAACATGCTCAACTTTGATTTTTTTTTTTTTGTTTTTTCATATTTCTTCAATCTTTTCTCCATATGAATTTGGCACATTTTTATCATAGAACATAGTGTTAGTAATAACTAGTCTATGTACTTAACATAAATCAAGCAACTATTTACCAATTTTATTAGATTTGCTTCTGTGTTTTGCAGAGAGATGCTGCAACGCTTAGCAACCTTCCCAATTTTTTTCATGTATTTGTACGCCATAGGAGCTGAGATATTTTTAACTTACCGCTCGAAGGGTTAATAGTCCACTTCTGTAATGCTGGAAAGTTCTCAAGAAATAACTAATCACCAGTTGTGGATTCACAGAGATTTTATTTGTATATTTCATCAGTCTTTGAAATATCCGACAAGGTTTGGAGAAACTCAACTGGCTGCTGTTGATATATCCAAGGTACACTGCTTGGAAAGAAGTCAATGACACCATCATGGAACGAGTCAAATATTTCAGCCAGTATAATTTGGAGGAATATGATGTTCCCAAGCAATGCAACTGTGTCCAGGTGAAATGGCTGCGAGAAGGGAACTGACGGAGTTTGAGAGACGCACTGTAAGACATGATATTCAATGTGATACCATACTGAGACGGAAGCGGTGAGAGTCAACTGTAGGTGTTGCCCGCAGCGGACGAAGAATAATATGTAAAAATTGCCTTTCGTCAGGCTACACGTTGAATGCGGAGTACCGGTATTCGACTGGAACACGAATCTGCACATAAATATTCAGAACATGAGTTCTGAAAACATTCAGTACACAACATGGGTTTCCATGGTAGGACCACAATATGCAAGCCCCACATTGGCCGAACCAATATGCAGCATCGTCTTTAGTGGTGCAGAGAGAAAGAGCGTGCAAGGTGGAACGTGGACGCTTGGAAAAATGTGTTATGGAGCGGGGAATCACGCTACACCCTCTACCGAGCAGATGGTGGGTATGGGTGGGGCGGATGCCCGGTGAACATCTCTTACCAGAGTACGTAACCAAACTATGAAATTCAGAGATGGTGGTATGATGCCATGTTTCTTTTCCTGGTTTGGTCTTGGACTTCTATTTGTGGTACCACAAACATTGAACTCCGAGAGGCATCTTAGCATTCTGGACAATGCAATGCTTCCTACTTTCGACGTTTCAATGGAGACCATTGTCTCTTTCAGCAAGACAATGCACCTTTTCATAATGCTGCTGCTGTAACGAATTTTTATGCGAATACCACCCACAAGAGGCTGATAATCTATTTTATATTAATAATTATACCATGTGTGGACTACGGATGAGATAGTCCGGGTTATTAGAGGAAATAAGCAGGACTTGCATATTTCCTGAAATTGCTTGAAAGCGTTCTGCGTTTAGTCTTTAGAGTAGGATTATCTAATTCTCAGCTTAATCATGGTACAATGTGTATATATACACACACACACACACCAATGTATACAATGTATATAAAATATGGATCTGAGAGCCGAGTTAGAAGTAAAACACTTCACCAAAGACTAGAGACCGCAGATGAGAGTCCTGAGAAAGATTAGGGGCACGAACAGATGGCATCAACGGCAATATCATATAAAAACGAGGATATTAGGAAAGAACTTGACATTGTCAGCATCCAGGAATGCATTAGCAGAGCTAATCTCAGATGGTATGGTCACTTAAACAGAGAATGAGAGATATACGATTAGTAAAACAAGTGTTTTCTGCCAGGTTGGCAGGAAAAAGACCCAGAGGAAGACCAAGATATAGGTGGATTGATACAGTAAAAAGTGCCTTAGAAGACAGAAATATAACACACCTGATAATGTTGGAGTCTTGACAAGTAACAGGCTGATTTGGAGGAAAATTGTAGATAGGAAGTTAGTAATGGTGTAAATTTTTCATGTAGTATTATCATATACTGTACACCCCTTGAGGGTACATGGCAGGAATTTGATGATGATGTATAGTAATGTACTATAGAATAACAGCCTATCGTGAGTGGGATTCACATAAAAAAAAAATCTTCATTTATTTATTTCACTGCTTACCTCCAGATGGATATTTATCTAAAGTTTTAGTTAGTAAAAATGTAAACAAGACAAACTTGCTGTTTTAAGGATACGTTTATTAAGGCATATGTAAAAGACAGAATCGATTAGTCATGCTGTTATTATTCGAAAGAAATGATTTTTTAATTTTATATAGCGGTGTTCTATATTACAGTATACTTAATCCGTAAATATACTCATAAGTCAATAAATAAACTGTATAGATAAAAAACGACTATTATCTGCATAGATCATGTAATGAAAATAAAGAGAGGAAGAAATCAAAATGTTCCTAAGATGTGAGGGTTGTCGCTAAGTAAGATTTGGATCATAACTTGAGCCCAATACTTAAAGCGCGATTTTCTTGTTTTTTGGTTACATTGGTAAATTTCAAATAGCGATACAGTTCACTGACTAGTAAAAATATATTTTGTTGAGTTTCCAATTAACTGGTACTTTTTTCTCTGGCATGGACCTCTTAAGCTTAAAACTTATTTAAAACTCATTCATTAAGTTAATACTTAAAATTAATTTCGTTTGATATAGACGGATGTGACGTATAGTTTCCATGACGGCTAGTTCCGCTCTTACTGAATGGTAAACAATGCAATAATTTCACTTGTGGGAGACGGACGTGATGTAATGTAATGTTTCCATGACAACTGGTTCCGCTTTTAGTAACTTAATGGTAAAATACTCGTTGTTACTGCACTCGATGCTATTTACAAATTCCACATTGGAATCCAACTAACGCCATAAATATTTTTTCTTAATCACGAAAATAGTGATAATCGTAGTCAAATTTTTAAGTGTATGATGTATAATGCCAAAAAAAGCTACGTGTTTGTGTGGGGATTTGTGCTATGCTGCTTTTTTTTGTTTTTTCTTAGAATTACAGTAGCAGCAACGATGGCGCTTAGTATATTATGCCTGTTAATTGCACGTGCTTTCCGGCTAGTTTGATGTTTTGCGCGATAAAAAAATTTAATTTCTGAGAGGAAAAACACACTATCAGCATCGTACAGAACAGGACAACTACTCACATTCAACTACAGAAGTTTCTTAAATGTTCGTCACGTTTTTGATGAATTCGAACTCAGATCATTCCAATCGAAGGGACAAATGTGTTGTCGGTGTTCCCTCGCAACTGCATTACGAAGACAGTGTGTGTAGGAGGGGAGGGGGGGTAGTTGTCTATGGCTTTAGTACCACTCCCATCCGCGAAAGGTTGTAAATCTTTAGTACATTACTACCATTATGTAGGACTAAGGACTTTTTATTATTTTTTAATTTTATTTAATTTATTTTTATATTTTGAAATTTATTTTGCACATGTTTGCAGTGGCATTGCTAGAGCTTTTGCCGCGCTGGGCGATCCCTGAGTTTGCCTCCCCTCTCAATACACACCAGAAATACTATAAAAAGTCAAAACGAAGTATAGGGTAAGGTTCGAAGTGCCGCTCGGGGCGGACCGCCCCCCCCCTAGCTACGGCACTGCATGTTTGGTAGCCATTTCTCAGGAAGGCAGTATGTATGCACGCCTGCCGGGTGATAAGCGAACCAACAGGCTGTGGGTTCGAATTCCCGCCGCTGGCATGGAAGTGAGAGATGAATTTCATTGCGCGGCGCTAAACCGCTGCCCCGCTTATTTGAGGTCTGAAGTGGCTTTAAAAAGTTCCATGCTTGATCTGTACAGCTGAGTTTCCGGGATATGTAAATAATAATAATAATAATAATAAATAGAAGTTCCCACTGTATTTCGTCTACCTCTCTCCATGGAGAGGTAGACGAAAAATTGCAATACTAAGGCTTGTTGCCTGGAAAGAAGGCATTACTCTAATTCCTTTAACGAGAATTTACTGGACGGCAAGTACGGTGCTTGCAGTGATGTCTGTATCTTTATTATTTAGAATATCTGAAATCTGTAGAAAGTAGATTTAAATTTAATATCCATATGGTATCATCTTTCCTATTTATTATTATTATTTTTAACTTACTAAAATCCTTAGTTTGTCCTATATCTGTTATGAGAGGTATTTCCTTTCGTGGGTGTATTTTTTTTTTTAAGCATTATATTGAAAATTAATTTAGTTCTTACTTAATGTGCGGACATCCGTATAGGTATTCCAGAATACGAGAGACTTTCAGTTTTCTTTTCAACAGAAGCTGCGAATTACACTACCGTATTTCAATGCTTAATCATAAATACTTTTTTTTGTGTGCTAAGAGAGGAATTAGTTTAGTTTTCTATATATATATATATATATATATATATACACACACACTATCTTTATATATATATGCACTACCTTTTAGACTTGAACTACGTTCAAGTCTAAAAGGTAGTGCAACACCAGGGCAATTCGTTGTAAAGGTGAGCAAAGCTCTGATCACTATTCTTAGTACTTCCAATAACGTATAACAATGTAAAACCTTGTAGCAACTTGTATAGGTAAAGTTGATAAGGCTCTGTATTACTAAAAATCTTGGTATTTCAGGTTCTAGCTACTCACTGAGGAGACCTCAAAAAAGGCTGAAACCGGTCTGGGTAGTGACCCCCCCCCACCTAATGTATAACAGCATACATATCTTAGTGATATGTGTTTTACATTATGGGAAATACTAAGAATAGTGATCAGATCTTTAGCCACCTTTACAACGAGTTGCCCTGGTGTTGCACTACCTTTAGACTTGAACTACGTTCAGGCGCAAACTTAATTGTTTTGCTTACTACTTGGTATCCTTAATATATATTATCCCAAAGGTAAAAAACTTTTCACACACACACACATAGCTGTCCAATTCCATTCACTTTGCTGAAAACTGCAGATATGAGATTTACTATTCAACAACTTTCAGTTGCCGCCAAAACACCAAGAAAATACGATGATTTATTGGTTTCAGAAATTTAGTTATTGATAATGGAACGATATCGGAGCACACCTTCATATATATCTATTGAAAAGGATGAGAGTAGAAAGGCTAAAGGGGCATTGCCTGCCATAGGAAATATTTTGAAATTAATGAAAAATATTACATTTTTCGAAAAGAAACTAAACAGAACTATTATTATTTTGAAAAGCATCATAATTTTATAAAAACACCCTCTTTTATAGCAAAGAACGTCTATTGTAGTTTGTAATTGCATGTTTCGAAATACCTCTAATACTTTTCATTAATTTCGTGTTTTCAGTCCTAACTTCTAGACTATTGACGATTTATAGATTTCAAGGAAAGCGAGTAGTTGATGCTGGAGGTTTAATGGAATATTATTAGCACTGGAAAATGATTAAAACTAATTTTAATGCTTCTAATATTTCGTCTCAGTGAAATATAATACAATGCTAAGTGAAACACGTGGGTGACTCTAAAGTCCTATCTAGGTGGTGTGCGCCCTCTATGGGCGTTTGTAGGTGGCCTAGGATGCAACGTGGGATCTCTAATAATTAAAGTTTACCATTGGGAAGTTTTATGCAACCGAATTTACTTAAATACGGTTGCATAAAAAGAGCAAATTCTAAAAACAGTTTTCTTTTTTGATTTACTATGGCGGAGCATGATGGTTTTTCTCCAGGAGATCCTGTGGGTTGTATCCAAAACATGGCCTGCAAGGTCAGATTAACCATAGTCGTGATCGCCGATGTACGATTTGTGTTCCTTTAAAAGGATGATTGCTGATCTGCCTGTTTGTCCGAAATAAGCCCAGATTGCAGGAACTGGGTACTCTATATTCTCCAGGCTGAGAGAGACGGGAGCTGATCTTTGGTGGAACGGATAAGGGTTGTAAGTTTACAGTGAGGCTTAAATGCTGTGTGAGGTTGAACTTTAAGGACCTGGCTATTTTTTCTGATGTGCCACGGATGTAGGGTATGGTGATGGCATTTTTGAAATCCTTCTGAAGAGATGGCCGAGGAATGGGGGAGGAACTGATTATTTTTTTAATTCTGTAATCGTTGGGCTATTGGAAAGAAGGTGTTATGTGGTCGAGTTCGGTTAAAAGGGAGGCTCCACTGGAACAAAGCTTGTGGGCTCTATTAGTTAGAGTTTTAATAATGCCATATTGTTGAGAGTGGTGATGGTGGGAGAGTTTGCGAATGTATCTGCCTGTATGAGTAGGTTTTCTCTTTACCATTAGGAATGCGTGTTATTTCGTGTCACCAGTATTCTCTTTTCAAATGATTTTTTATAGATGGTACACATTGTGCTTTTTTACATGGGCTCAGCCAAGGCGCTGAGCCCATGTCTTTTAAGTAGTGTCTTTATTTATATATATATATATATATATATATATTAGTGTTTTGAGATTTCACTGGCCTGACAGTGAAAAATTATATATTCTGATAACATCTCTGGTAAATTATGAAGCTTTAAGTGTTTTATCTGGCTATAACATCAGTGGATTAATAATACCAGAATAACGTATATTGAGAATTGAATATAATGAATGAGACTTAGGGGAATCTTAAGTCATAGAAGATCAACAGAGAAGATTCAAGATTTGACGTCCTCTTTCAAGGAATATTAGATCGCGCAAAACCAAGTACCACATTGCGCGAAAGCAATCATCAAGGATGCAATTTGGAGCAGTTAAGATGGCTGAGGTTGTTATGATAGACATTTCTGATTAGGTTTGGAAATCTCAAGGCGACGCTGCCCTATCGACGAAGTGAATGTTGCAGTTTTTTTTTTTTAATTTGAAAGAAATTTTTGAGGGTGGTTTGTTATTTAACTCCGTAATACCATATTTATTTAGATTTACTCTCACTCCAGTATTACAAAGGTGAAGGGGAAAAAGATAGCAGGGAAACATGCGTTGAGTGGAGATAGACTCAGACATATCGCCCATAACGAGAATATTCAGTCTCCTTACCTAATCTACTTAATTTTTGAATTAAAGAAAAACAGGATTCGTGTGAATTCATCACATCTCAAAGCGTTATCAGTTGAGTTTGGTAATAAGAGTTTTGATCTAATGATGTAAACGAAACCGTTGGTGGACTGTGGATGAATAACCTTTTCCCATTAATATCACAACATGTCATTTTAAAACACATTGGCGCAGGCGAAATTATTTAATTACTATCACGAGAGTTGTTTACATGTCAAAGACGTTCATTGAAGCAATGATTCAATGAGATCTGATCCTAATCATCGAGTACAGTTTCACTACTCTTGCTCTTCGACTACTAAATTCCTGCAGTTTGGCTTAAATATCACCTAACTCATCTGTAATTAGTCATCTCCATTCGATTCCTTTCCAGTGAAGATATATTCTAGTGATTGTGTCCTAATGTCTCATCATCATTGAAATCATCCTTTCTTTGTTTGGAAGTCTTTCACATTCGTATATAATTCATACAATAACAATGGGATTTGGTTTATGCGGAGATAATATTCAACATTGAACAGCTTGTATTAGCTTAGCATATTTGATGAGAAGATGACAATTAAATGTGAAAAGTTAAATATTTATTTAGAAGTAAATTAAAAAAAAGTGCAATTTCACATTGCAAAACATGAGAGCGTTATTTTTTTCCTGATTCGGATGACTTTACCCTCCATTTTCAAAAGATGTAGTTTTTTTATCACGATAAGCTGAATAGCCTCAATGACAACATACAGAGTAGCGCAAACATGCCGCCCTAATACAAGACATTATTTTGCGCAATTTTATTTTCTGAATTCGACCATCATGACAGTGACTATAATAACTGGCTAAACATAGGAGTGCTAAACTGTATTTTGCCTAGTTTTTTTTTTCCTAATGGGAGTAACTATTTAACTTAAACGGGTATTTTCCTTGAATTTCATTCTTCTTCAATTTTAAGAGGAACTTCTCATTTCTCATGAACCGCTAAGTATGGGCTGTGTCGTGTGGTCAAAGATAGCAGATTTCAGCAGTCGTTCTTCGCATGTGTGAAGCCGTCCATTGTTGTGTTGAAAAAAAAAATAGAAGTGCTGGAATCCATGCCTTCAGTTGTTGCAGTTTTTCATAGTGCTTCTAGTTAACAATGGAGCCAACAGTCGTGAAGCACTGACAAATTATGAATGCACTTCCCTTTCATGTCACAAAGCAGTGAACAGGCCAACGTTAAACACCAGATGTGTATACACTCGTACTCAACAAACAGCTTACATTTGGCGATGACATAACCTGTGAAACATTTTCTAGCTCAACATGCCGACTCAAATATCTTACACTTGCACCATTCGCGCTGCATTCAAAACTTCTGTCAGGCCGAACTTAATTTCACAGCCAAATGCGATAAAGTCTAATGAACTGAGTACAGTTTAGATCACACAGTCATGAGGATTGGTTTCGTATAAAAAACTGGAGGAGTAACTTTTGTGTTGTTATTGTTTATTGATTTACGAACGAAGTAACGGAGACTGACGAAGGTGGTGTAATATGTCCATTAACAGCGTGTGCTATTCAGTAGTTGGTTTGCTACATAAGACACTGAATAACTCATTATCAGATGAAAAACGCTTAATAAAGGTTGTTCACGTCCTAGACGTAAATCGAACCCAGATCTTTCGTTGGTATCGTCGATGTCGACACCAACTGAACTTTTCTTCAAATCCGCATATCGTTCTTTTCACTAATAGCTGTACTACTAATACAAAACTTTTAATAGTGCACTTTCTTGTTTTGTTTTAAAATGTCACTGTTCTGAATCAAATAACCCCTGATTGGAATTCCTCTCACAATTGAAAAGCATTCTATGATCAGAATATTTTCTTTTTCATTATACAGAACGATTGTCACCAAAATGTTTTAGATAACCAATATAGATACTACGAAACACGTTTGTAAATGATTAAATTAATATCGAAAAAATATTCCAAGTTCTGTATATACACGTAAATGAAATAACATAATATTGTTAACTATTAGAAATGTTGCTTCACGTCAAAATGTCTAATTTATATCACTTCAAAATAATCTGATTCTTCATCATCATCTCTCTCTAGTTATTCTTAACACTCGGCAGTGCGGAGTTTCTACCTCTCTTTTGTACTGCCTTTTTTTGGTACATAAATGGCTCTGAAATTCATCTGTATAGAAGAATGGAAACCAATCAATGCAATATCAATATTTCACTTTCACACTACTTGAAATTTTCGTGTCTTATTATGAACATCAATGTGGTATTTTCTCACATACATTTTTGCAGATACTTATCACAAAAATCAAAGAAAACTGAGAAGAAATTTAGAAAGCTTCTAAAATACATCCGCAGTCTGATATCAAACGTAAGTCAACTTCCATCTTATGGGATAATGGCTTCTACTGTGGTGATTAGTTTCTTTCTCTTTCCACTCATCGTGTATCTTTATCCTCAAGCTCTGCATTTAGTGTAGGAATGTGAAACATTTGCTTTTCATGATAATCTATGGCGCATTAGCAACTTCCGAAAGAGAAGATTAGATAAACAGAGAATCCCATTTTAGACACTAACGATACTTTTGTATCATATGAGGTCTCTAGCGCCTGCTTGATGAATTATTATCATCACTTTACACATGGCACTAGGGGGTTATAGGTTGTGCAAATGTCTTATGCGTGGGAATTAAATGTGTGTGTACGACTATCATTAGCAAATGTGTTCACTGATCATTTCCCTAGTATAGTGAGAGCTTCTCGTTACTAGCATGCAGTAAAACTGTTTCCAAGTTTATTTTGGAAGAATCTGTTTACGAAAAATCAGCAGTATTTAGGCTCGCAGACTTCATTAATTCCACTCAAAAGCAATTTATTTCACGGTAATAAAAAATCATCTCCGTCTTTGCTTCAAAATAATAAACTAGGATTTTGTTTATATTTCCAAAAACGGAATTTTCTGTTCCTCTTCAACAACAAGTTCCATTGTCGAAGATGAGATCCAAAGCAGCATAGATTATTGTTTAGATAAACCGGAGCCTCTAGCAAGAACGTTTACTTCCTTTCGTTCAATCATAAGAAGTTCGTTGAAAACATCATAAATGCGTACTTCTGTTGACGGTGACCTATCAACACAGGAGAATTTCTCCTCCGTCAGTACCACAATATTTTGCGATGATTGTGGAAAAGAGTAAGCCACTGATCTTATTATAAAATTTTAGTTTGGACACGATATCAAGCGTTTTTTCCCATAGATTATCCAAATTATTGTTCAAACAGAAGTAATTATCTGTTACATGATCTTTCGCTGCCAAGGAAAAGTTTCTGGAACACATGTGCTGTTTCTCTTGATATTTCTAGAGAGTTATATTGTGTCTCGCACTGTTCAGTAAACTTCGATTCTTTGATCTGCCTTCCACCCTCTGTAATAAGATAACCAGCTTTTCCTCTGATTGTTACTGTGTGGGGTGGCTTCCCTATTCGTACTTCATCAGCGCAAAGTACCTCAGCACTCTTTTCTATCGCTTCTTTCTCTTATATAAATGATGTTCGCTCATAATAATCGTATCCGCTGTTTTGATGATGGCAGTACATTCCATTAATCCTATCATTTGACAAACCTTCCAGATCGCAAACATCCCAAGCTTCAAAATCAACCTTAAACACGAGTCTCCATGCATTCTTCACAATGGAGGAAACATAATCTCGTCATGTACAGTGTTAATAAAACGTGATATTGTCCTCCTTCACGCAAAATGTATCTCGATTGACCTTCCCTTACGATACAATACTACACAAATCACCAGACAGGATCAGAGGTCTCTTCGGACTGGCACTTAATTCTAACATTTCTTTGCCTAAATAAACATATGCTATCAACAGGTTCCTCACACTCTTAAAAATGTAGACTGGGCATTCTTTTCAACTCATCCATCCGGCTACTAAATCTACACAAATAACCAAACCAGCTTCATCTTTATAATACTGCTTACATGTCTATATAAGAGTTAAGTGACAGAATTAAAAATTGTAGTATTCTGACTGATTGAATAATAACTGAATCGTGGAAATACTGTTCCTATGAAATGCATACATATTGTTTTTTTTTTTTTAAATATTCTCACATGTAATTATTTGGATCGTAGATTTAGACTCAGTACCTCTAAGTATATTTTAATCAGCTAAGTTAATTTTGATTACAAATAATTTGTAATCAGTTTGATAATTCTTTATCAAATGATAATTCTTTATCAATTATTCTAATGATAATTCTTTAGAAGGAAATAATGCCACATATTAGTATGTGAAGAACAACTCTGTGGATATCACTATTTGCAGAGGATTTTGGTGGAATTCGCCATGTGTGATGATGATGATAACAATAATAATCTGGCTTCTCAACTAAGGAGCCAAATAATTATAATATAGTAATTATAATCTATAGTAATTAATTAGTCCAGTATAAATATTATAATATAAATATTTTCTTATAATAATATATTAGCATAAATATTAAAATTATAGTCTATATTAATATAGCCGGATAATAATAGGAGCCAGACTAACAGTGTTCCACTTCCGTCTTAATGGTAAAAAGCAAGAAGAAGTCGATATCGGATCATAAGTGACTGCATCAGATGATGTCGGAGATCCCGGGTATCAGGTGACAAATGGGCTACAGAACCTAGCTTTCCTTGCTGGGTAACCAGAGAGCAGGAAGCTAAAAATCGACTAGATGAAACCAAGCAGATGAAATGGAACTGTAGAAGAAAGTAAAGAAGTTACGAAATGTTTTTACATTAAGAGAACAAAGATTTATGGACCAAAATAGTGAATATGGATTATTGCAAATGGACTACTTACTGAAAATACGAATCATTTTCAGTAAGGACATCGAAATAGAATTTAGTTCGGATAAATGTTCAATTCTATCTAATAAACGAGAAAAAAAATAACGATACTAGCAATTTTGACCAAGAAAATGCATAAAAGAAATTTCAAACTTACGAATAATGTAAATAGCTGGGAATCTAAGCCAATGATATGAGGATAAAAACTTAATGGATTAAACACAATTCGAGCAATCAACTATTGGCGATACAAGTTATCTAATATGCAGCCGCCATAGTAGATTGGACAAAAAAAAAAAAAAAAACTGTACAAATTAGACCATAAAACTAAAAAATTAAATCACTATGCATCGTATCCATGAAGTAATGTTGACTATTATATCTACTAAGAAGAGGCGAAAAAGGTCCGCTGCAAGTGACACTGTTAAAGAAGAAAAAATTGGTTTTAAAATTATATCGATAATAGAACTGAGCGAATGCTCCAAATATTTTAATAATAAGATCTTCTAAAAGCTATTAGGTATATATATATGCAAAAAATATGGTTTTCCTACCTCTAATAACTAGTAGCAGTATAGGAAAACAAAACAAAAATTGCAACAAAGAATTTAAAAAATTAATGAATATCGAGATTTGGCAATCGAAGTTGGCCAGTTGTGGCGTAAAAGAAATCACGATTACTTTAATCGTTAATGGTGCACTTGATACAATTTCAAACAAGCTACATAATTATTTTCAAGAAGTAAACATCAACAGTTTAAACACGTATGAATTGTAAAAAATGACTTGGAACAATACAGAATTTACGACGGTACCTGAAAAACTACCCTTAGATTCTTGGGTAGAATCCGAACTGAACTATATCAGCAACCGAATTGTTATGGACGATATCTTGCTTTGGCTGTGTTCAATTGTGTGAATAAGTTAACTATAATAAGAAGAATTTGTTTGCCAGTTCTATATAAACATGTACAAACTAACAGTCTACTTGACTATAAAATATATACTGGGGTAGGGGATGATCCTTAAAAATTCAGCCGTTTCTTCAATAGATGACGAGTAGGTTAACGATCCTACCTATCACCATTCTCTCTCTCCCCTACTCTTAAACGGAAATTCAGTTTATTTTCAAGTTTTTATGTATTTTCATTATTCATTCAAATAGTCGATTATAATTCCATCACGTTCTTATAACCCTGCTGAAACACCTGCAGAAAAGTAGTCACCATTTATTTCAGAACTGAACATCAAGCTCAGCTTTGCTTTTTCATTCATTTCCTCTACTTCCATTCTTTCCGGGAACAAGTCCGATAATTATTAAAACTGAATTAAAATTTTTGTATATCAATTATTTTAATTCAATTTAGATATGATTGTTATTATTGTCTCATCAGTGCTTCAACCTGTGAGCAATCTCATATCCATCCTATTCGAGAAAAAAAAAAACAAAAACGGTGGTAGATGTTTACCGTCAAACTACCATCACCTTTGTTCACTCCAAAATAATGGAGAAAGCCATCAATAGCCAGCTCCTCCACTACTTAAAGGCCCATCAATTAATCAGCAATCACAGTACTGATTCCGCATTCGAAATCCACAGTTGATCTCGTAGCTTTCATCACCCACGACTGGACACGTACCATGTAATGGTTCCGAGAAACTTGTGCTGTCGCTCTTGACATTTCAAAAGTTTTAGAACGTGTGTGGCATGAAGGCCTACTAAACAAATTGCAATCCTTTGGGCTTCCTGCCACTCTCTGTAATTGGGTAGCCAGCTCCCTCTTTTCGAGCTTCACCACTAATGCTGGAGTGCCTCAAGGCTCTGTCCAGTGGCACACCCAGAGTGGGGCCAAAGGGCCTAGGCCCCCCAAAGAAAAAGGAAAAAAACTAGAAAAATTTCCAAAAATCTTTTCCTAATTAAAATTCATTTTTTTAAAATGTATGTTATGTCGCGTCTTCTATTTCTATACTAGTTATGAATTAGCGATCATTGCAGATGCTCAGTCATAGGTCGTATCCGATGGGTAGTGTATATTCTCAAATCGTTCCCCCTCCAAGATTAAATCCTGAGTGCGCTACTGGCTGTCTATCACCAACTCTTTGTTCTGTACATAAATGACATATTCACAATAAGTACTAATCCTATCCACAGCTTTACAGATGATAGTGTTTACCACTCATCGTACTCATTTGACAAAACATGCAGCACTCTAACACCCCGGGTTACAAGATCCTCTACAACTACTGCTTTAAATATTGATCTGTATGCTATCTTTAAATGAGACGAGGACAACCCTGTTATGTTGAATGCCACCAAAAGAGAATCTTGCCTTTTCTCCAGCAAAACATATTCCAGCTCACCAACGTTTACCCTCAGTAATACACAAATCACCAGACAAGTTCAGATCTCTTCGCTTGGACCTCCTGGCACAAACATGTGTAGTCTCCTCAGCATCTAAGAAACTTAGCATTCTCTTTCGTTCAAGAGCCTATTTTACACTTCGCTATATACAAATCCCAATCAGCCTATGTTTAGAATACTGCTTACATCTTTTGGGTGGCGTTGCTAAAACTTCCCTTAAAATCCTTGACGGAGTCCAGAGGCGAGCAATTATGCTCATAGATAATTCCTCTCTCACAGACGCACTTCAGTCTATCTCACACGCGCAGTGTTTCAGCACCGTGTCTACAGGTACTTCCATGGTCACTGCTCCAGTGAATTGACAACCATCATTCCTCCACTTTGTTTCACCTGTTAATGCAAGAGCTGCAGTTTCCCAGCACCCTTTTATTGTGTAACTGCACATACATTGAACCTGCTTCTATTCCGTCCTCTGGAATAGCCTTTCTCAAGATGTATTCCCAAACAATTACAACCTGTAACTCTTAAAAAGAATCAAACTTCTATATCAGTTCTTCTCTGCATCACACACACACGGCACTGGTGTGCTTTTAGGTCACTCCAACTCATGTATGGGATAAATATGAATGAAAAAAGTAATTACAGACTCATCAAAATCTTAACTGTCTTAATGTAAATAATGGAGCAGATAGCAAACTTGAATTACATATAAATTCTGTATCATCCAGGAAACACAGTATGATTTCCACAAGAAAAAAATGAACACCTGTTGGTAGATTTTATGGAACTAACCATATAGAGACAATTATTATTTCTATAGTGAGATATAGAAAACAATTATTCAAATGAGCATTCAACATGCTCACACACAAAAATACTAGAAACGCAATGCATATTAGATAGAACTCTTGGCGTGGTTAAAAAGAAATTTCAAAATTGAACAGAAATTACTCGCATATGAACAATCCGAAGCAATGTGTCCTATGGGGAGAAGTTTCTCTCTCTCCCCAACTTTAATATTTCTTTAACCTCCCTACCGGCGAAGTGAATAAAATAGTGAGAACAAATTGCACTTCTTATCCATGTTATTCAACGGGTTACAGAATCGCATCCAGATTTAGCTGGACGTCTGTAGACGTTATGGCCTATTGCGGGGTTTTAATATTTACACGCATTGCATGGTATTAATTAAATTTTAATTAATATGCAATAGATTCCAATATGCAAACGGCACAGGCATGATACCTATACATAATATCTAAGCACATTTTATATAAATGTGACACAGTATTAGCCGATTTAATTCAATTCATAACCTGGCTTACAATTAACTCTATACATCTAAACTCCGATGAAAGAAAGCTTTAAAGAGATCCAATAATATTCAGAACCCCACGGTTTCTGAATAATTCACTAACACAAAATATCTAACAAATGACCATTCATCATCCAATACGATTATATCTACTTATGTCAAATTACGACCATTGCACAAACAAAATGTGTACTTGGGAATCCGCTTTGATGATATTTGGACGTCAAAAATAATTTGCGAAGTGCACTGCGAATAACAGTGAACAAATTAAAACCTATAAAAGCAGATTAAAAGTTAGTTCCCACGTGATTTGATTGCTGAATAACAATTTTGCTGATTTATAGACATAAATGAGAAATATTGGTATTTTATAATCAAAAAATACATTGACAGAATATATTATTCTTACTTATAGTGACAATTACTTCAACTACTACTACTGTGTCTGCAAACTACTTGCCTTTTCCGATGTCCTAAAATTAGTAAAAGTTTTAATAATAATGATGATAATTTAGAATTAGTGTAGTATGACGCCTTCCCTTAAATTTTTAACGCTAAGTTTTCAAAAAATCCACATCCTTAACGCATTCTGTCTCGCCTTTTTTTTTTTTTTTTGAGTGAAGGTCATTGGAAAACATGGCAATATCGATTTTCTTAAAGATTAATTATTAAAGTGTTTCCCAGAATGTCGGGTTCAATGTCTCATTTATGATTATTTTTTCTCGGTTGAATAGGGTCTGTAATGTCTCTGATTATAGTTACTTGTCATGTGTTTGTTCATTTTACGTTACTTGTGGTGATCGCTCCTTTTTCTTCTGACATTCTTGATATGTAATGATAAGATAAATCACATAAAACATTATGCAATGATTTCGGAATTTTTGAAATTATTTAATTTAATGAGAATCTTCTGGTATCACATACCATGATATTCTCCATGAATGCGGTTTCGTCTAGAATAAGGAGAAAGTGTGTGTATTACTTGTTCTCTAGAATGGGCAGATAATCTGCCTGTCTAGATAATATGACCCAACATGGCATTTATGAAGCCGCTTCGGTGTCTTCTATAAGCAGAACGCTGTCACATTAGACGACGAAATGCATCTAAATATATGATTAACATAAGTACTAGTATAAATTATTTTTCTAAGTAGCCATTTGGTGAATGAAACATTTGTCTCAGTGTGATATCAAAACGTCTTGTGCCCTGAATCACAACTGAACATGTCCTTTTACTTCAAAATCAGTTTAAAAACAGAAATTCGTCAATATATTTGTTAAAAGGGAAAAAATAGGAAGTTAATCACTAACAGCCACGTAAGGCTTATAGGAGTGATTCGCAATGCTTTAGTCCATGATTCACCAACGAAAACGCAGCCGAAAGAAAAGAGTATCAAGTTATATGGCATTATAGCGCAAAAGTATAACTTCTGCAAGAGAAGCCACAAGATTTTTTTTCATGCCTTCTTGTAAACTCGTAAACTGAAACATTGCACAGTAAAAGGCAACAGCATTAATTATTGTCCTAATCAGCATGAGTTCTACAGTTAGTACCCTTTGATTATAAAATCATATCAGTCAACACTTTTCCTGTAAAGTAGCTCACTTTATCAATCCTTACGAAGAAATGAAATGTTTCAGTTAATTGATCTTTGTTTCTGGGGTCAAGCATATGCCTGTGAATTTTGCTGATCTTTTGTCACCTTCTTCGGTATCTTAAATTTTACGCGAGTCAACCTTAAGATACTTTAGTTCGTCACCAACATTATCGTGCACTGCTTCGAATAGATCTTCTGATATTTCACGTTAAGTCCAGTAATTTGCAATTTCTGATGATGAAAAATAATAACAAGAATACAAATAAAGATATAAAACTAATCAAATAGAAACAAAAAATCCATAGCATAACGACATTAATACTATAGGTTTAGAACCTTTAGTAAGTTGGGGGTCACAAAAGGATAAAATAATCTATTTTATTTATTCTATCTTATTAATATTTAATAACACAAAATGATACTATTCAATAAATATTATTTCTGTCTATATCAATGGGTGATCCTTCAACGTAGACTGTAGCACTGGAAGAAGTAACTCATTTTATTTTGTAGCAGTTGTAATAATTTAGAGTTACTGTCCATACATACAGCTGTTCCTATTAAAACATCAAACATGCACAGCGGCCTATTAATATGCAATGTAAGTACATTTTTCGAGCGTTTAAGTAGAGTAATGTGCACTAGAAGAGTGTGTACAGGATATAATATAGTCCAGCACAAATAAAGATGCATTAATAATTTCCTGTAAACAATTTTATTCCAAACTGTTCTACTCGTTTTCAGGTAACATCCAGCTATCTAGATCTTGGTCTTCCTTTGGGATTTTTCCGCCATTTCAAATACCTAAAAAGGTTCCCAGATTTTTTAGGAAAGCCTGGGAACCGTTTTAGGAACCGTTATAAGGACATTTTAGACGAAACTAAGTTAGCATGTCTGATATGAAGATGATGGGATCCTTTTTTCTATAAAACAGTCTGTAAAATACGCAACATTTAAACGTAACACTAGCTTCTTAGCTTTAGTTCCTTCGGCCGAAATTACAACCAACTCAGTGCAAAGAATTCCTATATCCATGATATCCGATCTGTGATGAACTGTTTCATTTGTAATACAGATATAAGATTCACAAGTTAGAGTTAGTCTAAACACTGCTATCTTAATGATTTGGTTAGTATCTCTCTTAAAACGAGTAGAGAGGCTTAGGTGTTGGCATTTATATTGATATTTCACTGATTTCAAACCAGTATTCTCGGAGTGCAAAAAATTAGATACTCTATCATCACAGTGGCAAGTGAGAACTGGCGGACTATGAGTTGAACATTTCCTTTCATATGGCATTAAATGGAAGAAAAGTGTACTAGAAGTGCAGCAGACACGTACTTTCTCCAAATCAAAAGTATGGCTGCATTCATACTAAACATTTGGAAATGAACTGTTTCCGTTTCCAAACTGATGTAAGCCTTTCTAAATCCAGCTCTAGATGGCAACATAGGACGTTAGGTCTATTGTCCGTTATAGTTCCGATTGACAGTTACTTGATTGTTGGCATATCATGTTTTTATGTCAAGTGTCGTATTTATTTATTCTTATGCTACGAAGAGGCTAGTTTGAAATCTAGTGATATATTAGAAAGTTAATTATCATTTATTTTGTTTTTGTGATGCGCAAGTATACTCTTAAAAAGTCCCATGTAATTTATTTATCCGATCATAAATAGTCTTGCTTATATTTATCTATTTCCATATTGAATATGCGAACTTCTAAAAAATATTCCTCTTCTACAAGTTCATTACTAACAACAGTCGAAACTTTTCCTGCCCATTTATGGTTTCGTACTTCTAACGCTAATTTTATAAACAGATTTGTTGTAGCAGTATTTAATTTAATTAAAGAGTCCTTTAAGATTATATAGATTTATTTAAACATGTAAAATACGATAAACTTTTATTTATCAAAATTAACTCTTTATGTGTTAAATACAGTTAAACCTCACTTTGAAAGAAACTTTTTCGTTCGTGTGGAATGCTATACAAGCATTATGAATGCCACTGGACATCTTAAATTTTAACCAGCTCAAGCAACCTCTGATTATTAGGATTTAACGATATTTGGGATAAGGAGTAATGATCATTAACGATTTATGCATTGCATTATCACTCACTCATACACAATAGTAGTAAAAAATGTTAATAGGGTCGCCGATCTCAGCTACCAGTTTCATTACTTCTGAGAAGTAATGTTAGCATTTTATGAGAGAATATAATAGTAGCGATGCTACTAATACCTACTGAACAAAGCAGCAGATAAAATAAAGTTAGAAAGCATGCTTGCGCGGGCGATCAACAGTATCGGCAGTGCGCCCGCAAGAGAATTGAATCAGCCGGAAATCCGTGACTACCCAAAATGCAAAAACTGTCCGGTTTGTCGACAGGTGTTGTATTTGACTCTTCATGGGAATGAATGTTAAGCGAGAAAGATTTTAAATTTCATTATATCCTACAAGGATTCCTTCGAAAAAATGCGTGTAATCTATGTAATTTAAGGTTCATTTATTTCGAAATTTACATTCGCTCCAGTGTTCACTTCATAAATTGTAATAAAAAGAGACTTTCATCCATCTTATGCTTTAACATTCTTTAGCATAGTTTCATCACTTACGTATTACATAAAATGATGATTCGATGTATTGAAAGTCGGTTTCTTTAATGTTGATGCAATGCACAATTTAGTTTTCTATCAGTCATAAATTACCACACGTCATGGAGCTTCTTGAAGTCTAAACTTTTCCTTATTTCCTTAGTTTTCGTTTAATATATATATTAAAACATAGTGTAACTGTAAAATGAATTATAAAGAGCGGAAATGTGACTGAGATATGAGCAGGTGAGAGAAGCTTATCAGACAAATATGAGAGTTATTGCGCAGTGTAATAGGTGTTAACAAGAGGCCACATCCGTAAGTTGCGTATTGGTGTTGTGAGGAAAGCAGTGATAAGCAAATTCTTTGCATAGATGACGATGCTCGAGCCGAATGCGTTGGGTTGGGTTGAATGTTGTTGAGTATTGTAAAGACGTGCGCCGATATTCAAAGAATTCAAGAAGAAATTTGATAGATGTGTGTGTGTAGAATGAAAGGGATCTATAGCGATAAGTCCAGTGACACTGCGAGAGGAGGCTTGACATAATATATCTTCTTCATATTTAATTAGCATGAATCTAATGAGCAACCACCCAAGTGTCACCAAGAAAAGCTTTAAGCCAAAAAATTTATACATTTTATATAGTTATTAGATACTCATAATATGTTGGAAACCTTTTGATAAATAATAATCAATGTAGATTAGTGCACAACCTTATGTGAGAACAATATTCTAAGTGAATTTGGAATTTTTACAGCGTTAGAAGTTAACCGCACAGGCGAAAAATAGTCTTGAACACTTTTCTAATGAAGGGGATTTTTTCTGACAGGATAGGGATTATGGATAATCTTATAAACTTATGATATACGGTGAGTGCAAGTTTATTAAATGAAAAAGAAGAATTAAGTGTACTATTTTCAGAAAAACTGTTGGTAAGATTTGAGTTTAGTGATAGGTCATTTACAAATAGGAGTGCGAGCAAATGACAGAGGCTTGGGATGCTCGAGCGATATGTGAAGTGATGAAGCCATCCACTGTGATACGCAGTGAACGATCTAAGACGAAATCAGCAATCCAGTTACAAAGAGTGATAACATAATGGTAATTTGTACGAGTAAAGTAGACTTTCGTACCGTACCCAATCAAAAGCCTTGGAAATATCCAGAACCACCACCCAATTCTCACCAAACCTTTTCAAAGCGTGGGGCCATAGACAGATGATGTTGACAAGATCTGCTGTAGATCTAGAATGGCTGAATCCAAATTTTTGGTCACTACTACCGATTAATTGGTCTGAATGTAGGTAATGAAGGATTGACTGTCAATAACTTTCTCCATTATTTTCGAAAGAACTGGGATGGCAGGTTTTTATCGCCTTTCTTTTCCATGCTGAATGATAGAAGTAGGTTAAGCATAGGACACTGCAAAGACGATACAGGCTCATTTTAAGCACGACTAGAGAGATTATCAGGGCCAAAAGGCTTGTTTGTACACAAAGCTATTCAGGATTATTTTAATATCTTTCTGATGAATAACGAGAAAGGTTATGCGGTGTGCAGTTCCTGGTAATGCTGAGGGTATTTTGCTTTAATCATTAATGTAGAAGCTCGAGGAGACGATTCCAGTTTAGCCATTTCTTCGGTTAATTCTTTCGGCACCATACCGTGTGTGTGTGTGAGAGAGAGAGAGAGAGAGATGGAAACATGGATATGGCAGAAAGAAGTTGCGCCTAGTGGCTTTAACGCGGGGAAAGAAGGCTGGCTGCTATTTGATCAACTGGTGAATTTGTTGCACTTGGCCCTTTCAAAGTCCGACTTGAATTGGCTGATGGTGTTTTTTAGCTGTTATATGTTGCCTTGTAGGCTGAGTGGGATGTTGGAGTTCTGGTTTATAGTCACTGGCGATATGCAGAATTATTTTCTTGAACTGATTTGGTACACTTGCTTGAAAGTCAAAAGTTAATATTTTGCAGCATAGCTGCTAACGAAATACTTGTGGAATTGATTTAACCTTGGGATTAAATCAATTCAAGTCCTGTCTTAATAACCGGAAGCAGGGTTATAGTAATTGTCACGGTAGAAGCAGCTAAGGCTGAAGTCAGTGTGTTTTTCCGGTCAATTGCGTTGATTCTCTAGTCGCTGCGACTATTTTAAGGGCGATTTTTGTTTTCTGCAGAAGCAAAAGGCTATGAAGTCGGTGTATTATTCTGCTAATAACATGCGTTCTTCTTGCCGGTCTGTTTTTTTTTTTTTTTTTGGAAAGAAAATTCCTAGTACGAGGGGAAAATCCTGCTAGTCCTGTATGAAATGGCTATGTTTTGAGGACAAAATATGCATTTTTCGGGAGGGAGAACTCTATCTTTTGTGTGCGATGAAATAATCGCCTTCATTAAAACGCGAAACCTTATAAAAAATTCTTCAAGACCTGAACGAGATTCAAATTCACGTCTTCCAATCGACCATCATCAATATCAACTGTGCTATGGAGGCTCAAGAAGCTGAAGTATGGATTTTGCTTAAAACCAGCCGAGGATGCATACAGAAAACCATGTAGAAAAAGTGCTAAGGATCCTATTTGTTTTGAAATCAGTTATAAATGTCCGAACAGCATGGTAAGGCTCAGAGGCATATTTCCTAAT
This sequence comes from Typopeltis vanoorti, assembly GCF_054136105.1. Lineage (NCBI taxonomy): Eukaryota > Metazoa > Arthropoda > Arachnida > Uropygi > Thelyphonidae > Typopeltis > Typopeltis vanoorti. Next base: position 139,944,817 of record NC_143558.1, on the reverse strand, counting down.
GAAGATTGCATTTGTGATCCCATGCTAATAAAAAAGAAAAGTCTTGAAATAATTCGAGGTTGCCATAAAAAAGTAGGAGTTTCTTTCCCAATAGCATTCTTGTACAATGATGAATTCGATATCAGAGAAATTGAAACCAAAGCAGTTTTGACAATATGACAGTTCATTTATTGTTATGTATAACATGATTTCATATAGTTTCGCTTAATTTGCCACTTAAATGATTCGATTTAAAACAAAAAGGTGACTATTACTGGATGTACATTTAATAAAGATCCGAATACCAAATTTCAATAATCTATCCAACCAAAGAGGAAATTATATTCAGAGGGACGAAATAGAGAATTTAATATGTATTTCTACATTCGGAAAACGCATCTAATAACATTTATTATGCATTTCAAGACTAGTTGCTTGGCGATCTGCACCCATTTCAAGTAGCCACGAGATGAGCAAACTGCGTATTTTGTTAGGCAGGTTTGCTGTTTTACGAAAACTCTTCACCATTACCTTTCTATATTTTAATAATGTCCTACTGTTGACCTTGGATCCTCTCACTGTGCAGCAGTAGCACGTACTGATTTTGATTAAGATGGCAGCTTATGTAACACCTAGCTCGGTTGACTCCAAACAATACCCATTTTCCAGTACCGTGCACAACAGTCATTTTTCTTCCTTTGCCTTTATACCTTTGCTGTGTATCAGCTGTGCTGGCTGGTGTGATGTATTTCAGAAAAAAAAAGGGGATAATATTAGAATATAAATTTTAAAATATAATAAATTCTGATTATAAATAAATGTAAATACACACACATGGATTATTTCAAAAGTTCTCTGTATTCCTGTTGTTAAATTAAACAAGAAAAAAAAAATTAGAGCTTCAACATAATCTCAATTCTGTGTTATCACTGTTGCCCAGCGTTTAGATAAGTCTTATATTCCTATCAGCAAACTTTTCTGTCAATGTGTCTGATAAGGTACTTTAGCAGAAACTTCAACGCTTGCGAAGTGTTTCCCAGGAGTTTTTCTTTCAACTTAGGTAACAGATAGATGTCTGATGAGCTCGAGTCAGGACTACGGTGAGTGAGGAAGCACTTTTCCATATAATCGGATATTTCACTTGAAATATATGGCCTCGTAGTATCATGTGAAATGCTCCGATTTCAAATTCTTCTTTTTTTCCCCAGTTTAAAATATGATTTAACAGAACATGGGCTTACGATTTTTGATTATAAATACACAGTCTAGTTTACAAGTAACGTGAAGGTGGAAACTATTCAATCATCCCACTGACCACCAATTAGACTAATTGGTAATTAGTCTATTCACGGAAATTGAAGAATAAGAAATTAAGACTCTAGGCGGCATTCAAAGAATACCATGCTAACATCCACTTAGCTCTAAAAAGCATTCCATATGACATTACTTCTCATTCTTTACCAATCAGTGATGCTTTATTTTCTTAGTACGTATTTCTCTCAAAGCCTTAAATATAAAGCACAGTAAATGGTTTTCCATGTGCAAGATACTAAACAAAACCTATCAAAATAGTACGGAAATACAATTTCTAGTTCGTACCTCATTATTTTAACCAATAGTATATAAATGTACATCAGCGCTGATTTAGCATGCAAGAAATCTCAAAGCAACAAAATGTGTGCCTCTAAAACGAAATATATATGGAAGAAATCACGAGTCATTTAACTTGTTCCTTTCATTGACTGTTCACAAGTTCATAAAAACGTCTGTAATGAATTTTGTCAGCTATTCTTTGCAGTTAGCAACACTTCAACACAGAAATATATTTTATTTCGGTATGCGAGGAATATTTCGAAATGGAATACTTAAAACTTTGCAAAGAAATGTTATAACAGGGCAGTAAAAGTTTCTCCAAATCATTATATCAGCGATCTCAAAATAATGGCCACTATCGGTGTGTGATAGTTTCGAAACTTGAATGATCAAAGAAAGATCATACATTGCAGGGGGTGGGGGGAGAGTAGATATTTCGATATTTTATTTACAGTAAAACAAAATTTATTCTAATGCACAATACTTCATTTTAATGGAAAATAAAAATTCTAAACAGGATTCATGAAATTAAAGATTTCTTCAAAAAATAAAGGAAAAAAGGCACTAGAAACTCTACAAACATTTTTATCTAGGGGTACCTGGATTTGTAAAATCCAGGTGCCCCTAGTTTGTTTGTAAAATGTTACTTTCTAAAACATAATTAAGATGTTAAATATATAGGTTTATATACACACACACACAGCTTGGGAAAAAATTAACGAACACCATAGTGTGAGGAACAAACAGCCAATGGCACTCACCATAAGATGTAGGCCCTCGACTGTTGTGAGGCCGACGTCTCTTGACCTTACCCGACGTTTCAGTTCATCCTGCAGAGATGAGGGCTCTGTGGAGGCTAATCAAGTGTGGTGACGTTCATATCCACAAACCACGAAGTTACAGCTGCAGCCTTATGATACGATGCATTGTCATGCTGAAAGAGACAGTTTTCAATTCCGTAGAAACGCCATAAAGTGAGACGCATTGCACTGTCCAGAAACTTCTCAGAGGCCAAACCTGGAAAAACAGGACTATAATACCATCGCACTGTCATCTCCAGATTTCATAGTTGGGGTTTCGCACTCTGGTAAGAGACGTTCACCGGGCATCCGCAACGTCCATAACTACCCATCTGTTCGATAGGGTGTGTAGCATGATTCGCCGCTCTATAACTCTGTTTTCCAAGATTCCACGTTCCACTGCCCATGCTCTTTGCACCACTGAAGACGATGCCACATGTTGGTTCGGGTAATGTGAGGCTTGTATATCGCAGTCCTGCCATGGAAACCCATATTGTGAGCCTCGGTTTTGAATGTTTCTGTGCAGACTCGTGTTCTCGATGCCCGGAACTCCGCATTCAACGAGCCGGCGGACGAATGGCAGTTTTTTTCCTATATTCTTCATAGCACCATACAGTCACGTTCGGTAAGTGTGATAGGTCGTCCACTGCGGGTAGCACTTGCAGTTGACTCCCTGCGTTTCCGTCTCAGTTATGGTATCACTGCTTGTTGACCTGAGATGGCCCACTTTGTCGAACAGATAGGTCTGCAACATGGCATCCTATCACAGCGTCTCTTGCAAACTCTGAATTCCCTTCTCGCAACCATTTCACCTGGAATATGATGCTCCCAAGTCAGTGCAATTAACTTGAGAGCATCATATTCCTCCAATTTATATCGGGTACAAACACGTGACTTGTTACGTGTATGATGCACACCTTGCCCATGTGGATCTTTGCGCCTTCTTTCCAAGCAGATTTTAATTTAAACATATTTAATAGATTTTTAATAATGATTAATAGATTTAATAATAATAGATTTCATAGATTTACTTTAAACATTTTATACTTATAATCTCTATAATTGCAATACATAGTTAATTGTCTCAAGCAGATACTAGGACGCAAGTAAAAATAACAGAATGAAATAATTAAAATATGAAATAAATTTTCATTTATAAAAATAATTAAAATTGTGTTAAATACATTAAATTTATATTAATATTTAATTTATTTAACACAGTATTAAATTAGATATTTATTTATCGTGTTAAGTGTCCATGTACATCCCCAGATCTAGAACTAATTCGGGTTTAATACACAGAACTAGACCAACAGGATACGATTTTAATTGTTTCAGGCCACACAAGCAACACCTCTTAGTTTAACTTCACAAACTTAATATTGGAACATTTTGTTTAATTCGGTTAATGACCGAAAAGTGTTTCCTGAGTTTTCATAAAAAATTTCACAATAGTTTGATTGTGAAATTTTTTAAATTGATTTTATCTGTTAAAAATTGTTACTGCCACCACCTTCAAGATAACTCGTGTTGGCACACAGCCTTATAGTATTTTATTTATATATCTCATTAGCAGAAGTAATCCACATTGGGTAAGTTAAACACGATAATGTATTAAAAGGAGGAATTATATAATTTGGAAACAAAATCACTAAAATTAATGAAGAAAACCGTAATAAGAAGCTATACATACATATAACGTTTTTACTATATGTGGTCTTAATTTACACAACTGTACACAACTTAAATTTACACAACTGAAACACGCTGTTTTTAATCTTTTTTTTTTTTTTATAAAATATTAATTTGATTACATAAAATAGTTTTTGCACAAATCAAAAAGTTCAAACTTCGCATTTTTTTATTTTCTTCTTTCAAAATCTTTTCCCTTTCGAAAAGACGTGTTTTTGTTTACTTTAAAATATCAAAAACTAGTGTCTTTTCTATAAAATATGCTACTGATAGCAAATATTTTTCCGATAAAATGTTTGCTATAAAATGCTTTAATTTTAATGCATAAACAATTCGTTTGTGTTTAAAACTTTAAGCACAAACGAATCGTTTTTAATCCAATGGCACAACACTGTTTTTAAGTAGGGAATCGAATTACTTTTAACTGGGCACTAAATTCTTTTTACATAAGAAAATTATTGTATTCTTCTAATGGGTTAAAATACCACAAAGCATGAAACTAGAAATGAAAAATTCTAAGAACACGAGACACTGAAATTGTTTATTAATTACTTGTTATTTCTGCCTATGAGATCTATAAATTTAACAGACTTTAATGAGAATTGAATCCCAGTACACCAGGGTACTTTTTTTTTTTTTTTTTATGATGATCCTTTAATACAGGAGGCAACCGAATGGTCTATGCTAATATGCAAAGCATGCTGGTGGTTTTGCTGCGCAGTGTCTCCTCATCTATCATAGTATTAATATACTGCAAAAGCAAAGTACTTTTTCTTTCGTTAAGTTATTTTTATGCGTTTCGAGTTAGGTTTGAATCGCGCTGTGGCGGAATGAATATCAGTGAATATCTTTAGATGGTCGTCGATTTTGATCTCGGTGTGATTACCACGTGCTGGTAACGTGAAAAAAAAAAAACCTTATTTGATTTATAGAACACGGTTTCGTATTATAAAATCCTTAGCCACCTCCGATATTAGTGCACTAGCTTTTTGACCTTTCTAGGTGGGATTTATATTAAAAATGCATAAGAATTCAATAACGTATGATCAACCTTACAAGAAAGGATTTTCATTTCTTTTAAAGCAGGAACATCATAAATGGCTATTTAAGAAAGTAATCTTAATAAAACATTTTTAGTTTCGAAATGCTTGGCGTTTCGATAAATTATGTTGCAATAAAATTAAATTGCAATAAATTATGATTTATTGCAATTTTTCGAGTCTTACATGTTTGTTCCACGAGAGCTCTTCACCTACTTCAGGAGCTCATTAGTCCTATTGAAAATATTTAAAAAAAAAAAAATCAAATATACTGTATAAATAAAAATTCGCATTTTGTTAGTGAAGTCTGAATGTTGAGTTGAACTCAAACACATGCGAAATATAGCAAATTAATTTATTAATCGAAATGGAAAAACAGGAAATGAAGCACACGTGTTCATTGTTTCATGAGATTCTTCCAAATAAATAGATGGGCGTTTGTGAAAATGGTATTACTTTTCTATTTTCATTATTGGCTTATTCTCCACATCATCAAATTACTCATATCGATTGTCTTTACCCCGTGTAGAGCGAGGGAGAACGTCTGTATCAAAGTAGGATGTATTATAATCGGGTGTTTCTCCACTCTCGTTATCAATGCAACTGTTAATTTGAAGAAATTGTTTTGTTATGAAGGTTTCTGTTGCCCACTTTAATAATTCGCAGGAACGTACTCCATTTTCTTAAGAAACGAAAAAAATACATGTCGCTGTATAATTCAAAACACTCGCTCCCCTACACAAGCAAGCTACTTATGTGGGGAATACCTTGTAGTTCATTTATTTTGGGACAGTGGTATGGGATGCAGTAATGTTTAAGAGGTAGCCGTTCCTCGGTGTATTACGTTCTGAGATGCTCGTGTTATTTAAAAGTATAACCAATGAATGAGCTATGAGTAATAAATACTTTAAACACACTAGTCTAGTCTGTTATGAGTTCGGCAACCACTCGTAGATGTTTTTTTTTTAATAAGTATTAACAGCGTGTGTCTTCGATTTTCTTTTTCTGGAGGAAAAAAAGGAGAGGGGAGGTGACTCGAGATTCGATGTAAAATCCTGCCACTTCTTTATGAGACCAGCTAACCCAATCTTAAGATGAGAATAACAAGAACAGCAAACTACTTGCAAGACAGAAGTTTCGCTTTAATATTTAATTGTTATTATTTTGCATGTTAACACTGAAATGTTTGTTCTGCTATTTTGAGTAATTCGTACTGTTATTTTTAACAGTATGAATTATGAAAATCTTAATTCGATCATAATTTTATACTCTAATAGCATTTTGTTTTCGTTATGTGTACGTATCAAAGGGATGTTAATTTATGTACAGACATAACATACCTCACACTTCCTTTCGGAATTTGATGATGCACTTCATTAAAAAACGTCTCAAATGTTACATCCTAGATCGGAAAAGGAATCTAATCCAAGTCTTTCCAACTAAAGTGCATGATTCAGAAAGGTCCCTAATTTGAAGTAATCTTAATGCCTTTCTTTACCTGTCAAAAAAGTAAGAGGAGGTGGAGAAAAAAAAAAAAAAAAAAGGCAATCCTTGTTCCCGAGTTTATTATGCCTTGAAGTTTTGCTAAACCGGATTGATACATAATAGGACAAACAGCTCAGGAGCTGTAACATTTCATTGCTCAGTTTAATTCGAACAGTGCGTGTGGTAGTGGAGTTTCTAAATTAATTGTTTCAGATTAAGCGAGACCGACAGAAAAATTTGAAGAACTTATCATCACGAAGATCAAACGGGAATGTCTCACCCATTTCGCAAGTACCATGATTTCTGTTAGAGAAAAAGAATATATATATATGCTCTTTGGCCATCGGCTGTTTATGATCATGGATCGGATGGCATTTTGGAGAACAAATGAATAGTAAATACAATCAAATGAAGAAGCTCACTTTTAATGAAAGTCATGATAGCGACTCTTTTTTTTTTTTTTTTCTGTGATTCATACGAGACCATACGTTTTATCTTACCTCACTGGAGAAAGAACGTGCTCGTTTCGCTCTCGAAACCAGTATGCCAGTTTAGTTTCTATTAAAGTAACATATTGCTAATATAAACCACCAGCGCTGGCGTCCTATTATTCGTAGACTGAAAGCTGTCTCATTCCAACTGGTTCCGCTCAAACTGCTACAGTGCAGCTTAGCTGATTGTCCTAACGGAAGCAGCTGAAGGCAAACTAACACAGGTGTTGGTTGCAGTACCGTACAGTCGGCCGTAGTGTCCGCTATGGAGCTTCCAGACAATTACAGCCAACACGCTTCAGTGACGTCACCTGCTCTTCTCGGATAGCGCGCGAGTCGCGTGGCGCACGTGGAGGAACTCGTAAGAGATGTGGGGGAAGGAATGGTCATTCTGATTATTGGAAGCACGTGCGTTAACTTGCAGCATTTTTCCTCTGGGCCCCGCTTAACCTGGTTGTTTGAGATCTACATGTGCAGGTATGGGTACAGAAAGAGGGATCGAAACTTCGGACGGGTAACTGTGCTCGCCGATAGGGAGCACATTGCTGATGTTGCTGCAGACATGTATCGTCGTAATTTAAGCCCGCAGTGAGCAAATGAGGGTTAAGTTTGGAATTTCCTACATAGAACGCGTATTTTTATTCTGGGACTCCTTTTGGAGAACAGGTTTTAGCCGGTTTGTCCCTGCTGCAGTTTATTTTCTAAAATCAAGATTGAGATTTTCGCGGTCCTTCAAAAATCAAAATGCTGCCTTTAATTTGTTTATTGAACAGGATATGATTCCCCTGGTGCCGCTAGACGGCTGCGCATCGACTGCAGCCAGGCTCAGGCATGTGAAAGAAAAGTTTTTTCGTTATTTTCCCCCCCTTTTCCACTACGATAATTTTATTTGCTGATGGTGGTTCCCACAACATGCTCACGTGTTTCGTTAATGATTTAGATTTACGATGTTAACTGCACTGTTCTTAACTGTAATTATTATTCTGATATATGTGATATTTTATGTTAAGAGCAGCGTTTACCGAGCATTGGTGTGTCCTTTTAAATACCGTATTATCTAACAGCACATAAGTTATCGTTTAGAACTGTTCCACCCACAAGTCACTGATAAAAATTTACTTTGTTTGCATTCTTTATCTGCGGAAAGGAACCACCAATCTTATTCTGCAATGACCGGAAACAAGACTATTTTATTAGCAATGAACTCTGAATTGTGAATTGGGTGTGGGAGTAGACACTGCAGGAAGGCGACCAAGAAATGACTTTCTTATGGATAAATCTGATGTGCTCAAGAGTCAAGTATTTGTATGTTCTTTCATGGATATGGTTTTGCAACTTAAGAGGTTGGAGTATCTCTACAGGTGAGTGTCGACTTTATTAATTATTGCAGAATTCTTAAATTACACATTCGACAACGGAAAAATGCATTTTAAGGGTGTGCAGTATTATATGAATACGGGTGTATGCTAATAGTACCCTTTTGAATGTATTTATTGAAATTGTTTACGAAATTCATTTGTAATAAACACGTACTGATTAGTACTTTGTGGAATATGTCCTCAAATTATTTGTCAGAACATCTCAAACTATTTTATGAAAGAATAACTTGTTAAAATTAATGTTTTAGTGTTCTTAATAAGAGAAGGTGCTTGAAGTAAAATTCGTCAATGGTGTTGATCTGCAATGCTTTTGGGCAGCTGCATTTATTGATGCAGCTACTGCAATTTAATCAATTTTACGACTGGACAATTTCCTTATTTAAGTTTTTAGCCTTTCCAGTAACTTTTTCTTCTACTTATTGGCGTATTTCTAAAGTTTAAAAAAATTTTTAAAAAAAGGCGATGGAAAGGAAGAATGGAGTGCATTCAGAACTAATTGCATCTCCTCCCCTTTCAACACATTGTTAATGATTTAGATTTACGATGTTAACTGCACTATTCTTAACTGTAATTATTATTCTGATATATGTGATACATTATGTTAAGAGCAGCGTTTACTGAGCATTGATGTGTCCTTTTAAAAACGTATTATCTAACAGCACATTCCGCTGTCAGATAATAAGCTCATTCCGCTAAAAGTTAGTATTTTATTCTCTGATATCAAAAGTTATAAAAGGGATAATTGCGATTATCTTGAAATGACGTTATATGAAACATTTCTTCAACTTCTATAAATTTAGTAACTATCAGTTTCATGTTTCTGTTGCCTTCCATCTTCACTTTAGAGAGAGGAAAAAAAAACAAAAAAATACTGGTATTTACATCGATACCTGATTTCAGTATTACAAAAACTGAAGTCTATCTTGAACAGATGACTTCAGAAAACATCATACATCTTAGTAATATACTTACTTCGTTTCTTATATTGATGTTAGTTTCATAATATTTGATGTTTAAATATTGCATTATTACTCTTCAATGAATACAGGATAACTTAATATCTAAACAAAATTTACATCAATTGACTAAAATCATATTCGAAACATTGAATGCAGTGCAAACTCACTATACGCTCAGTTTATTTGAGCAATCCTCTATAAGAATAATTGTTTTGCATGTGCGTATTTGTAACGAGCAACATGAATGCAGTGTTCAGAATATGTTAAGGTTGGATGAAAAGCTTCGTTTATATTTCTGTTATCTCCATTACGAGTGCCGTTCTTTATAAAACATGACTTTAACATAATTATTTCATTTATCATAGTCTAATGTAATAATACTATCACCTGAAAGCATGAAATTTGATCTTAGGACAACTCCATAGTCGCATTGTATGCTTGCATTGAACCACGTAGTCTTTGAAATCTATAGAACTTTCAGCTGAGTTACAACTGCAGTATAATGCTTAGCCTTCTAACTACATTTAAAATTATTCGTTAAGTAGAATACTTATCGAATTTAGATGATGAGGATCGTATTGAGAGACATTTGATCAGAGTGGAAGGCTGCGTCTTAGAAAATCACTATTTATTTATTTATTCTTATGGCAAAAAGAATAAAAGCAGTACAGGTAAATGTGTAGTCCAGAAAGCCAATCCAGGGCCTCATCCGTCACCTCGTGGATGTCTTGGAGGTTACCATGAAATTAGCGTCTTGTGCAGTAGTTTACAATATGAGTGATCGTTTGGGGTATGGGGGGGAACAATCATAATAAAGGTGGTCTGATAGTTTCCATTTGTGTAGTAGGTAGTCACATTTGCCCTGGTTAGTTCTGATCATTTTGACAAATGACCAAATCTTCTTAGGAGGAGCAAAACCAGAAGCAAAGGAATCTTCAACCAGGAAGCCATTTGTTAGGAGATCGTTGGACCAGTGTTCTCTCGACATGTCAGATGTTGATGGTAAGGCAGTTGAAGAGAGTTCGTCCATGGACCAAAAAGGATTTCTTGATTTTTGGCGAAGACTAGGTGGATTTCTGAGTCAGAGGCAGGAGTGGGTTGCTCATTACTTTATTAAATTCTTTAGTAGAGGCTTGTCTTTTCCGTATATTTGGTGGAGCAGCGTTAGATAGGACAGGCAGCCAGGGAAGAGGGGTGCTTCTGTGTGTCCCACTAATTGTGCGCATGGTAGAGTTTAGATGGATGTCTATGATGTCAGTGTGCGCACTTCTTTCCCAGACGGGACACGGTATTCTGCTGCAACGAATGCGAGGGCTAATGCAGACGACCTTAAGACTTCTGTCCCACAACCCCAGGTTCCAGCAAGCCTTGAAATGATGTTATTTCTCGTTTTAATTTTGTTGGACAGGTTAGTCCAACAAAATTAAAACGATGTACCGTTTATAGGTTAGGCTTCTGTTCAGACTCACCCCAAGGTATTTCGGGTTAGGCTCATGTTCTACCATCTTGCCACAGAAAGAGAGGTTGAGGTGTCGATTTGCCTCTGCATTGTTTAGACGGAATGCTGTGGACACAGTTTTTGTTGGATTTGGATTCAAGTACCACTGCTTGAAGTACAAATCACAATTGCAACTCCTCTCTCCCGGAAGAGTGATAATTTTTATAAAGTAGAGCTGAATTCTGAATTTCAGCAAGTTGAGAGACTGGGATTAAGATCATGGGAAATATCTCAACAGCCCAGGCATTTTATCAAACAAGCACTGCTTAACAATTGGCTAATCCTGTTTAGTTAGTACTATGTGAATACATGTATTTATAATTGAGTTGTATCAATGCTTCAAGAAGGGGGAATTAGAAAGTCCTTATCATAGTATTATTTGCTTTTTATCAAAAGCAAATAAAACTGAGATTATATGAATCATAAAATTATTTGTAATTTTTATCAAAATCACAAAGAGCAAAAAATATTATCTCCTCCCTTAAACGAACATCAACAAAAAGTGTTCTTTCTTCTTATCAGCTGTGCTATAGGCTATTCAATTTTAGTGGACGGTATATCTCATATATAAACTTGAACAATTACTCGACAAGAAAACGGAATCAAGAGCCAGTGAAAATGTATGTAATATAAAATAATATGGAGGTAAATAGGGAATATCGAAAAAGAGCATGCATCACTTATTGTTTCCTATGAAATTAATGTGATTTGTTTATATAAACAAAAATTTGATTTGGCTTGAAGTTCTGGGAGAGCATATGAAAACTGGCACTTCTACATATGGCTCTTTTTCGAAAGTTGTTGCATCTACAGGTGATGCGCTTTGCAAACTTAGAATCGTAGACTGGCATTTTTAAATAACAAACTCGTCATCACTACTTTCGTATTTTTTCGAATTTTGAACGCCAGTTTGTGTCCTTCGTTAAATTCATCCTGCACAGCATGCGAGTGACATTAATTCTCCGGTTAAAGCTCTTGGGTCGAATACCGTCTAGAATGTGAAGAATTTTATAAGAGCATTCACTCGACTGGGTTATCTGGAATTACAGCAGAAGCAGTTATGGTATGAAGTCATTCTACTATATCTGTTAAACGAGTTTTTCTGGTTGGTCGGTTTGCCAGTTTTGTGGGATGAACAAAAGGTTAATGGAAGAAACCGCTAATTCACCTTCACTTGAAAAGTTGTTTATATTCTTCGCGTCCCAGTGGAATTCGAACTAATGAGCATTGTTATTAACGGCTGGGCTATGGAGGCTCTCACTAAAGATTAATTACTCAAGGACAGAGGTAGATTTTAAACTCCACAAAACAAGTAAAATATACTGCCTTTGTTTTTGGCTATAATTCTTCCCAATATCATATCCCTATAAGATTAGTTTCACCAAGGTCAGGGAACTTCAAATCAAAACAAATACTTGTTCATTTATTTAAACAAATCGCATTTGTTTCCTAGGAAATATTAATGGTGCATATATTTTTCGATATTCCCTATTTACTTCAATATTATTTTACACTGCCAATATACTGTGGCGCTGGATTTTGTTTACTTATTAAGTAACCGTTTTAGCTTTTGTATCAGACCCAAGGATTACTGGTATATGTGAAACTTGGTTAATTGAGGATTATATACAGGCTGGAACAGAAATGGAGGGTTACAGAATCTTGGAAGTAAGGGGGATAAAACAGGAGGGGAAAGTTCTGCTACTGTTAGAGGATTGTGTCCACTTAGGGTACAATACATTAAATATACTACTCTATAATAAGTGGTAAAGCGCATGTATCTATGAAAATAAATATATAAGAGACATGGGGAAGAAACTGAACATGTATGAGAGTCTGGAATGGATCTGTGAATGAATGAATACCCTATTCTGTACTACACAGCAATCTTAGAGGTTTTAGGTGCAGAACGGCGATTATGCGAGTATTTTGTAGTTAAACCGATTTGAAATTTTATGTAGTGTTAGATGTTGTACATATAAAAAGTAGTGTCTGGAGTAGGAAAGTACACAGTTTCTTGGAGAATGGAAAGGAGAGAAATTTCGTTCCTGTTTGCAGATCTCTGAGTATTATCAACAGAGGAAGTGATGTGAGACATTTCTTGCTAGAAGTTAGATAGATAGGACTGTTTTGGTAGCACAGATGCACACAAGTCAAGCTTGATCCAACTGAAAAACTGCAGAGAGGTAAGTGTTTAGGACGTTGGTTAGAAAACATCTTGAGACTTCCTGATGACTAGGTACTACAATGTTTTTCAGGTGAGGAACGGGGATGGATTGTCATGATCAGAAAAACGATTAACAGAATTTAAAGTCAGAGATAAATAGGAGAGTGGGTGAAAGTACAGAACCATGGAGTACTCCTGCACTTGGAAAAATCTGAAGAGAGGAAACCGTCTACTGTGACAAGGAGTGAGCGACTAGAGGGATAGCCAGCTACCTAACTGCGAAGGATAGAAGGCAGGACACAGAAGGTAGTGTGCTGAGCAAACCTTGTATTAAATTTGATCAAACGTCCTGGAAATGTAAAGGGGAACCAAGTGAAAGGGACGTAATCTGTAGTCACTAATTAGCTGGTGAACCTACAGGTGATGGAAAAGTTGGCTGCTGATAACCTCCATGGTTTGCAAGAGAACCGAAATGAGAATAACTGGACCGTAGTTTCATGGTTGGATTATTCGTTTTGTAATGAGTTTAATACAGACTTATTCAAGGCTGTAGGAAAGATTGAAGAGGCTATATCGGATTTGTGTTAGTTCTGGAGCACAGGTCTTTAGCAAACTGGGGGGGGGGGTGATATCTTAGTGGTGCATATACTTTCGATATTCCCCATTTACTTCAATATTATTTTACACTGCCAACAAAAAGACACTGGGATGTGTCTTGTTGTCCAAACTATTGAAGATTCTCGATTTCTTTCTGATGAAAGGCTAGGGGTGGGTGGGTGGCTGACAAAAGACTAACTGCTGTTTTTGAGGGTGTGTATGGGTAGATATTTTGCCGTGGTCATTTTATGCAACAGATAGAAAAGTGATACCAACAATTTGGCCTAGTCCTTGAGTGATGTTACAGTAATATCATCTGGATGCGAGAGCCGTGGGAACAATAGCTAACTGCAATTTGCTGGAGGAAAGCTTGCAGCATTTGGCTTCTAAAAACGGGATTTAAATGATTTTTTGCAGTTCTTGCAAGCGGTTGAGAGTGCAATGTGAAAGTTTTGGTCTTGACACTTGCGATATGCTGTTTTAATTTTTTTTTTCTTTCCTGGACTGCCTTGGCACGTTTGCTGGGGAATAATTTTCTTGAGCAGAGGACGGATATTTGGGATAGAATGGGGAATGAACGTTTCATTCTATTAAGAATTATTTCTTTTATTCGGTCTGAGAAATTCCTTAAATCTGGACAAAGAAACAGTAATCGGCCAAAGTCGTTTCTGTTTTAGCACCTTTTTTAATAGCAATGACACGAGACAGAATAGCTGGGTGAAGGTTGTTCTATATTGAAGGAAACTTTTACATTGCAGACATCAGTTTTCGTGTGGGCAACTCAGACCGCAGTGTATTTGTAAGAACAACTTGCTAAGAAGAGGCCTAAAATGTTTGCAGGATTTTAAATTAGTTTAGATGTTCACATACTGCTGCATATAAGTTTTGATATAGTTGGGTGAAAAACGTCAATCTGCCTGTTTTGTATTAGGCCCAATGGCTCGGTAAAGTCAAGTATCTTACCTTATTAATTTAATTTTTGTAGTGATAGAATTAACGACCCTCTCTGCATAGGTATTATGTTTTCAATGCACGCATTCTCCGAACATTTTGTCCTTTTTTTATTTTTTTTATCTCACAAGGAGAAACCTTCACTTCTCATCAGATCACCTAACTCGGTTTCAGTTAAATTCCTTAAATGTTTATGGTGTCCTGAACAGGATTGAAACCTAGATCTTTCTGACTTAAAGAGCATCACCGCGAGTGATTAAGCTGTGAAGCTCTATTAATGAAATCCTTCTAGAATTTAATAGGCTGAAAAAGTGAGTCTCCTAAGACTAAAATAAAATAAAAAACTGTGTGAGGGTTTGACATTTTATTGATATATTGTGCTATATAATTTTTTTTTTTATTTGGCTAAAGCTAAACTTTTGGATACTCTTTTCCAGGATGATAAATTAAACTAGTAAATAAAATCGGTTCTTGCAGGATACAATTTTTAAAGGAAATGAATCGGATAATGTTACTAATATAGTATGAGATGATTGCGCAAATTTTTCGAAGCTATACAAGGCTTCAAAGGTGCATTCATGATATGGGAAAAGGAAAGGGGTAGAACTGACCAACTATCCTTAATTATGTATTGCCAACCGTGTAACTCCATTACACTTGCATGAACAATTAGCATATTTTTTAGCTTTTCAAACAGTGTAAGTTATTTTTATTTCAAGAGAAAAGCATTTACTGAAAAACAATTTTACGTTTGCACGTAAAACTGTTTTTCAGTAAACTATCATAAAATTTCCAATGTCATGTATAAAATTAAATAGCAAAGATTTCCACTTCTTATTGGTACTACTGACTTCTAGTAAACTAGAATTACTATCTGCACTTCAGGAACAACCGATGATTATCATCGGTTTTTCTGGAATAAAAATGCCATAACCGAAGCAAAGGAGATTTTTAATATTTGATTCATTAGTTAATTGATTGGCGCTTAAATGGTGTAAAGTTAATAAAAATCTTTTCATGAAATTAAAGAAGCAAAACTTTACGTCACATGGAATTTGATTTCATTGTTCAAAAATGTTCCTCAAATCATCTAATTATAGCGAATTGGATCAATTCAACTGTATTTTATGGTCCGAAGGTTTGAAATACTGTAATCTTTCCACAGATTTCGAAGCTGAATATGCTATCCCGAAAACTATCCATAGCATAACCTAAACCTGTTGCTCGTGTCATTAGGGGTGGGCTACTTTCCTGCACACCAGCACAGAATGATTACTAAACAACCTAAAGTAACAGTGAAGTAGGATGAAACTCTTCTTTCAGTCAAAAATAAAATAAAATAAAAATTGGGCATAGTAATAGTAATATTTCAGTAACAAAACAAATAATGGAAGTTCACTGAAGATTCACATGACTGATGACACGTGGGCAGTTGCTTCATTCAACGAATTATTACGTGACTCATCCCAGGCATGGCGGAGAGTGCCACACAACCTACTAACCATCTACGGCCCGCTAACTCTATTTTCTGTCTTTAAATTTCATCTAATTTAAATTATATAATCTAAATTTCATTTAAATTAAAAGTCATGCATATATCGGTGATTTGCTTGCATGCGGGATGAAAAACTCTGCCATCTCTGTGTGAGATGGCTAACTCGCCTTCATTGGATGAAAAATCCCATATAGATTCCTCTCGCCACGACAAGACTAAACACGAAACTTAATCGAGGGGATCAGTGTCTCCCATCCAACAGCGCTGCGAAGAGGCTAATTTAGAACAAAGCTTTAAGACACGAGTCGTTAAACTTCAGAAAGAATTATTCAGATTGGCAGAATAGACAATGTACTTGTACCCTCTGTTTGAGAAAGCTTTTATTGCACCATAAGTGAGTTAGTGTAAATCATCGTCTAAAGAAGAAGCGGGGTAATGGGCTGATAGAAGCAAGTACGGAAATCATCGTCTACAATCAAAAAAGTGCATTTCATAATTACATTCTTGTATACGACACCATTCATTGTTTAAACGACACTTCGATTATAGCCATTTCATGGCATCGCTTTTGTAGATAATTTTATTTTTCCGAATTTTGCAATTAAAATGATGAATAAAACTGCATAGTCCGGATGTCTCGGCTATGGAAATTAAGAGAATTTACCTATGTATTTTTCTAACCCTCCAGTGAAAAGGAGAAATAACAACAGTCATTTCCTTAAGGTATCAAATATTGCCGATACTTTATGGGTTGACTTTTCTTCCCCCCCCCCCCTCGAACTCATCAATAACTGTATTTGGTTTTAAAACTTTATGTAAAAATTTCTTTAACACTGACTGCGTTTAATCAGTAACATTGGGTTAGGAAGACCTTTTTCCTTGCACAAAACGAAAACATCATTATTTTATTTTATTTTTTTTTGTCTCTGCGCGATGGTATCGTCTGAATTAATCCTGAGTTTTTTGATTTTCTGATGGAAAGCAGGAACATTCATGTCAACAAGTTATTATATACACACTGTCCAGTAAAAATATCAGGCTCGCCGTCTTAAATACGAGTGTGCTTTCAACTTTATGGCAACAGTTTTGGTGATGGCTTTCTCCTGTATCAACACCCCAATGCCCCCGTTCACAAATCCAGGTCTGTGCAGGAATGGTTTGATGAATTGGAACATATTGCGTACCAGGCCGAATTTCACGACCTCACTAACGCTCTTCTGGAAGAATTGAAGGGAATTACTACAGCAACGTACCAAATCTAGTGGAAAGCCTTCCAGGAATTTGACGGCTGTTATAACAAGAAAGGTGAATGAAATCCATATTAATTCATTTCATATCAGAAAGAGCTGTGATGAGAAGGAGTCCAGATATTTTTGATCGGTTAGTAATCTCTCATAAGTTCTACGAGCACTCTTTACACTGATAGTTTGATGTATACAACTTGAAAAGGATTCTGAGAATAAATAAAGACCCAGAAGTTTGCAACATTAATGTGGAATCTCTGGTTGTATCTATAAAACATAGTTTATTTTCTGTCTGTGTATATTAGTGCAATAAAATTTAAATCCAAGGATATGAATAAGCCCACTAGAAATGGCATCTGCTTTCATAATGTTAGACCGCTAGAAGAAAGACCAAAATGGTCTTTTTTCTAGTCGTAGAGTAGAATTTATCAACCAATTTGTTCTTGGAATAGGATTTTTTCCCCTCCTGGCAACAGTTTTTTAAATTCTACATTTCGAAGAATTCGATCGTAGAACTCCACTGCTTCAGATTTCGGTTTATTTAATTTCAGTAATTCAACCATAGCCACACAAATTTTGAAATTGTAAACCAACAACTGGATCGTGTTTTTACAATGGGAGGTCTCTCAATGGACTCAAATGTGCGTTGCATTTCAGAAAGGCTTAGACAATAGAGACCTTGATTATCGTTACTGTTCAGATTTCTTTGACTAATACGGACACTTAAACGATATCTTTCGTTAAGAACGAAACAGGTAAGCCATCAATAAAAGTGGTGTATCCAAATGAGACTCCAATTTATGTCACATTCAGACTTTTGAACTGTGAGACGAAATCAAAAATAATAATGGGCACACTTAAGAGCTATCATGATGTGCTAGCTCTTGGAGTGTCCAAGACAGAATAACTAAAGCCTTAAAATGACAGCTGTCCTCCAGAACAAAATATAGTATATGCTAAATTGGATACTACATTTACATTTTTTCCAATAAAAGGCTTTAGTTTTATGTGTGTGAGAATATTGTTATGGAATTTTGCTTCCAAAATGCACGATTTTCTGACGCTCACCTAATTTCTTCTCAAAGAACTGCAACATCATGGATGGATTACTACCTAAGAAAAGACAAATTGCGCTTTCTGAAACGGAGATAGGACCTTCCTAACCCATTTTACAACTAAGGCAATGCTTTTTGCTGCAAATTTGGAGGACAGCAAAATTGTATCTGTTGAGATATTTTATTTATTTGAATTTTACGTATTTTTCTTCACTTTAGAGGAGGCAAAAGAGCAATAGTCTAGGAGCGGTATATATCCTAACAACGATCTTGAATAGAGGTATTGGATGCACTTGAGAAATGCGTTGCGAATGATGTGACTTTCCTTGAAAGGATATCTCAATTTCAGAATGATATATTTATTTACTAAAAAATTAAAAAAGAATTTGGCATTTTCGTAAATCTCCGTTTTTGATTAGGAACAGAACACCATAATTATACCATAAATAAGTTGCCATAAAATTTCGAAATCAGAAAACTTGTTGGATATTCAAATCATTGCCTCGATCTTTTAATTAAAAACATGTACGCTATGAATGGCATGTGTATATTAGTTTGCTAGAGGATTTCACTGGTTTAGACTTCTTTCGAGATGAATGGTGCCAAGGTGCTTACGCTCTTCATTGTGTAACCAAATAGAAACATTCTACAATCTATATATTCCTCTATTATTAAAAAATGTGAGCGGCGCAGTAAAAATATATAAAATTGATACAATTGGAAAAAAAATCATAGCCTACCCACGGTACAAAATGTACCTTTCGTGGGTGGTAGCAACAAGAAAAAAGTAGTTGAATGTTTGACTGATTTCTGTGTCATTTCATATAAACTTATTTGGTTTGCTCTTCATTATATTAAGCTTAATCACTCTATTATCTGTTTCTGTATTTGTTCATTGTTTTCACTAAATTTCAGCCATAAATTTGGCGAAATAGTGAAAACAACGAATAAATACGGAATGTGCGTTTAATCTTGTGAAGAGATACTAGTAAGAAAGCGGATAATCTATGAATACTTGCTGATAGGAAATTCGTCATACCATTATATCATTCGATTAATGAGTATTTGGACTATTGCCAGTTTAAAGGAATAGCATTTCATATAAAAATATATAGAAATAAACGTATCTATTACTCTCACATTTGGTTTAACATTACTTTCCTTAATATGTCGGCTGTAAATTAAAAATGGAAAGAATGAACAGCGTGAGCACTAACACATGGTTGATGTAATATAATTATTTTTCTGTGCATCCTTTAGCTGTAATTACCACCTTTACGTATACACACTCTCTTAACACTAGGCAAATATCATGTGGAATCACTTTCTTGGCTATTCGAAAAAAAGCGTGCTCCGCCTTTTTCCAAACTCTTATTCATACGTATTTCTTTAATTTGGCTCATAGCAAACTTTCTATTACCCTAACATTATATTAGAATGATCCGTTATTTCCTTATGCATTGTTATAGGCGACGGACTCCTACCGTGGTCTAGATCTGATCTAATCAACGGGAGGAAACGACGATAGCTTTATACTTTATTATTGAGGTAATCTCTTGCGTTGTCCTTTCCGTATTTGCAACATGTAGCCTGATCTTCACGGCCCGCAAATCATATGCCTAAATTTCTCATGGTGAAGTACCACCACTTCTGTTTTATAGTTTACTCGAAAACATAGCTATTTGCAAAATTTAAATTGCTTTTGGAGAGGGTAGTCATGCTGTTTCCTTGTCACCCTCTCAAATTTTTATCTTTAAGTAAGTTTAAACCGTTGTTAATATGCATAGCTATCCAATATATCTACAAGAGATCAAAGATACATTCCGTAAAATCCATAAGGATGTATGTTTATTTGGTTCGTCCGTATATCACCAGTCCGCACTAGCTGGTTGGATATTCTGAAATGTGACAAGTAAAAAATTATTCTCTCTCTCTCAATGTGATTCTTACCCACGAAGGGCTGCAAGACTTCCAGATGCTAAGGAACAATCCGAAAGCCTTGCTCTAGAGACCAAATTTTAAAGACAGTTCAGGCCATCAATAAGCAGGATAGTGGTTCATGAAAACCGTCTACCACCTAAAAGCATTGACTAAAATCGGTGTCTAGAGTGGAATTCGAACTCCAAGCCTAATGGCGAGCAGAAATGCACTTTGCAAAATGCGGACCAGACTAGTAATAGAATGCTATTCCAAAATTCACCATTTTATGATTTATTTACATGTTTATTTTCCTTTGCTGACTTGCCACTTATTGTTAAAGCATGAATAAATCACGAAAACAGTTGTCCCATGCTGAAAAATATATCTGTAATCGACCCATTACTAATTTCTAGACTCAACCATCTTAACCAAGATTTAGAGAATTACTCCAAATCAAGTTATTATTAATTCAGGTGTAAAGTCGTTTCATCTCCTTTGTATATTCCCTTAAAACTCATCTCGCTATTAACATCAGGATTCCACTCATTCATTTTTGTTCTCTCATCTGCTCCCTCTCTTGCACAGATCAATTTCAATTGCTCCGCTGTACTTTGAAGAAGTGGTCTTTCGGTAATTCTGCTGTCCATCAGTTGCATCTTGCTTTGCCAATTTCCTTCAAAATCTGATTTTTCCTTTCGATTACCATGCGTCATAGTACGCAGCGTTTTACACTGCTCATGTACCTGCTCACCACTTCCCCCGCCCCTATATTCTCTTTGTATTTTGCAGCTTCTGCTTAGTGATGTCATTTATATGACTCTCAATTCTAGAAATGCCGTATGGCATAGCTATTTTTTTTCAGCTGAGTGGTAATGCTCTGTTTACCTATCACTTCCTAATGCCATGGTATTGTTTCACGCTGTCTTCTGAGTTGTCATTAGAGTAAATACTTCATCGCCGCCGCCTAAATTCGAGGGATCAGGCGAAGTGAGCCGGTGAAAGCATTCGAGAGATGCAACGGAATTGTGTGTGTCTGTGAGAGAGAGAGCGCAATCGTTTAGACCAGTGCTTCCCAAACTTATGGATGCCAAGGCCCCTTTTGGAAAAATTAAAATATTTCACGGCCCCCCATCGAAAAAAAATCGGAATATAGACATATTATTATAACATTTATTGTATTTATATTCAAGATTTTGGGTTTGTAATCTTTTTTGTTTCTTTTCAATACCTTTTTTTAATGAAACTTATATGAATAAACATATATTTACTAATATTCATTAATCGCCGAAATACGCAAAATTTGTAAACACATCCAATGTGTGATTTTTTATTAAAATAAAAAAAAATAAATAAATAAAAATTAAATACGTTTCTTTTAAGATTAAAAAAATCTACTCAGTCTTAAAACATTTTAAATTTGTTTTCATTATTTCACGCCGACCCTCAACAAAACTTACGGCCCCCAGTTTGGGAAGCGCTGGTTTAGACCACTTTCTTATCATAATTTCAATTCTGGCTACTTCGAAATACAGGCAGTTTCCGGGTTTACGAGTTTTTTCCCCTTCTAGTATCAGATATAAACAAAAAAATCGAAAATATGAACACAAATTTCGATAATTAAATACTAAACATCCGAAAATACGTCATTTCAAACCACTCGTGTAATTAGAGGGTAGAGCACTAATCTGCAGGCATTCAGGAAGACAAGAGCGTCTCCCTGACTCTCATAAAGTTGTCGTGCTGACGTTACAAAGAGTGGTTATGTTGCTTTTACTGTCCCTTCTTATTTCAAATTTACCCCCTTATTAATACTGTACAGTAAGCCAAACCGAATTAATACTACGGAGAAGAAACTATCAATGATGATATTTGATGGCATTTAATGATAAAGAATAAACATTCTTTTAACATGTTTATGCCATAACTTCTTATTATTACGTGGAACCTTCGAGGACCCATTGCAGGAGGACACCGCTACACTATACACAGCTCACTATCTGCCCTGCTTAATCTTCCAACTATAACTTGTTAGTTGTAGTCACGAAACGCCATTTATCACCTACTATCACCACCACCAACAGTATTTATTGTCTGTGAATTGCATGTGTTCTTATGGCCAATTTGCTTGTATGGAGGATGAAACCCCGCGATTCTGAAGTGGATAAAAATAATAATAATATAAATAAATTCAAGAAAAGGTACGACAGCTCGTGTGGATGATATGTGGTCTCCCTCGATGCCTCCACATTCCTTGAAAGTCTGGTAGTAATATATCTTATATGTATTTATCATAATCGTACTGTATTTATCATAATCTGTTCGAAGCACCCTATTGTTATTTATCAGGGAAACCATCCTGTCCTAGGAACTAATCTTATGGGGGATTCAATTCCACCTATTACAGAACTTATAAGAAAGTTGATTAGTGAAGTCAAGGTTTGTTTAAGCAAGCTGACGATATAAGAGAAAGTGAATATCCCACATCTTTCTATTTTTGCATAATTTGCTTATTGTTAAGCATAAACTATTCTTTTGTTGACCTTTTATTAACATTATTATGGTCAAATTTCATTATTGCAAAAGTAACGCAGATTTCATCTCCCGGTTTCTAATGGGATAAAGAAGCTGTGGAAAGGGTGCAAAGAAGAGTTAAAAATGTTATATCCAGATTATAGGATTTAGATTATGAGGACAGATTGCGAGTATGTGGATTGCAGACTCTGGTTAACAGGAAAAAGAGGGGTGATATGATAGAGGTCTATACTTTTGAATGGGTGTTTATAGCATTTCAAATGAAGAAATTTTTCGTTATATGGAAGGTGGGGAGAGAACAGGGGGACATCCATGGAAGTTAAGATTGTTCTCAGTCAAGAAAGGGGTAAGAGCTAGGTTTTTCTCCCAGAGAGCAGTGAGTGAGTGGAATAATTTGCCCTTAGGGGTAGTGAGTGCATCTAGTGTGATGCACTCACTACCCCTAAGGGTAGTGAGTGCATCACACTAGATGCACTAAATGAATTTAAGGGAAGATATGATAGCTGGGTTGGGTAATTTACAACCTCCCTCGATGAGTCCTTAACTCCCTGGAGGTCTCAGATAATAATAATAGTAACCCTCTTCACGAGTTTTTGCTTCACGAATTCGCGCAAAGAAACGAATTAACTCGTAAATTTGGGAATTATCAGTACATTATTCCACAGCTTTTACAACCAAATTGATTTCTGGAAAGCAGTCGTAAATCGAACCCTAATTTTCCATCATCTCAGTGTCATGAGTGGTTAAGTTCCTGGAAGTGGTATACTAAGTATAGATTCTCTGTCAACCCAGAAATGGGTTGACAGAGAATCTATAGATGTGAGGGAAGGTCATGTTTCAGCAATTTTCTCACATTTTATAATGTTACCGTTGAGTTAAACGAGGAGAATGGATACACCATGAGTCTTCTAGACTTGGCGAAAGCAGGATAGAAGATTGTTGCATAAATGTGGTATATGGGGAAATGCGAGTCTGCAAGATTTAAAGTGACCAGTGTGGTACCACAGCTACCAGTTCTAGGTCCATTGTTCTTCAATTTTTACATCAATGACATTAAAAGGGAGTGCCAGGTGGCACAGAGTGTTTACTGATGAATTAAACATTGGCAGGGTAATCAGGAATGCGGCTCATATGCAGTACTTGCAGAATGATTTCAACAGGATACAACTGTTGGCATGCAAAATGTTATGAATTCAATGTTAGTAACTCACTTGGACTATTGCGGACACATTTGGTCTCCTGGTTTCCAGGGCGATGTTTATACAGTGGAAAGAGAGAGCGAGGGAGAGTGCAAAGAAGAGTTAAAGATGAAAGTTGGGGACTTTGGCGTTTTCTAGTGTCTCCTGTTTAGGAGTAAGAATGGTGATATGATTAAAACTTATAAACACCTGAAAGTGTAATACAGGATGCCTGTAGATGGAAGTTTTCATGTTATGAAGGCTGGAGAGAAGACAAGAGAGGGCACCCATGGAAGTTGAGTATGAACAGGTACGTACTTCCACTTTTCCCTTGAATGACGGAACCGAGATGTACTAAGACCCCCCCCCCTTATGTTTGGAGCCCTTAAATTGGGTGTAAATTTTCGGCAGTCCCAGCTAGAGCCTCGTGCGCTTGTGCATAATTATAGCCCTGAGTATGAATGCAGTGAAGAAAGGGGTGAGACCTACATTTTTCTCACATAGAGCGATGATCGATTGAAATGGAGTGCCTTTGAAGGTTAAGTGCATGTGCGAATGATTCAAGTAAAGGCATGACAGCCAATGTGAATGATATCTATCTACCCTCGATGAGTTCATGATTCCTTAGCGGTCACTCTTAATAACAAAAACGTTAGGGATTATAACACGAGAGTCTATTGTATATTACTTTTACGTGCCGCATCCAAAATTATCATGACATGACCATATAACAAAAAAAAGCCGTTTTTTTCGTGAATTATTTTTATTTCATGGAAAAAAACTACTTCAAAACACTACTTCTTTTCTACTCAACTCCTTGGGTCATATATCTTGGGACCTCTCATGCATGGTGTCAACATTAAATTACGAAACTCGATTGTTTAAAAAAAAAATTAGGGTATTTATTTGCAACATTTCACAGGTTATAAAGTTCTGATCTAAATGTCAATTCCTCTTTCAGTGTGGCAAAATATATGGGAGTCTCGAAAAATGCGAATTTGTTACCGAGAGAGATCTCTAGTGATGTCATGCCTGTAAGAAGTGAAGCATCAGCTTAAGAAACTTTAGAATTTAAGTTAATTTAAATTTCTAGTGGGTATTACTAATTTAATAAGCCGAAAGGCTATTTTACCGGCGAATATGTTAATAGAAAGGGAGATGGTAAATCCCTTTGTTTTTATAGCCGGTACGAAACTCAGATCGAAATCCATAGAGTTTCATGCCAAAAAAACTATCGGCGAGCCCAAGTGTAAATGATCACTTGGGTAGTACAACACTAGGGCAGCTCCATGCAAAGGTGGAGCAAGCTCCGTCACTAGCTTTAATATTCTCTCATAATGTAAAACCCAGCTCCTAAGAGATGTATATATATTGTTTTACATTATGAGAAGAGGTCACTACCCAGATCGGTTTCCTATTAATTAGTAATTAACAATAAATATAGGACTACACCACTTCGGCAATTCGATAGTAGAGGTATGCAAGTTCGTGTTCGCTTAAAACCTTGATATTCCAGGTCTACCTACTCACTGATGAAACCTCAAACAAGGTTGAAACCGGTCTGGGTAGTGACCTCTTCTCATAATGTAAAACAATATATATACAACTCTTAGGAGGTGGGTTTTACATTATGAGAGAATATTAAAGTTAGTGACGGAGCTTGCTCCACCTTTGCATGGAGTTGCCCTGGTGTTCTACTACCCAAGTGATCATTTACACTTGGGCTCGCCGATAGTTTTTTCGGCATGAAACTCTATGGATTTCGATCTGAGTTTCGTACCCGACTATAAAAACATAAAGGGATTTACCATCCCCCTTTCTATTCTAGTTGGTATGTTTTAAGAGCAAGCACCTACGTCAGGTGAAGTGCGAAGCACATGACATCTTACAAGCAGTTCTCAAAAGGAAAAAAGTAACTGAAAAAAAAAAAGTGACTTATTTCTATATATTCATATAATAATTTTTTGTTTAAAAATGTTTTCATGAAGCCATTTACTTAAAACATGCTCTAAAAAAAGTTGCTTACAATTCACAATGTCAGTAAAATAGCAAACTCTGTTTAAGAGCATCTCTTTTGTTAAACTCATTGACTCGAGTCCTGTCTCAGTGGTTTGAAACATAAAAATAATTGAAAATTATAATATGTGCTAAAGTAATTCCTAAAACTAAAATAGAAATGGTGTATTTTAATTAAAACTTACCTTGGGAATACACTGATGGTGAAATGTTTTTCTTTCTATAATTGTTAATGTTATACTCGTAAACCTCTGTCTCGATGAGTCTGACTCCAGGAGAGTTCAAGTAATAACAAAGTTTCATAATTTCCTTCTCTTTACAAAATCACACTTTTTGTGATATATTTGTGAAAGATTTCTTGCTGACGTTCACGTTAACTTGAAAACTAAGAATATTCATTGCCTTATCAGTTTGTTCATTTTAAATAACCGCTTAAGTGTTCTTTTGAAATGCAAAATAGGAATGATTATTTAATAAGTCAGTAAAGTGGATTTGCTATATATTCAATGCTGGAATGTTCTGTTTAGATACACTAGCAGCTGCTGGCGTTATATTCTGAAACAGCTCTTAAATATGTCTGAAAATCTTTCCATTTTGTTGTAATAAAATGTCGAACATTTATTTTTCATAATAAAAGAACGTCTGTGAAAATAAGCGTCCTATTGAAGTAAAATATTCTAATACATGTACACATAATATGTACTTCCTATAAGATTTGTAATTGTTAATGTTATAAATCTGACTCTCTCGATGAGTCGCTGACTTCAGGATAGTTGAAATAACAATGTTCATGCATATGAAATTTATAGAATTATAAATTACAGTAAAATATTAGTTTTACTGTATTAGTTACACATTAGTTTTTGATCGATTCGTAAGGCCTTCGGTGTTTAGTCGGTTCTACATCGCAGGGCTACCCTGTTAGCAATAAATATCTGCGCGTGTTTACCCTCAATCCAATGGTTGGTTGTGTAGCAATGCTACATTACTAGAGAATAAAAAAAAAAACAAGGCGGCTTTTCGTTGCCTTCCTTTTCAAATGATGTGTTTGTTTCATTTATGTGGGTTCAAGAGTCAATTGCCTGTTTTGAGAGAACGAAAAATCAGAGTTTCCTGGAGGAAAAACCCTCCACTTTCGTAAGAGATGGTTTACTTGCTTTTGACTGAAAAGTCTCGATAAAAGGCTACTTGAGTAACAGAAAGGATTAGAAGCGGTTATTTTATTTTATTTTTTTATTTTATTTTTTAATAATAAAGGGCTCTGTCGAAACCGACTAAGCTACGGAGGCTCTATCAATTACTCTTATATCGGCGTGTATTCTTATGATAACAAAGTGACAATCTGGTCATTCAAAAGTGCAAGAAGGGGTTTTCAAACTCCGGAATGTACAGTTGCTCATGGTATCGACGGTACAGTTGTATTTTATATTTCGGTCCAAGAAATATTGTAAGCATGTTTCGTGAGTAGAAATATGTCGATGGGGACGGGGGGAAGGGTCTGGAAAGTTCTTCTAAACACCTAGAACCAAAATGATATTAAAGCAACTGATATAACCACAAGGAAGAAAAAGAATAATTGGTTACAATTTAATGAAACATGGGGTTAAAGGATTTTAAGATATGTTCTTTCTTGTGGTTATATTAATTGCTTTAATATCATTTTTGTTCTATGTATTTATCAGAACTTTCCAGAGGCTTCCCTCGCGGTTTGGCTTAAATATTCGAGGTGTACTCCTCATTGGAGGCCAATTCTGAAAACTGAAGTTTTCAGAATTGGTCTCCAATTAGGAGTACACCTCGTTTTAACTACTTTAGCTCTCTGTTCGAGAAATATCAGCAAAATGATATATAATTTTTGTAACTTTCATTAATTTTGACTTTCACCGACAGGCTGCAGAATGGAATCCATGGACTTTTCGTGAATTTCATCGGAGGGTATGAGAATGTCTCCATATTTATTTGTTGGCTTTGAAGTGGTTTGAAAAATTCCATGTTTGGTTTCTAGAGAGAAGTTTCTGGATTATGCAAAAAGTAATAAAATATTTAAACATCATAAAAAAAAATAAAAAAAATATAGCCTGCTACGATAATAGTATGCGCTATAGGTTTACAGCTTTTCATAGGTTGCAGTTACATAAGATTCTTTGATATATATACGTGGGCTGTTCAATAAGTAATAAGACTAATTTTACTGTGGCGAAACCACTCATCACAATATTAATTTCTGTGGAATAAAGAAATGTTGCTGTATGTATTAACAAAAGAGGTTGATAGATGGCGTATACGGGCTGATGTGCCAGAGTGTCACGTGACTAAACGCAAGTGCTCATCGGCGCGCCTACGAGGTGCGACCAGTCTTCGAAATGGAAGCGTCCTTGGAACTGCGTTATGCGATTAAATTTTGTGTGCCTTTGCAAAAATCGGCATCGGACACTTTTAACATGATACGCAAGCTTTCCACGATGAAGCAATGTCGAGGGCAAGTGTTTTTCGCTGGCATAAAACTTTTAAGGAAGGAAGGCAAAATGTGGAAGATCTTGAACGTGAGGGAAGACATTTAACGTCCATCACAGAGACAATGATCAACACAGCAGCGATTATCATCAAGCACGTCAAAAGGAAGCGTCCATTGCTGAAGAATGGATTCTTATTGCACCACGATAATGCAAGGCCACATATTGCTGTTTGTGTAGTGGACGTTTTGCAGAAGAACAACACAGATATCCTACCACACCCTCCATACAGTCCTGATCTCGCACCGTGCGATTTCTGGCTGTTTCTTCAGCTCAAGAAACCACTAAGAGGCCGCCATTTCGAAAGCAACAAAGCATGTGTAAAAGGAGGTGGTTTTGAAAGAACTCTCAAAAAACGGACTCTCACATGTGTTTAAGAAGTGGACGCAACGTTGGGACAAATGCATCGCGTCTCACAGTAGTTACTTCGAAAAAGACCATGTAAATGATGACGATTAAAGGTAATCTGTTTTCTGTATAAATATAGTCTTATTACTTATTGAACAGCATACGTAATAAGACTATATTTACACTCAGTTGGGAAATACAGAGGTATTTCCCTACTGAGTGTTCCTGGCAAGATCTATGCAAGTATACTTGAGAAACGGTTGAGAAGAATTGTGGAAGAAAAGCTTGGTGAAGAACAAGCTGGATTCAGGCCAAATAGAGGCTGTCAGGATCAGATCTTCACTTTACAACAAATAGTTGAGAAATCATGGGAATATAACAAAGATCTGTATTTAAGTTTTGTCGATCTGGAAAAGGCATATGACAAGGTGCCAAGAGAAAAGCTATTCAAAATGTTACACTTGTGTGGTGTCAATGGGGCATTATATCAAGCAATACTTAGTCTTTATTTGAGTTGTAAGTCAGAAGTTACAATTGAAGGAAGTACAGGAAGATGGTTTAATGTTAAATCTGGTGTTAGACAAGGATGTACATTATCCTCTCTGTTATTCATTATCTATATGGATCACATTATGAAGGAAAGTGGTATTAAACCTAATATCAAAATTGGAGATGTTAATCTCGGCTCTTTACTTTATGCAGATGATGTTATACTTCTAAATAAAGCCTCTACAAGATTATCTGACTAAATTGAATGACTGTTGTAATAGATAGGGTAGGAAAGTAAACAATAACAATACAAAGGCAATGCAAATAGGCAGAAGCATTGAAAATATCAACTGCATTGTGAATGGAGAATCTATAGAACAAATAAAACATTTCAGCTACTTAGACACCATTTTTAGTGAAGATGGTAAATTAAATATGGAAATAGATAACACAATCAACAAAGCTGGTATGGTAGGAAATCAACTGAATAAATTTATATGGAATAAGAGAGAAATTAGTCGGAACACTAAATTAGCTGCACAAGACACTGTTCCAACCAGTTTTAACTTATGGATCTGAGAGCTGGGTCAGAAGTAAAACACTTGACCAAAGACTAGAGACCGTAGATATGAGAGTCCTGAGAAAGATTAGAGGCGTGAACAGATGGGATCAATGGCAATATCATTTTAAAAACGAGGATAATAGGAAAGAACTCGACATTGTCAGCATCCAGGAATGCGTTAGCAGAGCTAATCTCAGGTGGTATGGTCACTTAAACAGAATGGGCGAGGAAAGAATAGCAAAACAAGTGTTCTCTGCCAGGTTGGCAGGAAAAAGACTCAGAGGAAGACCAAGATATAGGTGGATTGATATGGTAAAAAGTGCCTTAGAAGACAGAAATATAAGACCTGATAATGTTGGAGTCTTGACAAGTAACAGACTGATTTGGAGGAAAATTGTAGATAGGAAGTTAGTAATGATGTAAATTTTTCATGTAGTACTATCATATCCTGTACACCCCTTGAGGGTACATG
The DNA here is from genome assembly GCF_054136105.1 of Typopeltis vanoorti. Taxonomy (NCBI): domain Eukaryota; kingdom Metazoa; phylum Arthropoda; class Arachnida; order Uropygi; family Thelyphonidae; genus Typopeltis; species Typopeltis vanoorti. The sequence continues at coordinate 139,914,362 of NC_143558.1, read as the reverse complement.
TCAGGAATTTGATGATGAATATATATATTTTCCATGTTTTTACTTGTATAGCGAAAGGCTTCTGAAAAAGATACAATTACATTAATACCTTAATTTTTTTTCTTTCGAAAAAAAAAAAAGGTAACTGGATATCGTCTGTGAGCAAGTTATTTTGAGAAAATAACTCAAGAATGGACTGAACGTTATCGATAGTGTGTGCGCGCGGGCGCGCAAGCAGCAAATTATGGTAGCGATGCCTAATGTGATGAAACATCAATAATAACAAGCAACCGCAAATCGATTTGACTAAATGCAGATTTTAACATTTTTAGGAAAGATGATCTGATAAGAGGATAATCTGTCTATATTGGCATAGAGAGAGGAAGAATCCCTGTATGCAATTATTAGTTTCCCTATGCATGTTTTTTTTTTAAATTTTTTATTGAAAGAAAACTGTCATTTAAAATATCAACCGAATTGAACTTTCAAAAATATTCTGGAGTTTGATATTTCCTGTAGCAGCTGCCTCAGCTAGAGATATTAAACTCGGGAACTTTTCACATAGAATCTGATGTTAGTGAGTTTATGCATACTCGTGCATTAAAACAAAAATAACTTAGAGGAGGGGGGGAGACTTCGTGAGGAGTTGATAATATTGGATTTTCTGCACACATATTCACTTTAGCAGGAGAAATCGACACGTTTTACATATTTTAATAAAAAGGAATATGTAGACTCTTCGTAATCTTAAATTGTGCAAACCAAGAAATTTATGCTGAAGATCGCGTAAGCAATCACTGTCAATATCATCTTTTCGAACTTTTAGATGAAGATTTTAAAGGTAAACATTGGTTCGCGTATTTGGTAAGAAATGGTTATTTTAACCTTTAAAAAATTCTCACCGATGAAATATTACACGCTTAATAAAATAGAGGAATACCAAATTTTATGTACAGTATAGGCGATATTCGCTCATAGCTCTCTCATTAAGGGGCTACGTAGATGGTGGGCAAATAAGAGCCCAAAGCACAGTGCAGTAATAAGATAATGGTTATTAACAAATTTATTTTTTTTCCGGTTCGGCAATGTTAAAAATTTTAGCTTTTAATATTTTAAATACTTATTAAAGGGGTGCTGCCTAGTAGTGCAATCAAGATTTAATCTTTGAGGGGCGGGGGGACGAGTTGAGTAGGCGATTTGAGAATACACACTGCGCATCGCATAGGACTGAGCATCTACAATGATCGCTAATCCATAAGTAGTACAGAAATAGAAGACGACACAACATAAATTAAAAAAAAAAAAAAAAAGAATTTTAATTAGGAAAAGATATTTGGAAAATTTTCTAGTGGTTTTTTCCTTTTTCTCTGGAGGGACAAGCCCCCCCCCGGGTGCGCCACTGCTTTACTTTAATGCTAGCATCATTGGTACACCCAGGGGGGGGAAGGGGCCCTGGTCCCCTTCAAAGAAAAAGGAAAAAAAAAACACTAGAAAATTTTCCAAATATCTTTTCCTAATTAAAATTATTTTTTTATTATTTATTTATGTTGTGTCGTCATTCGTCAATGACTGAGCATCATTGTAGATGCTCAGTCATAGGTCGTATGCGATGCGTAGTGTGTATTCTCAAATCGCCTACTCAACTCGCCCCCCCCCCTCAAAGATTAAATCTTGAATGCACTACTAGGCAGCATCCCTTTAATAAGTATTTAAAATATTAAAAGCTAAAATTTTTAACTTTTCTGAACCGAAAAGCTAAAAATAGTTCAAGATGGATTTGTTCACTAATATGACTGGTGCACGATTAGACATTTCTCACTGCATATAATCACACACACATACAGTGTGTGTGTGTGTGTGTGTGTGTGAGAGAGAGAGAGAGAGAGGATATGACCAAGTAACATTATGCAATTCTTGGTCATATTCTCTCTCTCTCACACATTTTATGTGTGTATGTGGGGGGGGGATATTTACATAATCGTTTTATTATGGGGCGCGCAAAAATTGTTTCTTTGTTTCAGATCATAACAGCATCGAAATGAGTGTTCAGCTTGGAGCTGACATGTGGAAAGAAAGGGTTTTTTTTTAGGGGGGAGGGATTTTCTGATAGTGTTGCATATAAAGTCTGCAAACTTTTTTCATTTCAAAATTAATATCATTTTTATGATAATTCAAAATTTTCCATCTTTTTTTCACATCTAATAAAACTATACTGATAAATCGTTCATTTGAATATATACCTGTTGTCGCAACCGATCATTTCTTTTGATCGCTACCGTCGATGTAGAATTTTGAGTTTCAATGTCAGAGGTGCTAAGTGCAGTGAAATGATGTCACTACTGCAAGAAGTCTTTGTTCAGTTTTCGTATAATGACAAATAGGCATTCTTTTATGATAAATTTTCAGATCACCGAGAATTCATATTCCCTGATTTACGGTACGTATTTATCGAGCGCACGACAAAGTGATCGGGGAACACTAATACGGCGGAAGACTACATCTCTCACCGTTCTCTTGCTTCACTGGCCCATTCTTTCTAAACTGTAAGACGTTAAACCAAATAAAATTTAATTAAAAAAAAAATCGCCAAAGGATGTCATAAGCGATAGACAAATCAGAAACTCATTGCTGTGTTCGAAGAACTACGTAAGATGAACTTTAATGACTTAAGTCAGATAAGGGTTGCCTTGGGAAAGAACGCTACTAATCTGAATGAGGAAACCATTCACAAATGCATTTTTGTTATCAAAATTCATAAATGCATTTTGATATACAAAGATAATTTCGAGTATAAAAACCGATTATAACTCTCTGCATCGAATTAAAAACTAAACTATGATGTAATTTGAATACCTTCATCTAAATATCCAAAGACACTTCTCTAACCCAACTAATCGCAAACAGTTATTTTGAATAGATATTATTAATTTGGAATAATAATGATATAATGTTTTTCAAAATATTGCAAGTATTTTACCAATCCAATAACATTTTTACCATGGCGACTTCTCTCGGAAAGTATTAATTAAACAGTGAGTTATGGATACTTAGTTCATATTCTCCTCTACTATTTGAGAAAGAAAGAAAAAAAGGTAACTAAGCATGAATAGTTAGTGGAATTAGTTATGGAAGAAAGGGCATCTCATTAATAACTAATAATTTTAAGTTGGTCGTATTTGCATTTACATAAGAAAACACATTTAGGACAGGATTTCATGACCTGGATGAAAACTTATCGCATATTAATTGTGGACGATGACGCATCATCCGTTACAACTAGCGCCACTAGCGTTCAAATTCCAAATGCAGATCGTGATCTACTTACGATTAAAATGTTCCATTGATGGCCATATCAATCCAGTTTCAGTTAAATAAGTAATTTTTTTTTCATAATTTTAGATGAATGATAACAATATAAGATAACTTCACATCGATTTTACCTCCCTATAGAAATTCGGTAACATAGTGAAGAGACCTGGGGTTTTTCATCCCTGCTTGCAAGTAGGTAAACCGGCCCGTGAACACACGCCGCTACAGTCAAAAAATACGTCCCTCTCCCCAAGCTGCAGGCACAGCGACTGGCCGGTTGGGAGTTGTACTAACAAAAAAAAAAAAAGGCCGCATCGAAATGTAACACGCGGATCCTGCATTGGAAGCGGAGGAAACGCGTAGAAGAAGTGAAGAGACTGAGAAGCAGTTTGAGTAAGATAACCATTACTAGAAACAAAACTCATTCTGCTAACTTAGAAGCAGTATTTTCATTGGTTAACATGGTGGTAAATTCTTTACAAAATTTCAGCGCTTCAGGATAATTTTTATCTTCATTTTCTGCCTTAAGTCTTGCTCAGTTGAAACAATTTTTTTGCAGTCCATATTTCTACCAGTTTTCATGGTCTTCCAACTAGTCCTTTAGTATTTGGTTTCCATTTTTTCTATTTGTCTGATTTTTCTTAAGGCATGCTTTCTCTATATTTGTGATTTTATCAAAGTTTGTTTTTCCTGCAATTTTCCTAAGAGTTTTTTTCATTTTTGTAAACTGTTTCAACTCTTGTTTCAGATACATAAGTTCAAACTGGTCTTATTATATTTTGTACATACTTGTCTTAGTTGCAATATTTAGATTTTTATGTTTCCATACTGTTCTGTTTAAACATTCTTAAGTGTTAACTCTTTTACTTCATTGTTGTTCCTTCAGACTTAATTATGAATTCTTAAGTATTTAAAATTGCATGGAATTGCTTGTAATCTAGGAACTGCACAGCACAGATGTTGAAATAGACCCTTTATGAAAAATGTGGAGAGGTAAATGCAACAAAAAAAAAAAAAAAATCCATTAGTTCCATATATTTTGCCATTTATTTTAGCTTCCATCAGATTTGTTGCCTGCTAATCACAAGTGTTTTGTTTTTTCTATTGATGTTTCTATATTACATTTTTCGCAGATGTATTTGATTTGCTTCTCTTTGTAAATTATCTTCTGTGTCTGCTACCATTACTACATCTGCATAGCAGGTTAGATTTACTATATTAGTTCTATTATTTCATCATTTAATGAATATAATTTACATTAATTTCAATTAATGTAAATTAATTTCAATTCTTAATTCCCTTCTTAATTTCAATTTTTGGTTTATTATTGCAGTACCTTATTACACATTTATTATCTGAATTAATATCTTGCCGACCTGGTTGGCCAATAGGGTAGCGTATCTGCTCCCCAGCCAAAAGGCTGCGGGTTCGAATCCCACCGTGGGCATGGATGTTTGAGATTGTCTGTGAAAGTACTAGTGGTGGTAGTCGGTGGTAGATGGCATTGGTGTTAGTTGATGAAAGTTGTAGAGTAGATGCCCTCCCTCGATGAGTCTTTGGACTCCCTGGAGGTGTGATATAATAATAATAACCTTTACTGTCTGTGTTTATCTTTTCACTATTATTTTTAAAATATCTTATAATTTTATACTGTGAAATGCTTTATATAGATCTATAAAACAAATAAATTCTATTGATTTTTTTTTTATACATATATATGTTGTTCTACTGCAAATATTTTGTTTGTGCAATATCTTCCAGATTTCAAACCTTGTTTGTCTATGCATATGCATAGATACGACTATGCATTGCATATGCATAGACAAACAAGGTTTGTCTATGCATAGGCATTCTTTTATGATGAATTTTCAGATCACCGAGAATTCATATTCACTGATTTAGGGTAAGTATTTATCGAGCACGTGACAAAGTGATCGGAGAACACTAATACGGTGGAAGACTACATCTCTCACCGTTCTCCTGCTTCACTGGCCCATTCTTTCTAAACTGTAAGATGTTAAACCAAATAACACATAGATATGGGGAACACATCGATACGACTTCCTCCCTAAAACCAGTTCCTGGTTTTGGGGGGCGGAGTCATCTATTTTCCTTCTCCCTTTCAGTATATGACTAGTATCCCCATACTAGTCATATAGGGAACTAGGAGAACATTCCTGAAAATGAAATGAGTGTGGTTAACAAGGGCATGAGGACTAAATTTTTTGTTTGGAGATGTGAATGAATGGAATGGGTTGCCAGTCACTTGTGATTTGTCAGTGAATAAGGTCAAAGTAAAATATGATTACTGGTATTATGCAAATAATGGTTAGTATTTGTTGAAATGTTAGTGGATCTATGTGATGAGTCTACAAACCATGGAAGTGCCAATATTATTATTTAGCAGTTAGCCATTGTTCCATTCTGATATAATTCAGTGCAGTGTTTCTTAAACTTTTTGAGACTGTGGAACCCCACTTATAAATGTTTCTTTTCACAGAACTATTTTACAGAATTTTCATAAAAATGTATTGGAAAGGAATTACCTGTAAAACATTTTAATCAAGAAAACATATGATACATAATATTACAAATAATAAAGTAATGTAGCTGTTTCTATAAATAAATCCAATTAATAAAACTTGATATTTTCAAAATCATTGAATTCCCCCCCCCCCCCCAGAAACTAGATATAAGTTACCTTTATGTTTGGGAACCCCTGCAAGTTTTTGTGGAACCCTAGGTCTCCATGGAACAGAGTTTAAAAAACACTGGTTTAGCATACTTGTTTCATACTTCAACCTATTGTTTGCTTGAATTTGTACAATGGTACCAAGAATTACTGCAGTCAGTTTTTTTTTTTTTTCTTCCCAGTTAATCCATCCTAAATTCTATTAATCAATCTAAAGGAACCAAAAAATGTTAAATAAAATGGAGACTAATTTATTAAATATTTAAAATATACATTTGAAATAAAATTAGGAAAACTGAAAAGGATTAGGATTTGCAAACAGATGAAAATGGGGGAGAAAGGGAGGGGAGAAGAAAAAATCAGATTTCTGATGGCAGCATTAGAATTGATATTGAAGCTATAGCTTTTTTCATTCTTTTGTTTGATTCTGAAGACATGAGAATAATCCTGAAGTGTGATTAAACTTGCACCATCAATATCAGTGTCAATAGCCAAATATGGAGTATTGTTGCAGTGTCGAAATCCTTTTTATCCCTTAGTCACACTTTTAAGATTAAAAGTTCTTGAAAGAGGATCCAAATCCTTCTAATTTGCCTGTTTTTCTTATTTTCTAGTTCTTTCTCTTTCTTTCAATGACCATTTGTGCATATGTTTAGAGAACTTTTATTTATTAAACTGTTTTGTGTGTGTATTAAATTGAAATTTTTTTTTTCTTTAACTTTTTTTTTGATCTTCATCCTGAGGACTGGTTAATAAAATTTGGAACAGGTTTAATTGTAAAACTTGTTATGATTTGGTGCAGACATACTGCTTTGCTGAGATGAAAAAGTACAATGTACCACTGAACACAACCATAGGGTATGAGGTAGGATAACAGGACTGCAATGTATTGTAGTGAAGGGGAACTGTGGCTGTCTTCTGAATAATTAACAAGGAATGTGAATTGCTAAATAGCTGTAATAGATTTAGTTTAATCCTTTATCCCAGTGAGAGCAAACAAAGTTTGCACCTGAAAATATCTTCAGGACTAAATATAGTGTTGTACTATCTTATCCAGTAAGTAGTGCAACACCTAGGCAACTAGTGGCAAAGGTGGAGCAAGCTACCAGGCACTTCTAACCCAGTATCTCCCATAATGCAAAACACATTTCCTATGTGGATATGTATACTGTTATGCATTAAAGGGATTGGCCATCTACCCAGACTAGTTTTGACCTTTATTGAGGTCTCTTCAGTGGGAGCCAGGCCCAGAGCTGGAGATACCAGGCAGAAGCAGTAGCAAGTCATCTGTGCCTATGGGAGTTGCCAAAAGGTTTATCACCTTTTTTAAAAATTACTCTGGATTTAGAGAAAGATGTTGAAAATTTATTTATCACTAGGTTAGACTATAATAGATTTAGTTTAATCCTTTATCCCAGTGAGAGCAAACAAAGTTTGCACCTGAAAATATCTTCAGGACTAAATATAATGTTGATCATAAATAAATTTTCAACATGCTAAATAGCTGGATGGATTAATGCTTAGTTATATATAACCCTTGGTGCACAACACTGTTTCATGTATTTGTATAAAATTGCACATATGGAAATGACACATTACAAAGTATTTTGTATACACAATTCTCTTTAATAATTTTGCTTTTTTTTAATGTTTTGAAATTGAACTAATATATATATATATATATATATATATATATATATATATATATATACACACACACACTATAAATTATCTAACAGTTATATTTTCATGGTAGCTGTGGGTTTCCAGATAGATACTCGATACCAAGTAGATCTCATTGAAGGCTTGAATATTTTTAATGTCACTTATCGAGGACTTGCAATAACAGAAGGAATTCATAGACTTTCTCCAGCTATTCTTCTTGGTGGTAAGAGTTTTTAAAATACTTAACATTTTATAAAACAAGTTTAAAAACAATTCTGAAATATTAAAATAGTCTATAATCTTATCAGATGTCTCTGCGATTTGATTTACAAAAATGGAGTTTAGTTCACTTATAAATATAGTTCATTTATAAAGTCTGTTATCTGAAGTTTTTCACTTGCATTATTGTTTAGAAGGGAAGACATGTCTAGGGATAATAATCAACTAACTTTATTTAGTTGTTAAACTATTACAGGTAACTACTAGAGCTGTATAAAAGAGATCAGCTACATTTGAATGGATTTGGTGCAAGTCATTTGGAGAATCTGTTGCTGCAAGAGAAAGTGACTGAAGTGAATGTAAGACCTGAGGAAGCAAGAGGTGTTGGGGAATAGCAGGAGTAAGGCAGGTGAGTTTGTGAATGGAGAAGTGAGTTGTGCAGGTGAAGAGGATAAGAGAGAAGGAACACAGAGCAAATAGGGAAATGGGAGAAGTTTAGGTGGACAGGAAGACACTGCATGAGAAGTGTAGATGTGAGTGCACAAGAAAGAATTAGTCAAGGATGTAGGGATGACATTTAGGTCTGGGTGAGGGGTGTAATAGTGATGATAGACAGGGTAGGTGGATGGGTGGAAGTCATATCCAAGAAGTGGGATAAGTGAGACTGGTTATAGAAAGAGAAATGCATGTTTACAAATGCTAGAAGTATTTGAAACAAGGAATGAAATTGTAACATTGATAACTCGTTTGTCTAACAATTGTTGGTACAAGTGAGACATGACTGAGGATGACATTCTGAAAGAAATAGAGATGGAGGAATATAAGGCTGTTGATGATGGTAGAGTTGTACTGATCTATGGTGGAGATGCAAGGAGCAAATATCGATAGTAGTTTTGAAGCAGTATGATGTGAAGTGAAGATGAGCAGCATGAAATTTTAGTAGGGTATTACTCTAGACCTGGTAATGTGGGAGGTAGTGGGAAGGAAATGTTTAGGCAAAATTGGTCTGGTTAATAAGAAAAAAAGTGGTGACTATGGGAGATTTCAATTATGATAATATAGACTGCAATGAAGAGACAGCATCAGGAACCAAAGAGAGTGAAATTCTTGAATTTTTGAGGGACAACCACCTTGAGGAGGGCATAACAGAGGTCATATATAGATTGAGTTTCTTGGATTTGATTATCTCATCAGAAGATATTGTTCAAAATGAAGTGTCACATCTTCCTCCAGTAGGTGAAAGTGATCATGTAGGTGGTGGCCAGCCATATCAGGACTTTTGTGGGAAAGGGTTATATCTGGAACTATAAGACAGGTGATTATGACCCTCACGAGGCAACTTGCAGCGATATCATGGAATGAGGAATTGGATGGGAAGGAAATCAATGCTGCTTGGTCACTTCTCAGGAAGTATATACAGAGGCAATGACTGAGTGTATTCCAAAGATTAAATAAGGTAGGTGTAAAATGGATGACTGAAGAGGTGAAGCATGCAATCTGGAAGAAAAAGGCATTGTGGAGGGAGCATAAGATGAGTGGTGATAATCAGTTACAAAAGGAGTACAAGGAGCAAGCAAGGAAGGTGACTTGCTTGTTAAGGGTAGCAAAAGTGCAGTATGAGCAGCAGTCAGCAAATGAGGCTAAAAGAATCCTAGGAAATTTTTTCGATATATGGCCAGTAAAAGGAAAAATGTTTATGGGAGGATAATGTTAATTAGTAATAATGGTAGAATGACAAAACACTGAGGAGGATATAGTAGAGGTTTAATGAGCAGCTCATTAAAATATTCTATCCTTGTGATTGTAACATAATGCAGAACTTGAGAGCAGTGGGAATAGGGGAGGAATCAACCAATGATGGTGAGTGAGCAGGAGGTATATGAGGAATTGAGTAAACTTGAAGTCAAATGGGCTTGATCATTGTATGTCTTTAAGGAATGTTCCATGCAGTGGGCAAGGTGTTGTTGGAGAAGCTAGTGAGTACAATGATCAGAACTGTGTTGACAGAATTCTCTTTAATGGACAACATTGATTTGCTAAAGGAAGATCATGTTTTAGTAATCTGCTTATTTATTATTGCCAGATAATGAATACATTGGACAAGGGGATGCATATATATAATAGTATATTTAAATATTACAAAGGCTTTCAATAGATTGACACAAGATGGGATAGGACAGTAGATTAGTACACTGAAGTGGAGATCCAACATACTGTTGCAACTTGTGCTGTTGCAAGACTTGTCTTGTAACTGCACAATTCTGAAATTTGGTAGCAAAAACAGAATGCAGAGGTAGGAAAATTTTGCAGAAAGTTGTGGAGATGAGACCTTGGAGGGATGGTGAACAAGGATCTGAAGTTCAGAGGTCACATTGCACAAGTTCTGAAGGCATTACATCAGATTATGGCAATGATATGGAGGACTTTAACTTCCAAAAATAGGGGGTCTGGTTCCATTGTATGGATTATTGTGTACAGATTTGGTTTTCGTGGTGATGAGGATATGTTGGAAAGGGTGCAGAGATGACTAAGGTTATAATGTTTGAGATGTGGGATGTGAAGACAGATTGAGAGAATGCAGTTTGCAAAGCCTTGTGAATAGGAGGAAGAGAGGTGATGATTGAGAGATTTAAGTTGTTGTTACCAGGTTAATGTGGAAGAATTCTTTTGCAGAATGGGGTAGAACAAGGACGCATACCTGAAAGTTGTATCAAGAGGGTGTGAGCAGGGACATAAGGAGTAGGTTTATAGGCTCTTTGTATGGAGTTGGTCAGTGGAATGCTCTGCCCAACATTATGTGAATGCAAATACATTGAATGGATTTAAAGTACAGTTTGATGGGCTTTGTGGGTAACAATTATTATTATTAATATCGTCATGATAATAATAATAATGATCACTCTTCCCAGTTAGAGGCAGAGTGTGCCTTGGTTTTCTGGATATATCTTCTGATGCATGCTATTACCAGATCCAGCACTCTAAGACCCTTCATTCCTTCCATGACATGCTGTTTCAGGTAATTATCTCTTATCAGCTGTATAAATTCTACTTCCATCCTGCCATGCCCCTTTCTTCCCTCCAGTCTATGTTCCCTTAGTTGAAATCCCTCATAATTGCCTTTGCATGTACTCGTTGTACTAATCTGCTAATGCATGGCATCTACATCTTCCTGGGGACTGCTTGGTCTATAGCAGCAATCAACAATATGTCTTGTCCTATTGACCTCCATCTCACACCAGAGAGCCTCAAATGAACCCCCCCCCCCCTCCAGACCTGAAATCTTAACTTTTAATGTTGTCGGTTGTAATTCGGCTATCATCAGCAATACCTCACCTCCTATTCCCTCTATCCTTCCTGAAAATACAATATCTTTTACATTCTATCCTTGTAACTATATAATTTTCTGTCAACCAGGTCTCACTGATGCCTATTATTTTTGACAAGTTGAGCTGACCAGTGCCAAAAAACTTCTCTCCCTTATTACTCATACTTCTGGCATTTATATATATGCATGCATTTCAACATCCCCCTTGGATCCATTACACAAGTTACCTTGTGTAATGCTATTGTTCCATTTGAATCTGAAACCTGCAATTGCATTCAGCACTGCATAATCATTTCTGTATACACTCATTTATCCCAGGTGTGGCCAGACACATATTTCATTGCTTCCCACCCTCTAATATCTCTGGTTTCTCTTGTTTTGCATTTCCAAACTCTTACTAAACAACATTTTCTCTAAACATCTAACTCCAAAACCTTTCGAATGTAGTCCATTGGCAAATACATGCCCTTTTGTTTATTAAATTTATTCCACACATCTATGAACTGCACATCATTCCTCCTCACAATCTTCTTATTAATAATCATGGTCCCTCTTTTCTAATGTCCTATTTCATGCTGAGGCAGCAGACTTGCAGTTTTTACTTTCTTACTCTCTTCATTTTTGCATCTTTCAACAACTCTCATATTCTCTCTCATTGCATATTTCTCCTTTCAAATCATTTGTTCCTTCCAAAACAGTCGCATCTTAATTTTTCTCTTCTGCAAACTAATAGCTTCACAAAACATACTTGATTTTTGCACCTGGGAAACATGCTTTTGCCACTTTTTCATTAACTATACCTCTTATAATTTATTACCTTTCTACATGTGTTCAAACCAATTTTAACCTGTGGATATGAGAGATGATCTAGAAATCCAAGGTTTTATGATAAATACAATGCGAGAGGAAAGTTAACCATGCTACTGGCCAGGACATATATATACATCCAAGTTGTCATGGATGCAAAGTGCATATTAAAATTGTAATACCATTGATATTACATTGAAATATATGATGGATACGAAGCATTTGTGGATGCGTATTTGATCCATAATGGCCAGTAAGGTGGTTAATCAAAACAGGGTGCGTGTGTGTGGGGGGAAATAAAAATATATAAGTTCCAGGTGGATTGATGCAGTTAAAGTATCAGAAGACGGATGTAATAGGTGGTAGTATTGGAGACATGACAAATGACCAATTAATTTGGAAGAAAATCATTGATAGGAAGCTATAATGTAAAGTTACATAGTTTTATTATAGCATCCCATATTCCTCAGAGGATACATATCATGAATCGATGACAATAATTCTAAAATTTTTGACAATAATAATACAAATTGATGACAATAATTCTAAAGTAATGCTAATCTTGGTGCTATGATAAGTAAACTACTTGGAGTTTTTATAAGTTTTTTATTATTATTATGTGACACCTCCAAGGAGTCTACAGACTCATCAAGGGAGGGCATCTACTCTACAGTTCTGTCTCCACCAACTGCAACTACACCAACACCATCTATCATCCACCATCAGTAGTATTTGCCCAATCACAAACATCCATGCCCACAGTGGGATTCGAACCCGCAGCCTTTTGGCTGGAGAGTGGATATGCTAACCACTCGGCTAACCAGGCCAGCCAACTATTCCTCCAATCAGCAACTAGACTAGACTCGAACTTCATGTGGTCAAGCGCCGTAGAGTGCAAATGCCACTTTTACTAAACTACACATGCTAAGTCGTTAAAACAATGGCGTTGTTTTTTTGCATATATCCTCTACGATACTGAATATATTCCAACACAGCATTTCATAACTAGTTTCCTCTCCAAAGCTTATTTTCAACCAGATATATTATTTGTGAAGTTTCTGGTTTCATCAACTTTTATATTTCAATCTTTTAAGTCCTAAAAACTCCTAAAATCAGCCCATCTATGTGTCTTTCTCTATTTCCTGCCATTTTTATTATTATGTGACACCTCTAAGGAGTCTACAGACTCATCGAGGGAGGGCATCTACTCTACAGTAGATGCCTTCGAAAACCTTTTTTAATGTTTTATTTTCCATTCTGTTAAAAATGGCCATACCATTTTGATTAACTTTGAGAGAATATTTTTGAATACTAGGACAAAATCTCATTAAATATCATATGCCATCAAAAAGTACAGTGGAATACAAAGGATTTTCCAAGCTGAACACTGGTATTGAAACTTAGCATGTGTATTATTTCACTCGGAAATCTTTATCATTTAAAATGCATGTTCATTATCATATGAACATAATTGTATAAATCCTAAAGAATACAAATTAGTAGCTGCTGATTTGAAAACTTTTATTGAGTGCCAACTATCATAACTTTGGCTACCAAAAAAAATACAGCAATGGAGAATCACACAATTGTTATTTCTCTGATTAATTGATCATTGTTCAGTGTGGGTTAAAATTGAGTTTGTGCAATACATTTCAGCAATACACTTCAATTTTAAAATGAAGAAGGTTGAGATGAAAGCGACAAACACATTTGGTATATTTAGAGACCTTCACTTTTGATGGAAAAGTATTGTGCAGGTTAAGATTATTGTTATAATTATTATTATATGGACAACTATTATATGGAGCCTTTTGACTCATCAAGGAAGGCCCTAAACATCATGTCAGGCACTGTCCAATATCATACTTTGCTTTAAATTCATTCACAGTTATGGCACCCACAACAGACTGGCAAACTCTTCCATTCATTCATTACTCTCTAAAAAAAAAAAAAAAAATTAAAAAAAAATCTATTCCTGATATCCTTTCTAACTACACTCTTATTCAATTTCTAGGATGATCCTAGATCTCCTTCCACCAGACCTGTTCTTAAAAATTTCCTCTCTATAGATCTTGTAAAAAATCTTTAGTAATTTGTATGTCTCAATATATTATTTGGGGTGATATTATCCATCTTAGATGATGGATAATATCACCCCTCTTCTGTCTGTCAGCCAATTTCTGTAACCCACAAATCTTCAGCTTATTCTTATAAGGTTGATTTCATAGGCCTCCTACCACCTTGGCTTCTGGATATTCTCCTCCTCATCATCACCAAGAAATTGAGGTGACCAGAACTCTACACAGTAGTCAAGATGGGATCTTACCTAAGCTCTATAAAAAAAGGTATAATAACTTGCATGTATCTGCTTGTCAGGGTATTCTTCAGTAACCAAGTAATTAGATGAACCGCTTTATCAACTTTTGTAGTATTGCCTGCCAGCTTTAATTCCCAGTCTACTACAATCTCCCCATCCCTGGTTTCATCACTTGTCTTAAATGCAGTTCCATCAGTGTGGTACACAACTGGTAATCTTTTTAACCCAAAATGCATAACCTTACACTTTGCCACATTAATCTGATATCCATTCTCCTTTACCCATACTGCCAGTCTGTGTAAATCATCCTGCAAAATTTTATCATTTTATTAACAATTGCTCTACCTAATTTTTCATCATTAAACACCTGAATAGTTCCTCCCAGATCCTTTCCTATATTGTTAATGTATAAATTAAATAGTAGTGGCCCAAGAACAGAGCCCTGTGACCTGCCACTAGTCACAGGTCTTCTGCTGGCCTCTACTCTTCTCTTCTGCTGGACTATGGTCTGGTATCTTCATCAACCACCCTCTTATCTACTTCACCAAACTTCATATCCATCCCCATATGCTGTAATTTATTAATTGGAATTCCATGTGGTATCCTGTCAAAAGTCTTTGCAAAGTCCAGCAGAATCACTGTAAACCAATTACCTTTATTCAACTCAGCTGTCACTGTATTATAAAAAAGTGAGCAAGTTACTGGACCAACTCTTCATAAAATCATGTTGTCCCCCATATAGTATTTCATCTCTGTCTATCCATTCCTGTATTTTGATCTTGACCAACTTCTTCAATATCCTGATCAGTCAGTAATTTGCTACATCAGTCTTGGATGATGGAACTATTTTCCCCTCTTTCCTTTTGGGACTAACCCAGAGCCAAGACTTAATGTGGTCAAGGCACTGCCAATTCCCTAGCACCTTCTTGTAAAACTTGAGCTAGTATATCTAACCCCATAGTTGTATTCACATCAAGATTTTGTAACATGCTATGCACCTCAAATTCATTTACTTCATTTTCCACATAAGACTTCTCTTGTTTCTGCAATATCTCCACCTGGATGATATACTCGTACAAAGTGTTCACTTAGTAATTCTGCTATTTTGTCTGATTCGGTTATCTCCTTAACATTGGCATTCAATAAAGCCATTCTTCCTTTTGCTTGCAAAATACTTAAAGAACTCTTTCGGATCATTCTTAACAGAATGAAAACTTTCATTCTCCTTCGGATTATTTGATTGTTGAATGGACCAGGTGTTTGTCAGGAGACTGGAAATGGCAATTGGTTTATGGTAAGATAGAAGTCATCCTTTAATTCCAATAATATTCAGACTAAGTTAATGAAGTATTCTAATAAAAAATATAGCAAATTTCAATGAATATTCTGTATTTGAATATTATTAAATAATGCATTTAAGAATCTTAATTTTCATTGAAAAATTAAAGAAACCATTATAATTTACACGAGCTTCATAAATCATACTAAAATTTATGACACTTTGCTTATAATATTTTTCTATTTCATAGAATAATTGATAATTCAGTATATATATTCAGTTTGTTCATTTTTTATTCTTATCAAGTCCTTCTCTTCCAGGTGATTTCCGACAATTACAGTTGTCTGCTGATGTCTTTAGTAAAGCTTCACATCTTATTTCTCAAAGTAATGAGTTTACATTTCTTGCTACATTGAAGCAAGAGGAGAAAAATTCAGGCACAATAATTGCTTTCTCAGAAGGCAATAACAGGTGAGTCAGTATTGTTATATTTAATTAGTGAAATCTAGAATTACCATTATTCTACTTCCAGTTAGAATTCTTTATTCTTCATTGTATATTAGAGTATAACCAAGTGGAAAAACTTTCAACATCTATTTCTAATCCAGAGTATTTTAATAATAAGGCAGGACACCATTTTGCTGCTTGTATATGAAAATATGACTTCTGCATTACTTCGACCTTGGTATTGCTTCGTGTCTGGTTCCCACTAATGTGCTTTTGTGCTGAGTTGGTTGCTTTCCCACAGATATGAGCAGCTCTGCTCAGCGGTGGGGTTGAGCCTGCCATTGGACATAGCCACAGATTTAAATGATCCTTCGGGTCACTCATTGTTGGGTGATCTGAGGGATTGCATGAGTTTTTGGTGAGGTATCGCTGAAACATACCTCAATGAAGGTCAAAACTGGGTAATGGCCCTTCCCGCAATGCATAAGATTATACATGTCTATAAGAATATGTGCTATACATTCTGGGATAATAAGGTAATTGATGTGAAGTCATTAGCCTCTATATACGAGTTACCCTTTCTTGAAGTTACTTCATGTGCAAACCTTGTTTGCTTGAATAAAAGATGAAACCAAGAATATAATTTCTTGGCATCTTTAATTTATACTGTATTTACTAGAGTATAACTTCTCCTTCCATATATCTTGCACCCCTAATTTTACTTTATGAAAAAAGAAATTAAACAGTTTTGCATATACCTCGCACATAAAAAAAAAAAAAAAAAGTTTAAAACTTTAAGAAATGGATAGTGCATGTTATTATGGAAGTTTCAGATATTTTGAAATTCGGTTGAATAGAATCAGCATTTCAATTCAACAATCATCAGCTTGCCTTTGTTGTTGAGTTGCATGATCTTTTGTTAATACCATACCAGTCATATGTGTGACTGGTAGGTAGCGATAGTGAATAGTAGATTCTTGGTAAGGTCATACCCATTTTCGATTTTTTTTTAAATCATGGTGATCTTATTATTCCGAAATGATGAAAGGACAAGCAATAATGAAAGTTTTTGTTTTAATTTAATTACAGAAGCATTGTCACTAAAGATTGAAACATGTTGCGTGATGAAGGTGAGCTGCCGATCACGTAAATAACATTGATAATTTAAATGTATTAATTTTATAAATAATGTGAGCAATTATAATGAAATCTGAAAATTTAATTATAAACATCAGTTTAATTTTTTCCTTCAAAACTTTCCAAAATTCCCTGCATATATCTCACACCATGATTTTTTAAATTTAATTTTTGGGAAAAAAGTGTGAATTATATTTGAGTAAATATGGTAGATGTTAGACAGTTGAATTCTTTCTTGATTTTGACACCATGAAAAATCCTAATAATCATTAAATTAGATTAAATTAAATGTACACTATCTGGACATAGATACTTAAAATATTCTTGTGCCCAGTGTTTGAATGTATTTATTGCCTTACTTATAAGCCCTCACTTTCATCTAACCTGCTTATTAACCTAATAAAGAAATCACCATCATCCCACTCTCATTTTTAAATTGCAAGATTTCCATCTTTGCATATCTGACATAATAGTGAGTTTTGTTTCACTCTTCAATAACGTTATCTTTTTAGTAATAACATTGCAGCTATTTTTACTTTCTAAGGACTTTCCTTCGACATCCTTAATTTAACTTTACGATTTGCTTGGATTACTTTCATAAACACTGCACATGCAATTTTTCCACCTCTGTAATTATTTCATGGTAAACACTTCAAAGAATTGTATTACTATATCACTATATCACTCTTTGTTCTTTGACTTGGTTTCATAGCATTGATGAATGTTCTCTATTTGACCATATTCTTCTGAAGAATCATAATTAATATAATAATAAGATATAATTTTAGTTCAAATTAAATACTTTCGCATTTTTGCTTTGGATAAAGTTTGTTAACAAAAGAAAGGGTGAGAGTTTTTTTCTCAAAAGTTTCTCAGTCTCCTATTCTGGCAGATTGGTCATATTGGTCATTCATGCATTCTGATCATATGATCAGAATGCATGAATGACCTTTCTTAAAATGATGAGCATTCTGAGCATCATATGATGATCAGAATGCATGAATTACATCAGGTTTTTATAACTTAGATGTCTTGTCATGCAAAACATGGAGTTTCTAAACTAGCCACAGAATTATTTGTATTCTTCCAAGAATTTACAATTTATGGATCAATACATAAATCTGAAATTTGAAAGAGCTTCATACAAACTTTTAAATTTGAGCCTCTTATGTCCATGCTGGAAAGTGTTTCATGCATTTTTTTTTACCTCTCCTGGGAACTCGCTATACTGTATACTACATTCCTTTTGCATTTGGTGGGTGCATTTTTGCAAAGATTTCAATATAAATCAACATGTTTAGTTGATGTTTTGGTAGAATTTTATTTGCAAAAGTAGTATTTGTGAACTGCTTCTTATGCAGTAGAAACTCTCAAATGCAATTCAAACTAATTTCTTCTGCTTGCTTTAAGCTTCAACTTGTTGTGTAAATTGAGTTCAAGTTACACACCCACCCACCCACACACTAAGCAGTCGTCATTTGCACTTCATTGCCTATTGTATGTGTTTCAATTGTTCTATAGCTTCTTAATAGTGTAGTATTGTTGACCTCAGCTGAGAAAAAAGTGCATTTAAAATTCTTTTGCTTTTCTTACCATTCTTACTTTGTATAATTCATATGTTCATATGTTGTGTATTCATTCTGTGATGAGATATTCATCACAATGTTTTTGTTATTAAGTACAACATCAAAGTCTAAAAATAGAGATGACACTGTATAACCAACCCAAATAATGTTTAAAAATATTGATTAAAATTTATTTAAGAAAGAATATTGACCTAAAACATAAAGCTGTAAAATCACACTTGACTACTTAAGTTAATTACTATTATTCATTAGTCCATTTCTTCTCTTTTTAGAGTATCATTTATGATGCTTTTTGTCCTTCAAAATTATAATTTCTTAATAAAATGGATTTGCTTAAAGCAATCCAGTCCCACAAACTTGCTTTTTTAGAATGTAAAAGAAAAAAAATAAAATAAATCTTCTAATGTTTCTTTAACCCAAAGGAGTGGTCAGTGGAAAAATGTGTTGCTAGAAGTGATTGTGAGCTTTCTTGATGGATGAGTTCGAAGAGAGAGTAGTATTATATGCATTGTATGACCAGTGGTTATAGCAGGTATCCTGTGATGAGTGACTCCATTAATTCTTAGAAATAATGATGTTGTGGTTTCGTGTTACCTAAAAGAATCCTGTGCTACATTTGAGCCCCATGTTGAGCCAGTACCAACTCATGAGGCTTAATAAGTTAAATATGGCTTCAGTGTTCCAAAATATGCTTTTTTACTTGCTTCTTGTTTGATCAAAATAAGTAAGTTTGGACATGGAACTTAGTGAAACCCAAAAGCAATAAGGAAGAGATTTTCTATAGGAGAAAATAGAATGACAGATTTGGTTGCTTGCTTTGGAGATGACAGCAAGGTGGAATTTCTTAAGGTTCTCTGCTGTGTCTTCTGAGATGCCTTTTTTGTTAGTGAATATCTTCACTTGAGGGATATAGAAACTGCTAATGGTTTTTTTTTGGGGGGGGTAATTATTTTCTTTTTTGGATTCTGTCTGCTTAAAAGGGCGGTTTGCTGAAAGTTTCTCCTTCTTGCATAAAGGAATTTTCAGCAGAGCCTATTTTATTATTATTATGATGATTCAGGCCTCCATGGAGTTAAGACTCATCATGAGAGGTCCTTCCTAGAAAACACGGTCTATCATGCCACTCCATGAACTCATTGACTATTCGTGCTCTCGCCACTCTATCAGGCAGCGCATTCTGCGGTTCAAGTACCCTACATGCAAAGAAGCCACTCCTCACCTTCTTACTCACAGCTTCTTTTCGTAACTTTCAGGGATGACCCCTTGTCCTCGCTTCTTCCCCATGTTCCACCAAGCAAAAGAACTTCCCAGTGTCAACTACTAACTACCTCTCAACAGTTTAAGTCTCAATCATATCACCTCTCCTTTTTCTATCTACCAAACTCTGCCATCCACATTCTATCAGCTGACCCTCATAATCAACATTGTATAGTCCTGAAACCATCTTTGTTATCTGCTCTATACAATAGGCAATGAATTAACCTTTCCACAGTTAATTTATCCCTTTCAAATCCTGGCAATCAAATTTGAGAACAGTAGTCCAGGTGTAGTCTAATCGAAGCTTTATACAATGGAATCATCATCACGAACCATGGGCTCACTGCCTGTTGGTGTCTGATGCCTCCTTCACTATCTTTTTCCACCTTTCTTTGTCCAGTGCACAGTGAACAAAGTCCACCCCAGTCCTTAATGTCATCTATCCATTCTCTATATGATCTACCTCTTCTGTTCACACCATCTATAATATCAAACATGATTGTCGTTATCTTCCAGTCCTCGCTCATTCTGCAGATGTATCCAAATAATTGCAGCTTCCATTTTATAATCTTCTGCATTAGATTCTCCTTTGGTTGTATCTTGTGATAGAGCTCTTCATTTGTGACTTTTTGTACCCATCCTATTCTTAGAATCTTCCTGTAATTCTTAAAATCTGCAAACTACTGAATATTCCTCTGCAATCAACTGACAATGTCATTGATATAAAGGTTAACCAATACAGGTCTCAGTACTGGTCCATAAGGGGGGACCCCACTTGTAACCTTCTGCCTCCTTGATATTGCCCCACCATACACAATTCTTTGATACCTATCAAATAGCCAATCCTGAATCTAGTTGACTAACCTGACATCTAAACCCTTCCTTCCTTCCTACCTACCATTTCTTGGGTACCTTTCCACTTGCCAGGTCAATGAAGCTGTCATTTCTTTAGCACATAAAACCCATGGCAAACTTCCATCCACTAATTATATATTGGGTTTTATCCAAGTATTAGCAAATGAAGTTTGTGTCTGAAGTACTTTCAAGACTGGGGCAACTCGTGATAAAGGTGGTATAAGTTCTCATCACTTGCCTTAGTATCTCCCATAATGCAAAGCACATCTCCTTGCGGACATGTATAATTCTATGCATTCTGGGCCACTATCCAGACTAGTTTTGACCTTTATTGAGGTCTCATCAGTGGGGGCCAGACCCAGAGATGGTGATACTAAGGTTGGAAGTAATGGAGAAGTCATATTTGCCTATACGAGTTGCCAAGGGGTGTCACACCCTATTATTAAAATTCTCTGGATTAGAGATAAGCTTATGGAAGTTGTTTTTCACTTGGCTATGCTACTAATTATACACCTTTTGTCCAAAAAGAAACTGAACTTTACGAAAATAGAAATTAGTGCCGCCACCTATTATATCTTTTTGTTGTTGAAAGCGGCAACATTCATTAGTGTTGTGTCAAGTGTTTGACATTTGTTTCATTAGAAACTGAGTTATAGTGCCAACAGTGACAATGTGTTTTGACAAACGGTCTGAAAATGAGTTTCAAACAAAGAGCTGCGATTGACTTTTGTGTTAAACTTGGTAAAAGTTTTACTGAAATGCATCTCGTACTCAAGTTTATGAGTGGTTTAAGTGATTTCAAAGTGGTCGTAAGACGCTTGATTACGATGAAAAGCCAGGCCGTCCAAATACTGGACTGAGTGAAGTTCACATCCAAAAAGTGCATGATTTCATCAAAGAAAATCCGAAATCGTCCATGAGATTGATTGAAGATGAATTGGGGATTCCAAAATCAACTGTGCACAACATTCTGACCGAGAGTTTGGGCCTTCATAAATTGAATTCGCGATTTGTTCCCCACAAGTTGACCGACGACCAAAATATGTATCGAATTGAACACTGCAAAGACCTCATTAAAACCGCTCCTAAGGACTCAAACTTCCTTGAAACGGTCATTACTCAAAACATGGTGTTTTGAGTATGAGCCAGAAACAAAGCACCAGAGTGTTGAGTGGAGACCACCAGAAGAGGGCATCCAAAATAAAGTCGCTTGGAGAAGTCAAAAGTAAAGGCGATGCTGATTTGTTTCTATGATTCCAAGGACATTATTCACAAAGAATTCGTTCCACCTGGCCAAACGGTCAATGGTGAATTTTATCTCAAAGTTTTGAAGCGATTGATAGCGAGAATTCGTTGCGTACGGCATGAATATCTTATTGCAGGCAACTGGTCACTTTTGCACGATAATGCCATCTCATCGTTTGAACATCGTGGGAGAGTTTTTGAGCAAAAACCAAGTTTGTGTGTTGGATCACTCACCTTATTCACCTGATTTAGCAACCTGTGACTTCATTTGCTGATGAAAGGAATGCGATACGACACCATTGAAAACGTCAAGCAGCAGTAACCACGACCCTCAACAGTATCCCAAAAACTGATTTATATATATATAAAAAAAGAAAAAAAAACCCTCATTTAACGAATTGACCATGCCAAATGCTGTATCGAAGCTGAGGGAGAGTATATTGATTGAAATAAATAATTTGATTAATTATAATTGGCCTGTTTTTTTATTTTCTATCAAAAGTTTGTTTCTTTTTGTACAGAGGGTGTATATTGGATTTTATCCCAATATATAATTTGTGATCTGAACTTATACCACCTTTACCATGAGTTGCCCCAGTCCTGAAAGTACTTCAGGTGCAAACTTTGTTTGTTAACACTTGGATAAAGGATAAAATCCAATATATAATTAGTAGCATAGCCAAGTGAAAAAAAACTTCCATAAACTTATCTCTAATCCAGAGAATTTTAATAATAGGGTGTGACACTCCTTGGCAACTCATATAAGTAAATATGACTTCTCTGTTATTTCCATCTTTAGTATCACCACCTCTGGGTCTGTCTCCCACTAATGAGACCTCAATAAAGGTCAAAACCGGTCTGGGTGGCCCTTCCCTTAATGCATAGACATTATACTTGTCTGCAAGGAGATGTGTTTTGCATTATGGGAGATACTGAAGCAAGTGATGAACTTATACACTTTACCACAAGTTGCCCCAGTCCTGAAAATACTTCAGGTGCAAACTGTGTTTGCTAACACTTGGATAAAGAATAAAACCCAATATATAATTAGTAGCATAGCCAAGTGAAAAAAAACTTCCAAAAATTCCATCCAGTCCCACTGCTTTACTGACATCCAGAGTACTCAGTATCTGAAACACACTCTCCTCCTGTATCTCTAAACCTCGAACCTGCCCTATCCCTCTAGCATTAAAACTGATTCCTCTAGGATGAAATACTCCAATAAAGTGTTCATTGAACAACTCCACTATATTCTCTGCATCAGTCATTCTGTTCTCCTTTTTATTCCACAATGTCATTCTTCCACAATCATTTCTCCTCCTACTGGCCACATAGCTAAAAAATTCCCTAGGATTTTCTGATCTTAGAGCCAATCTCTTCTCTTATTCCAGTTTTGCCTTCCTTACCGTACTAGTCATTCTCCTGGCCTTAGTCTTATATTCTTCATGCAGCTGCCCTCCACCCTTCTTCCTGTATCTCTTCCATAACCTCTTTTTCCCTGTAGTTCCTATTTGATATTGTTTGTCATCCACTTTACACCAAATTGTGTCCTCTTTTTCAATCTTGGAATACAGCTTACTATTGCTGCTAACAAATATTCTTTCACAATTTCTCAAGCACTAATGATATCCTACCATTCCAATTCCTCCCTCCATGGAACTGCCCCAAATTGATAACTAAGACCATTATAATCACCCACCTTATAATTCGACATATATTCACTTCTCTTTGATACTTCTGCATGTCTGTTCAGCTTCTAAGTCAAAACCACATGGTCACTCTCTCCAATTGGGGGAAGAGATGCCATCTCAGTTATAATCAGCTGTGCTGATGTTGTGACCAAATCCAAAATTCTTGAACCTCTTATTCCTTCTATTACATGTTGCCTAAGACATTTGTCCCTCAAGGTCTAGAAATTCCATTCCCTTATTATTACATGCATTTTTCTTTTCCCAATTTATACCTCCATAGTTAAAATCTCCCATAACAATCATTCTTCTTGCACTTGCCAAACTCATCTGCCTAAACATCTCCCGCTCCTCACCCTCTGTACTCCTTGACTTGTAGCAATACTCCACTATATATCCTGTCTTGCCCACCTCTACCTCACACTATATGCTTTCAAAACCATTAGAGTCACTGCCTTCCAAAGCTTCCACTCTGAGCACTAATAATAAGTCATTACTTATCATAAACAGTATTTCACCACCATGTTTTCCCTCCCTATCCTTTCAAAAAGTACTGTAACCTGCTACTTCTATTCCTTTTATTATATCATATTCCATCAATAATCAGTGATCCCAATAATCTTTGAACAGGCTGATACTATCAGTGCCACCAATTCATCTCCTTTATTCTGAATACTCCTGGCATTAGTATAAAACATAAAAATGTCACTGTTTCTATACCTGTCCTTATCCCCTCCTGACTCCACTGGACTCATCATTACTTAATGTAATGCTGAGGCCAGTGGAGTTTTCCTTCTCCTAAGCTTCTCCTATTCCTACAGGAGGCCACCTCTGCCTCTGCTACCATCCAGCCTGGTAATTCCAGTTTCCTTGCATTGACTCACCGACTAGTTCAGAGAACAGCAATCTCTCTCGAGATGCCTACATCCTTCCCCATTCAAATGCAAATGGTCTGTTGCATACAGTTCCTTTCTGTCCTGAAATGCCCTCCAAGCATTGCATATCCCAAGCCTCTTTTCTGACACATTCTGGCTATCATGCTATTCATTATTAATGTTCTTCTACTCAACTCTTCATTATCATACCTGGGCAACACATGCACACTATCTTCCCTCGCTGAGTTTTCTTCTGTACAACCTCAAGCATGTATCTCAGATCTCTCGCCACCCAATTTACACTGCCTCTCAAATCATTCTTGCCCACTATCGCAATAATTTCATCCACCCTTTCACCCCTCTTAATTGCTATAGCCACACTTTATATCATTCCTCCAGGCAAACACTCCTCTGGCATCTTATCTTGCATACCACGGATCATCGAGTCTCCATACATCATACTTCTTACCACTCTGTTCCTTAATTGCTCACCTGCATCCCTCTCTCTCTCTCTCTCTTCTCTAACATTTTCTTTCCATGTTCCCCTACTTACCTGCCATCTTGGCATCTCTCTATCCCTGGTTCCAGCACTCCCTTTCATTCTTCTCATTCCCTCTCTCCTGTTTCTATTCTCTCCTCTTCTATCATTCCCATAACTCTCTCACTCCTACTCTGATTCTCCTTGCATTCATCTCTTCCATTCACTTAATCTCATCTTTCACACTTTTCAACTCATTCCCGGGACATTCCACCTCCTCTTTCAGTTCGTCTATCTCTCTCTCTCTTTGCAATCTACCCACTCTTGCTTTCCATTCATCCTCCCAGTTAAGACTAACTCCAAAAACTTCACAATTATTCAAACTTTCCCCACTCTTACTTTTATAAATACTTTTTTATTTATATTTTGCTCATTATTCTCTCCCTCTATCACACTATTTGTCTCTCTAGGTCAATCTTCTCCCACCTCTGATGCAGCACTGCTGAGGTTGGTTATGGTAACCATTTCCTACATTTTACACATATATGTTTACTACCACAAAATCAACTGCAGGGATGTGTACATACCACAAGCACTGCATACTACAAAATCTTGTAATATGCAGTGTGTAGTATGCTACACAAAATGAAGTCCTTAAATGGGAGAGGACTTGGTGACACACCATTCGTAATTTGAGCTGCAGCCATGGACTCTAAAGATTTAAAAACTCTATATTTTTGAGAATAGTGATATTCTGAAGAGTATATGTAGTAACCTGTGGATATACCATTCAAGCCAATCTCACTTTTAACTGATAAAATCCAATAACTATTTGAACCAATTTTTCTCTAAATGAAGATATCCACAGAATTCCTGTTCCTTATAAAAGGTATCTTAGAATGCAAAAGATTTTTTTTAGAAAATTCCAATTCATGCGACCTTCAATCAGCCAACCAAATCTGCCAGCTGCTTGTACCTTTTCCTAAAGACAGTTTTTCCTTACTGTTTGAGTGTTTACAAGATTCCATATTCCTCTAACTTATCTTATTTTGGTCGCACAGAAAGATTTGTCAGTTTAAAAACTATATTTTTGAATATCAATGCCATATTCAGCTTTCTAGTTCTCAAATCAAATGAGGACTGGCTCACTATGGAATTGATGACTACATTCACAGTGTTCTTTGGGACAACATGAAGAGAGTTGGAGACAGAGTTGTAGAGTAGGTGCCCTTCCTTGATGAGGGTGTTGTAATAGTAATAGTTTGTTGTTATTATTATTAAGTCATATTTCATCATCATCAAATTCCTGATATATACCCTCAAGGGGTGTACAGGATATGATAGTACTACATGAAAAATTTACATCATCACCTACTTCCTATCTACAATTTTCCTCCAAATCACTCTGTTAAATGTCAAGACTCCAATATTATCAGGTCTTATATTTCTGTCTTCTCACATTTATAAATATAAATATTGGCCAAATCTAAATTGTAATGACTGCTTTTATATTCTTACATGACACTTCAAAGGACTACTTGCTAGAGGCCATTCTCCATTATATGAACTCCTTAGTTCTCCATCTACATTCCTATGTCACTATCCGCCATCTGTGTACACAATGCCATCTACTACCTACTAGCAGTATTTTTAAAATGTATGAATGTATTCTTTGGCCAATTCACATGTGTGGGATGAAAAACCTTAAGTTTTTATGAGGGGGAAGGACCCTGCTACCTCCTTATTGGATCAGCTAATATACTTGCATTAAAAAAAAAATAAAGATACCTCTTGAATAATGAGAATCTAACTCAGGTCTTTTTCATTAAAAGGATGCATGTATTGTCTGTCCTCCAGCTGTGCTACGGAGGCACCCTTAAGTGTGTAAAATACGTACTTTTTTTATTATGTCCAAAAGATCCCATTGTAATAAGAGTTTCACAGATAAGTATCATTCTTTAGCCCAGGGTTTCTCAAACTGTGTTCCGCGGAGGGTGAATAGGTGTTCCGCGAGAAGTTCTGGAATTTGTCATTTTAGTTTTCTAAGCATTTTTCATGAATAAATATTTTATAGTAGAAATATTCTGAGGAGAATAATATTCTGAATAAGTCAAAGCTTAGACCCAGAACACCTAATGACATCTGTGTATCGTTAAGTTTCACACATCGAAACCTTTCAACATTTGGGAAAGGGAATACCGCTGTTTATGACAGGTCATAAAAATTGCTTGCAAGCGAATTATAAGAATGGTGGCATATCCTCTGTTCTTAAAACTGAAGGAAATGACATCTGTGTAGCAAATGTCAATGACCAAGCGGCATGTTTTTAAACATGGAAATATTCATATTATCGTTAATTTTCACACATCAATATCTTTCAACAATCGGGAAAGAGAATACTGCCGTTTAACCGATCATAAAAATTGCCTACAAGACGATTACAACAATGGGTGGCATAAACTGAACGAAATAACATCTGTGTTGCAAATGTTGGTGACCAATCAGCAAGGAAGTATAAAGAAAATTTTTCCACTGAAATTGAAGGTCAAGGTACTCTAGATCTGGTTCTCAGATCTAGTAATACTGAATACTTTCTTCGCAAGTTCGTATTGTAGTGTGTAAGTGCTTGTTCTGAAACTGGAGTGTTGTGATTTTTTTAAAAGTAATAGGAATACAGATTTAAATTCTAATATGAATAAAAGACAAGGCACTTTGTTTAATTTTGGTATTAAGAAATCTCTTATTGAAGGTGTTTGTGACAGAACAGATAGTGAGTCATCCATCTCAAGCCTATAAAGATCTCCAGGATGTACAAAAGGAGTGGAAAACTACCAGCACATAGGAGAAAAAGTCTGCATTCACTCGTAAGTACTTATAATAATATTATAAACATATTTGGTGATCAGAATAGGATATGTCAATGAAAATCAGCACAAATTAATTTAATGATGGTTTATTGATGCTTTAATTAAATCAATTAAAACATCAATTAAATCAAACTTTAATTGATGTTTAATTAATTCTTAATTAATACATTACAAAATAACCAAGGTGTTCCGTGAAAATTTCAGGATTTGTGAAGTGTTCCGTCGTAGAAAACGTTTGAGAAACCGTGCTTTAGCTCATACTAAGATGTTTTATGTAAAATTAAATAAAATAAACAGTACAGATCTTTATTGTGGTATACCTACGTCAGAAGTCCTGTAGGTAGTGTTACTTGGCAATATTTATATATTTTTACTATTAATTAAGTTTTATTACTTTATTATTATTGGAGATCACATACTAATCTTCAATGAAATTTCTTGATCTTTAAAATGGCAAGTCGTCTTATGATTCTCTGCAGAGGCTTTGACTCATATGGTGTGTAGGTTTTAACATTAGCTAATAAAACTGTAATGCAATTACAATTCTATAAATTATCTAAGTTTTTAATCTATAATTCCTTTATTTTAGGTTCCTAGAACTGCAGAGCAGTGGAAGAAAAAATGAAATTAGGCTACATTACAGTCATCGCAATGTTGTTCGTGTAGAAACATTTCCTTATCATCTGGCAGACAATGCATGGCATCAAGTTGCTGTGACATTGAGTGGCAGTAAAATTGACTTATTTGTGGATTGCAATTCTGTATTTAAGCGCATTGTTCATGAGGTAGATAGAAATTTTACAGGACGAAATTTATCCCTTTGGATAGGACAAAGGAATTTTAGGCATTTTCTTTTTAAGGTATGTAATCTTTAGCTAATTTCTTGATTAGTTTAAATAGTAAGAAGTCAGATATGATTATCTTTGCCAAAGATGTTGTTATTTTCCATATTATTGTCTTTAATTTAAGAGTATGTTGTTCATAATTTATACATGCCTTTATCACTGCAACTCATAGGATAATTGCGATGTTGAAGTGAACCTTGACATGAAAGAATAAGGAAGTCATTTTGCTTCTTTATAAGGCTTTGATAAGACTGCACCTGGATTACTGTGCACAGATTTGGTCTCCCTGGTTCCAAAGGGATAAAGAAGCTGTGGAAAGGGTGCAAAGAAGAGTTACAAAGATTATCTGGATTATGGGATTTAGATTATGAGGACAGATTATGAGTAAGTGGATTACAGACTCTGGTAAACAGGAGAAAGAGGGGGTGATGTGATAGAGGTCTATAAACTTTGAGTAGGTGTTATAGGATAGTGTCAGATGAAATTTTTTTTATATGGAGGGCGGGGGAGAGAACATGGGGGCATCCATGGAAGTTAAGTTTGTTCATAGTCAAGAAAAGGGGTAAGAGATTTTTCTCCCAGAGAGCAGTGAGTGAGTGGAATAGTTTGCTTTTAGGGGGTAGTGTGAATGAATTTAATGGAAGGTATGACAGCTGGTTTGGGTGATTTATAGTCTCTGTTGATGAGTCCTTGACTTATTATTATCCGAGATCCCTAGAGGTCCCGAATAATGATAATAATTTCTTGTTTAATAAAATTTATTTTCTAATGAAGAAAAAAAAAATAAAATTCTGTAGCTATCTCTGAGAATTTTCAGAGATAGCTATAGAAAAATTCAGAGAATTTTAATAATATGTTGATACAGCATTTTGCTTCTTGTACATGGAAAACATGACTTCTGCATTGATTTAGCTTTCAGTATCTCTACAGGTCTAGCTCGTGCTGATGAGACCTCAATGAAGATTTAAACCCACCTGGATATTGATCCTTCCCATAATGCATACTAACATGTCAAAAAAAAAAAAATGTTGTAAATTATTGGTTAATGAGGCAATTGATTCGAAGTCAACAACCTCTATATAAAAGTAGGCTAGTTGTGAAAATATTGCATGTCAAACTTTTGTTTGCTTATAGCTTGTTTTCTAACCTAGTCAAAAAAACTTGCAACTGTTTTTGGGAACTCTGTTGCAGAAGACAGATTATATGATGGGAGCTTACTTATTGTCTTTGTACCTAACCTTTTCAAATGCATTAGGATATCAAAAACAACACTTCAATACTCCAAACATTTTCATGGCATTTACCCAAAGGTAAATAAAGGTAAAGATAAGAAAAAAAAATTCTCTTTTAATACACTAACAGAATCTATACTGGTGATGATTATTAATTGAGAGTAAAGATTGTAAGTTTGTTCCCAAGATTAAGGTGAATCGTGAAGGGCCATGATTGCAAGCAAAGCTAATGCATGGGCTGATGTACAAGAGAAATGGAATGCAGGTTTTAGATGTATGAAGTGAATTAAATGGATGGAATAGATTTAGTTAGGTGTTTAGAGAAAAATTTGTGTTCAAGATACGAGGGTGATCTGAAAAGTACTCTGCCTAGCAATGAAAAAACGAATTTATAATTTCTAAATTATTTTTATTTTTCAACATAACTCCCTTAAGGCTAATACATTTATTTCAGCAATGCTCCAGTGACATTATCCCGACCCTGGAGTGGTTCTCAGTAAGATCTGTAAAATACCCCTTTACAATCATCTCTTGATTCGAAGAAAAACGCTTGCCATCGTGAAAGAGTTTTAGTTTTGGTAAGAGTTAGAAGTCAGAGGGAGCCAAAGCTGGGGAATAGGGTGGATGTTCCAACAATTCATAGTGCAGATCCCTTAATTTTCCCATTGCCAAAACACCTTTGTGGGCAGGTGCATTGTCATGTGCCTGATGAAAGATGATTTTTTCCCTTCTGGAAACCAGGTATTTTCTCAGGAATTTTTTCGTCCAATCTGGTTAAAAGATCAGAATAATATTCCCTGGTTATTGTTTTACCCTTTTCAAGATAATTAATGAACAAAATGCCTTTGGCATCTTAAAACACCGATGCCATGACCTTTCCTGCTGATGGAACAGACTTTGTCCACTATTTTGACTGCTGTTTGGATTTTGGTGTGTAATGGTGAATCCAAGCATCCATAGTAATAAATCAACACACGAAATCAGTTTTATTCTCACTAAAACACTCCATGCACCGTTCAGAGATTTTCATGTGAGTGTGTTTTTGATCTGCTGTGAGCAAGCTCGGCACCCATCTTGAGCAAAGCTTTTTCATTTGCAATTCTTAATGCAAAATATATCCTACACGTTTTTTTTAAAATGCCTATAGTCTCAGCAATTTTACCCACTTTGACTTGCTGGTCATCCAATACCATATCATGCACTTGATAAATGACTTCTGGTCATTTATCGTGCACTTGATAAATGACCAGAAGTCATTTTTATCTTAACTAAAACATTTATCAAATGTTTTAGTTAAGATAAAAAGCCAAATGGCTAGTTTTCTGGCACCTTAATATAGAAAATAAGGGGATAAACATCCTTTTTTTTTTAGCCAGTAGCAAAACTAAAGATCGATAACTACGATCTATAAGTTTCATGCCGAAAAACTATCGGCGAAGGCAATTCGAAGTAAAGGTGGAGCAAGCTCCCTCACTATTCTTGATATTTTCTCATAATGTAAAACACAGCTCCTAGGAGATGTAATACTGTCATTACATTATGAGGAGAGGTCACTACCCAGACCTGCTTCAACCTTTTTTGAGGTCTCATCAGTGAGTAGGTAGACCTGGAAGATATCAAAGCTTAGTGAAAAGAACTTGCATACCTTCACTATACAAATGCCATAAAGGTGTAATTATATTTTAGTTAAGATAAAAAGCCAAATGGCTAGTTTTCTGGCACCTTAATAAAGAAAATAAGGGGATAAACATCCTTTGT